>NC_070588.1:6049125-6366625 GCF_027409825.1 Scomber japonicus
TGGAACCGGTTCACACTTTTTTTAAAGGCTCGATGATTAAAAGAGTTAATTGTCAGGAGCTCAGATGAACATTAAAACCTGTTTTTCCTTCCTTCTTTTTGAGGTCCACAGCCTCAAAATACAATAAGAGTATATTTTTACAACAATAACCAACAGAGACACTAACAACAAATATTATCATGAGGATTCAGCAGTCAGTCTGAGTTAGTCATATAAAATGATATCTGACACATTTACAGTCTTTATAGCATCAAATTCTCCTCTTAGTGTTTCCTCTGTTGAGCTGTGGTGGAAGTATAGTAACAAAAAGACTTCATAAAAGACTTGATTTGACTCATTTGGACAAAACTGAAGCTTCATATTAGCTTCAGATCAACTTTTAAATACGTTATTGTTGCACAGAAGGAGGACTGTGGATTTAGTCCTCCATCACTTCCATTATACATTAAACATTATGACGGGATCTTCTAATGGTCAGTATGAACAGGAGGAATCATTACAGCAAAAAAAAACATGCTTTAAATGTTCAATTGGGCTCCTGACTGTTGTTTTAAAGGACAGATTCACTGTTTTTTTTTACCTGAACTCTGTTAAAATCCTGTTTGCAATCATTTCTAAATGTGAACAGCATTAAAAGATTAGTAGAAAAACACCTTAGTGCTGCATCTTTTTAAAAAGGACTCAAACATGCTCCAATAAGCAGATGTTTTATGACATAAGGAAACAGGATCATCTGCTCAGTCTAAACAAACAAAATCAGTCACTTTTCTTATAATGTGCTTTACAGCTTCCTGCTTCTGCTGCAGATGTGGCTACGATGACAAATAGGCAATAAACACTAATAAAACATTGTTTCCTGAAGCAGCAGCAGAAGTTGTGAAAATGCAGAATCTTAAAAAAACAGTGAATTGATCCTTTAAAGAGAATAGCGCCCTCGTGTGGTGACAGTGGGGGGGGGGGGGGGGGGGGGTTTTAAACTACTTACAAATGCAGAGTGGCGGCGTTTCAGCGTGCCGGTGCACTGCTGCCTCCACGGCCGCCACAGCAGGAAACCCAGCAGGTAGAGAACAAACATGGAGGTCTTAGTGAAGGTGCTGAAGAACGGCTTGTTGTACTCCTGTCGCTTAAAGATGTACTGAAGGAGGAGAAGAAGGAGGAGAGGAGAGACAGACAGAGACAGACAGAGAGGGACAGAGAGGGACAGAGAGAGAGAGAGAGAATGCTTCACAATAAAGATATTTGACAGCTGCAGTTACAATCGTACCTTTATTTTTTATTTAAAACCTTTTTCACTGTGAGCAGCTTCACGTTCACTCTCAGCTGCTTTCATCACTTCTGATTTTACTAAATCTAATTTATCTTCTAATGATGCTGCTGCAAGAAATCAGCTGATATCAATTTACAACGTGAACATCTTTAATTTTAATGACTCAACAGCTAATTAAAGCACCTACAATGTTTAATAATTACACATTAACATCAATTATTTAACACATTCAGCATTTTATTACTAATATGAGTAAACTTACATATTCATCAAATCTCAAACTGTTCATAGTTAAAAAATTCAGCTTCACTTCTTCATGACCTTAAACTTTTAACTGTCTTTAGTATCAATGATCTACACACAGACTCGTGCTCATTTATTACGTTTTATTTCAGAGCTCAAATGGAGTGAAAAATACTTTTTTTCTCATTTCTTTCAAACTAATTCGACCATTTATTCATATTTAACACAGTCTGAACATCTTCCATTATATTCCAGTAATGTGACTAAATCTTCATTGAATACATAAAAAACAGCTTTTTTATTCCTCATTATTCTTATTTAAAGTCATTCTGTTGAACTTGTCTTGAGTTTTTAGGAGAGTTTGAATCAGTTTTTAGCTTCTTGTTCACTTTGAATTCATGTGAAGCTGATTATATGCAGATGAAGGTGTGTATTTAATCATAATGGATGTCAAATCTGTCTTTTCTAAATTAAAAAAAATATCTTTAAAATGTGCAAATAAATAATCTGCAAAAAACTAAATTCTTTATCACCACTACAGCTGTTCAGAGACCTTAATATAACAATAAATAAAAGAAATAAATCAATACAATAGGAGTTGTGATATTCAGTAGTTAAGGATTTGAGTATTTTATAAACCACATTAGAGGATAGAAGGAAAAGTGATGTTGATGCAAATGCCTCAAATATTTAATTAAGTTCCCAGATTATCTCATTACACTAACCCTAACCCTTCTCTAATCTCTCTACTAACCTTCCTGGCGTCCTCCCGGGTCACATTGACCCCGTCTGTTTTGACTGTTCCTTCTTTCCTTCCTTCCTTCCTTCCTTCCTTCCGTCTGTCCTTCCTCCCTCCCTCCTTCTCTCTTTCTTTCTTTCCTCCACCCCTTTTTTCCTTATGTCCTTCCTTCGTTCCTTCCTTCTTTCCTTCCTTCTTCCTCCCTCCTTTCCTTCCTTCTTTCTCCCTTCCTTCCTTCCTCCCTCCTTTCCTTCCATCTTCCTCCCTTCCTTCCTCCTTTCCTTCCTTCCTCTCTCCTGTCCTGCCTTCTTTCTCCCTTCCTTCCTACTCTCCTTCTTTCTTCCTTCCTTCTTCCTCCCTTCCTTCCTTCCTTTCCTTCCTTCCTTCCTCCCACCTGCCCTGCCTTCTTTCTCCCTTCCTTCCTCCTTTCCTTCTTTCTTCCTCCTTTCCATCCTTCCTTCTTCCTTCTTTCCTTGACTCGAGGACAACAGGAGGGCTAATGTCTCTTCTTGTACTAAAACCCACCTTTGACCAGCGGGTTTTGGTAAACTGTGTGTTCTGTGACGGTGAGTCCTTACTGATGTGAGCTCCGAGGATACGACCCAGATGACGTCCACCAGCAGCAGTATCACCACACCGAGGGCCATGCGCCTCCGCTGGGACGCAGAGCTGCCCTGAGAGCTCATCCGGTTCATGATGAACACCCACTCCATCGGGACGCTGACGGGAAAACAAAAAACACAGATTACAGGTCAGGTTACATGAAAACTGAGACGCTGGATGACTGCTGCAGCCAGAATTAAGAGATCATTAGCTCATGAATTGATTATAGATTATTACAGCTGTGTTACAGACAGTCAGCTCTGTGTCTCATATTGGACTCAAAATACAGAAATCAAGCAAATATGACATTTGAAATGTTATAATTCATGTTGCAGATATTTAATTATGGCAGCATGACTGAACATTAGGGTTGAAACTACTCGATTAGCCAACTGAAGGAAAGTATTTGCACAACCAACTAATTGTTTAAGTCATTTATCAAACACAGAATTCAAACATTTATTGGTGCCAGCTATGAAAATGTTACGATTTCATGCATCTTTCTATTTTATATCTTTGTAAATTGAATATCTGTGTGTTTTAAATAGTTGGTCTGGCAAAAAAACTTAATAGATATCAGACGGCTTCAGAGTGATTGTGATTGGCCATTTAACTCAGATAGATAGATAGATAGATAAATAGATAAATAAATAGATAAATAGATAAATAGATAGATAAATAGATAAATAGATAGATAGATAGATAGATAGATAGATAGATAGATAGATACCTAAAACAGTCACATAGAAACACATCTCTAACTATCCAATGGAAAAAAAACTTAACACTAAAAATACCCAAAAGTTGTACTAATAAAACAAATACATGTATATATGTGTAACAAATAATAATAAAATACTGTAGTAGTGCCCTGCAGTATCTAAAAAATACCTAAAAGATATATCACCTATAAAAAAAGAACCTGTGTCCAGATCACACAGTCTAAAATAAGACCAGACATGACTTGATGGCGGATGACAGGAAAGACAACAACCTGTCACACTGATCAAGAATCAACACTGACGTCAGGTAAAAGCCAGAGAGCCAGAGTTGCAGTAAGACAGTGAAAAGTAAGAGATAAAACACTGTAAGGCATGTCCAAACTATTCCATGAAGGGCCGTCATGTGCCTGCAACCAAAGCACACACACACACACGAGTCGACCAATCAACTGTCTGCAGATTGAGATCAGCTGATTAAATGAAGCCTGATGTGCTCCTGCATGGTTGAATCTATGAACCCCCTTATTATGGAAGAAGAGTTTGGACATGCCTCCTACTGTACATAGCAACACTCACCTGGTTACCAAACAAATTTACACTGAGATGTTGTTTCCAGATGTTGGCTCAGTCAGCGTGAGTCAGGACCAACCGGGGCCGGCTCGCAGTGGACGGAAACCTGCAGCACACAGACAGCAAAAGTGATGTTACTCAAAAGATATTATCCTTTTCTACCTCTTTATTTCTCCTCTCTCTCTCTCTCTCTCTCTCTCTCTCTCTCTCTCTCTCTAAAACTCCACCCGGTCAAGGCAGATGGTCGCCCACCTAGAGCTCGGTTCTGCTCCAGGTTTCTCGCCGAGTGCTTCCTCATGTGGGAATATTGGGTCTCTTTAAAATTAAATTAAAGAGTACACTCGAAACCTGCTCCATGTGAAAAGTGCCTATGTAAATATATAATACTATACTATATAAATAAAGGTGGATCTAAACAAATAAATGTGTTTACATGTGAACTTTCCTGCAAGCATGGCTTTTAAGTGCCTCTGCTGAGTGTAGTTAAGATAAGAGATAAGATAAGATGTGTTTTTATTGATATCTGCTTGGGAGAAATTGACAGTGGGGGGAAAAACAGTAATAAAATAAGGGTGAAAGTGAAAGAATAAACAAACCACTATACACAGTAAACTGGGTATTTGTGTTGGTAAATCTGAAATATATAAATATGCAATATGTGCACGTAGATGTTGCACAGATGTACATACAGAATAAACCTTCCTACAGATTAAAATACATGTGCAATGTGCATTAAATCTGAATTATATATATAAACAATGCAATGTTACTGACATTTACAACAGTGAGATCAGCTGTGGATGTCTGCAGGTTATAGCAGAGTGTTTAGAGTCGTACTGTAAGAAACTACATATTTTAATAATGAGTACATATGCTATTTTCCTGCAGCTGTGAGTGCATAAAGATCCATTTCAAGCACTCAAAGCTAGTGAAATAGCTTGCGAGCTAGCTGTTTTAGTGATAATTTAACAGCCAGATTAGAGGTCAGCAATCACTACTAATGTTTAAATGTTATATTAAAGCTAGTTCATAGACAGAAGAGGTTACACATGCAGCTAATATGTATATTTAACATTAATCAGTGACTTATTTGCCAATGTCAGGTAACTACAACGTTATCAGGCTAAGCTAAAGTGCTAAACCAAAGATTTGCTTTATTAAGACATAATAAAAAGGTTAATTAATGTGTTTTTCTTACCTGGATGCGAGAAGAAGTCATTTAGTTTGCGCCATTGTTTACTTTTCTTATCGTTTGTTGCTGAAATATCGACAAAATCACAGTAAATGCGATAAAAACTTATTGACAGCCCCAGTGGTTGTAAACATTAGCACACCCTCCTCATGATCAGCTGACATCACTTATGAGGCGCAGAGGATTCTGGGAAATGGAGTCTTAAAGGGGACATCACATTCAGACCTGTTTAGATTAGATACATTTTTATATATTCAATTAAAGCACAACTAATGTGGGTTTTTTAAGGTTGATAGTAATATTGTTTTTTATAGAAGCTGATTTCCGCAAATGTGGTGAAAAAAAGGTCCTGTAAGTCAAAATAATGAGAAACGTTCTCAAAATAATGACTTAATATCTCAAAATAATGACTTACTAACTCAAATAATTATTTAATACCCCAAAATCAGTCATTATTTTCACATATTAAATAATCATTTCAATATTTTGAGATATTTTCTCATTATAATGACTAAATATCTCAAAATAATGACTTATTAGCTCAAAATAATGACTTAATATCTCAAAACAATGATAAACTCTCCGAAAATAATAACTTAATATTCATTTCCTACAATGAGAAACTATCTCATTATAATGAATTTCATCATATTGTAGGAAATGATCTTCCATAGGTTTCTGAACCCCTTTAACTTTCTGATTAATTACAGTTTTATATGAAAATATTAGTGATTTTTAGTGTTTCCCCACACTTTTTTACTCTACTGTATACACAAACAATTAAATATTTTATTTTATTAAATACAATAAGATAGATTTAACAAATTTAGACTTGCAATAAAAAAAATAAAAATGTAAATACACATAAATGAGAGCTATTGAATTGTAATATATGGTAATTGTACTGCAACAGTTGTTTGTTATTGTTGTAGTTCAGTCCTCCAGCAGGTGGCGCTGTGGTGAGACCCCGCTGCAACAGTAGAAGAAGAAAAAGAAGCAGAAGAAGGAGTAGAAGAAGAAGAACACCGCTCTTTGAATTAAAAATGGCGTAAAGTGTCTTCAGCACTTATTTAACAAAATTAAAACTTACACATTTACAGGCTTTTTATTATACGCTGCATTTCTGAGTGTAAGACGTAAATAAAGCAGCGTGTTTATCGGTAAGTATCTTTCACCCAGCTGTCAGTACAACGTGTAAACAGGTTAGCATGAGTGTTAGCATGTTGCTATCTTATTATAATAATTAAAGCTTCTTATTAAAGAGTTATAACTAATTAAATATACAGGTTAACAGGGTAGGAACATGGAGTAGTTGAGACATGAATGTGCAGCAGGCTAACTTAAAGCTAACCTCTGTTTTAAGATAGAAATCAGATTATTTGCAGCTAGTTTTTAATGAGTAAAAGTAAAGAAAAGCTTGTTTATCTCCCAGGTTTCAGTGCTTAAACTAAATAAAAGCTCATTTATCTCCCAGGTTTCAGTGTTTAAGAGGAGTGTTTGAAGAGCATGTCATCCAAACAGTGAAGGGGAAAAAGAAAAGCATCATGGAGGAGGAAAGTGAAGCTCCCAGAGTCATTGATATGACCACCAGTGAAAAGGTTTGTTTACTTTATCTCAGTATTATTGCTGAATTACTGTCCTTAAGTACAAGTTTGAGGTATTTTTAGTGTACTTGAGTATTTACATTTGATGTTGGTGATGTGTGGAGCTGCTGTGGTCTCTTAGGTTGAACTGTGACACTGACCAGTAACATCTCAGTTACTGCAGCTTTCAATTATATCTTTTCAATTACTGTATAAACTTTCCACAGCTGCAGACATTACTGGGAGTAATCTCTCTAATCTCCCTCAGTCAATGGCTCCACACCAAGAACAATAACTATAAATATACAGTTTTAAAAATTGTTCTAACTCAAGTGGATGGTGGAGTCCACACAACAACTATAAAGTTAGAACTACTAAACGTGTTTCGGCTTGTGGAACCAAACGCATTGACTATTTTCCTCTTGATGCAACTTGGAAAAGTAAACACCTAAATAAGAAAAAGTGAATTCAGTTTTGTTTTCTCTTCCAGGTGGTGGATCTGCTGAATCAGGCCGCTCTGATTACCACAGATGAAAAGCTCACGGTGCTCAAACAGGTTTGTAGTTTCATCTCTTTATGTCAGCGAGTACTGTTGTGAATAAAATGCAGTTTCATGATAGTTACATATTTATATGAATTACAGTTTTTCAACTATTACTTGACTCCTTTGCATTGCACTGTGCTGCGACTTGTCCTGGGTGCTTTCTGCCTCGGTATATGCAGGAAGTGCTCTGGCTGAACTCACTGTAAATCACAATTAATGCTTTTATCTAATCCTCAGGTCCAGGAGCTGATCATCAACAAGGATCCATCTCTTCTTGACAACTTCTTGGATGTAAGTGAGCATGTCTGCAGCTTTCTTAACTAGCTGTTGTGTGGACTGAAATACTCAAACGATTTAAACTGAGAAGCTTTTTCCAGTATTAAAAAGACACACTGTGAAACTGGCTTATATTAAAATATAAAACTATACTTAATGATTCTTTGCTCTTTGGTCTGTTCATCCTGCAGGAGATGATCGCCTTTCAGACTGACAAATCTATCGAAGTGAGAAAGTTTGTCATCGGCTTCATAGAGGAGGCGTGGTGGGTTATCACACACACACACACACACACACACACACAGCCTTCTCCTGTCCTGTCTGTACATTTATGAAAGACTTAAACTTTTTTATGTGTTTTCCAGTAAACGGGACAATGAGCTACTTCTCAGACTCATCGCCAACATGAACATGCTGCTGAAGGACGACAGTGTGAACGTGGTGAAGAAAGCCATCCTCACTCTCACTCAGCTGTACAAAGTCACACTACAGGTATTAAATATTCTCATCTCATCATTAAAAAAGAAGCTGCTGTTTGTATAACTTCAGCTCAGTATGTGTAGTTTTTTCTTCCTCACACTCGTCTCTCTTCCCTCTCAGTGGTTGGTGCGATCCAAAGCCGTGTCAGAGATGCAGGAGGCATGCTGGGATATGGTGACGCAAATGAAAGAAGACGTTTTGGCGTTGCTGGACTCTGAAAACGACGGCGTGCGAACTCACGCTATCAAGTTCACAGAATCGCTGATCGTCACTCTGTCGCCGAGGACGTCGGACTCTGACGTTCCTAAAAGACAAGAGGGCGACATCAGCCTGGACAAAGTACCCAAAGATCACTCGTACATCCGCTACGGTACATTTATTATAATCTGTTAGTTTAAACTGAAGCTTTAATGCTTTTTAACCCTCCTGTGGTCCTTGAGTCAAGGAAGGAAGGGAGGAAGAAGGAAGGAAAGGAGGAAGGAAGGAAACGAGGGAGGAAGAAGGAAGGAAAGGAGAGAGGAAGAAGGAAGGATAGGAGAGATGGATGGAGGGAGGGAGGAAGAAGGAAGGAAAGGAGAGAGGAAGAAGGAAGGAAAGGAGGGATGGAGGGAGGAAAGAGGGAAGGAAGGAAGGAGGGGCGGAACGGAGGGAGGGAGGGAGGGAAGGAAGGGGGGAGGAAAGAAAGAGAAGGAAGGAGGGAGGGAGGAAAGGAAAGAAGAACAGAAGGAAGGAATGAAGGAAGGAGGAAGCACAGAAGCAAGGAAGGAAAGAACAGTCAAAACAGACGGGGTCAATTTGACCCAGGAGGACGACAGGATGGTTAAAATGATAACGTGACACTCATGATGATGTTTACTTCATTTAGACGTTCTGTGTGAGGAGGGGAAGACCGCTCTGGACAAGCTGCTGAAGTTCATGGTCCATCCGGCTATTTCCAGCATCAACCTCACCACAGCGCTGGGATCACTGGCCACCATCGCCCGGCAGAGGCCCATGTTCATGTCCAAGGTGGTGCAGGCGTACGAGACGCTGCATGGTGAGTGTTTAATGAGCCGGATCACAGCTACAACCTTTAAAACAAGCATCACGTCAGCCTGGTGTTAACAACATACAAATGAAGGAAGGAGCAAGAATATAGAGCAACACACACACCATGAAAATAAAAAAATAAAAGGGAAAAATGCATCTTCTGCTCTACCCAATATTAAACTATCAGCTATGTGTCATCTCTGAAACTCTTGTTTAAGTTAATTGAAATGATCTCACGCTACTTTACTTAATTCCTGTTTCATGTCTCACACAGGTGTTTAAATCTTTTATTCAACTTTTAAACAATAACAGACAAACATAAAAGACAATAATTCATACAGTTTTCCATCAATTCTGTTATTTGTTCCAGACTCTGCTCAGAAGCTTTAGATCAGGGGTGTCAAACATGCGGCCCGTGGGCCAGAACCGGCCCGCCGAGGGGTTCATTTCGGCCCACTCCTTCCTTCCTTCCTTCCTTCCTTCCATATTTCCTTCCTTCCTTATTTTCCTTCCTTTCTTCTTTTCCTTCCTTCATTCCATTTATCCTTCCTTCCATCTTTCCTTACTTTCTTTCTCATGTCCTTCTGTCCTCCCTTTCTTCCATCCTTCATTCTGTCCGTCCATCATATCTTTCTTCCCTCCCTCCTTCTTTTCATCTTTCTTTCTTTCCTGTCTCCTTTTTTTCTTCCCTCCTTCCTTCCATCTTTTTAGTGATCCGGCCCACATGAGATCAAATTGGGCTGTATGTGGCCCTTGATTGACACCTCTGCTTTAGATGTTTGATCTCTCTCTCTCCTTTTATTCATAAAGTCTTTTTTCTTTTCTTTTCAAACCTTTTCAGCGAACCTGCCGCCCACTCTGGCCAAATCTCAGGTGAGCAGCGTGCGGAAGAACCTGAAGCTGCACCTGGTGGCGGTCCTGAAGCACCAAGGCAGTCTGGAGTTTCAGGGTCAGATCAGCACCCTGCTGCTGGACCTCGGGATGCCTCAGAGTGAAATAACACGCACGACGCCCGCGCTGCGTGAACAGCGCAAGAGACCTCGCCACGAGCAATACACAGAGGGCAAAAAGGTCAAAATAGGTGAGTGATGGTCTCTAATATTCTGTAATTAGTTTAGTTTATTTGGATCCCCATTAGCTGTTACCCAGGCAACAGCTACTCTTCCTGGGGCCTATGTTAAAAAATGCAACCAATTACAATATAACATAAATGCATAACTAAATAAAATGGCTGTGAAGGATTCTGGTAAAAAGTAGAATCAGTGTTGAATATTTAAAGGAGACATATTGTGATTTTAAGGCATTTATAATGTTATAGTGTTGGATGTTAAATGGTTAAAAACTGATTATAAGTAAAAATGCTCCCTGAAAGTCTAAAGTCAAGTTCCAGCCAACATTCAGGGCTTTTTTTTAGTTTGTTTTTTAATTGAAACATGTATATAAAGAAAATATGTAATAAAATAAATAAATCTATTAATTGAAATTAAATAAATAATATATTTATATAAAGTAAATATTAATAAAAAATAATCAATTAAAAAAATAAAGAAAATATTAATACGAATAAATAAATAAATTCATTAAATTAAAAATATGTATATAAAGGAAGCAATAATTGCAATCGAAAGAAAAATAAATAAATATAAATAAAGACATAAATGACAGACTTTCAATTAAACAATTCTGAGTAGATTCTGATTACAGACATACGTTTCTTTTCTTTTTTTTTATACAATATAAAGACTTAAACTTAAAGAGACAGGAGCTTAAACAGCCTGTTTCAGACAGAAGCTGAACTGAGGGCCAGTATAAGATAAATAAGGAGTTTTAAACTTAAAATCATGCAAAGGTATTTCAGTAGAGCTCCAGAATTTAAATATAGAGCTGAAAATGTTCATGATGCATCTCCTTTAATACTGGTTGAGTGTTGCCTGGTGAAAATATTAAACAGTCTGTATTCATGATCCTTTATTCCTCTTTCTTCAGAGCCGGCCCTGATTGAAGACGATGAGGACAAAGAGGAGCCAGCCCCTCTCTCGGCCCCTAAACCAGCTGCTGTTCCTGTCGCTCAGTCCGCCATCGACGTCACAGCCGAGTTCCTGCGTCCGCTGCTCAACCCCGAGAACGTCGCTAACCTGGTGACCTCATCCTCTTTGTTCATTCCTCTCTCTTAAAGTCAGACTGTGTGTCAGTTCGGCTCTTATGAACCTCTCATCGTCTCGTTCTTCAGGTGCTCATCAGCATGGTGTATCTGCCCGACGTCATGCCGGCGTCCTTCCAGGCCACGTACACGCCTGTCGAGTCAGCGGGAACCGACGCACAGATTAAACATCTGGCTCGGCTGATGGCCACGCAGATGACCGGAGCCGGGATCGGTCCAGGTCAGCAGCAAAGACTCAACTCCACTTTAACACTTTTATCTTTTTACTAAATCAAGAAAAATCCAAATTAATGACCCGATCAGAGAGAAGATGTGAGAAGATTTACAAACTGTCTTTATTAAGTGTTTTTATAAGATTTACACTCTTAGAAAAGTTGAGGACAGAGAGCTGAAGGATGTTGTGTTCAAGTACCGTCAGGAAAAACAAAACTCTTTTATAGGCAGGGATTTAATGTAATGTAATTCATCTTTTTTAATAATTAAGTTTAATGTGTTTGTGTGAGCCAAATTAGAGCTGCTATAATAAATCAGTCGACAGAAAATGAACTGGCAATTATTTAGATTATAAAATATTTGTTTTTTAGGAATTTTTAAGGAACTTTTTTTTTTTTAATTGCTGATTTCAGCTCCTCAAATGTGATTTAAATGTTTTATTTGATGTAAAAGATGATAAACTGAATATATTTGTGTTTTTGACTGTTGATCAGACATCACTGTGAGCTTTTAGAAATGAGCATTTTTTATTATTTTCAGATATTTTATAGTCAATTAGACTTTATTTGTGTAGCACTTTTTATTCATAGTAAATAGTTTAACATAGTAGTAAAATAAAACACCTTCCTAAAAGTAGGTAATGAAGAAGAAAATCAGGAAATAACAGTAGAACAAAAAGGACAGTTCAAGTAGTAAAAACATAAAATAAAAAGACAGATGAATAAATTAAATTAAATTAAATTAAAAGCTAGATTAAAAAGGTCAGTCTTTAAGGTTGCTTTTAAAAAGTATCGACACTCTGCTGCCTTCGGGTTCTTCAGGAAAACTGAAATAAAACGATTTATCAACTAAATAACGGGCAGATTGATCAATAATTAAATTAATAATCATTAGTCGCAGCCTTACAACATCCTGTATTTGCTGTTACTGTTTTAGTTACTCTCAATATTACCTTTTAATCAACATCGTATAAACATTTCAGGCCTGGAGCAGAACAAAGAGAAAGGAGACGACGCGGGTAAAGATGAAGGTGCTGACGAAGACGCTAGCGGGAAGGATCTGCTCATCAAGCGTAAAGTCCCGGCGGTGATGATGGGTCAGGCCATCTCTGTGCTCGGAGTTTACGCAAAACAGGCTCCGAGCGCAGAAGCTCCCACAGCCGTGAAGAGGGTCCCTGAACCCATCATCCCCACCGCACAGACCAAGTAAGCTCTGATATTAAAGGACGAGTTCACAGTTATTTAAATCTGTCTTAAAAATAACAGTCAGGAGCGAAAATGAATATTCAAAGGAAGGAAGGAAGGAAAGGAGGGTGGAAGGAAAGGAGGGTGGAAGAAGGAAGGGAAGGAAAGAGGGAGGGACGAAGGAAGGAAGGTAGGAGGTAGGAAAGAAGGAAGGAGGGAGGGAAGGAGAAAGAAAAAGAGGAAGGAAGGAAAGAAGGACAGAAGAAAGGAGGAAGGAAGGGAGGAAAGGAAAGAAGGAAGGATGGAGGAAGAAAGGAAGATAGAAGGTAGGAGGGAGGAAAGAAGGAAGGGGGGAAGAAGGGAGGGAGGGAGGGAGGAAAGAAGGAAGGAAGGAAGGAAGGTAGGAGGGAGGGAGAAAGAAAGAAAAGAAGGACAGAAGAAAGAAAGAAAGGAGGGAGGAAGGAAGGAAGGAAGGAACAGTAAAAACAGACAGGGTCAATTTGACCCGGGAGGACGACACAAAGGTTAAGGCAGATTTGAAAACTGTGAACTAATCCTTTAACACAAACATCATATAGTTTAGTAAGCTTCATCTTTTCTCACCTTTAACACATTTTTCTTTTTCTTTTTTTAACAGACTGGCCGGAGCGAGCGGGAGAAAGAAGGTGTTCCGGTTATCGGACGTCGTTCAGCCTTTAACGGAGCCTCAGATTGAGAAGATGACGTCTCAAACGATCAAACGTATCCTGCACTCAGAGAAGGCGATCGCTCAGAGCGGCATGTCCCACGTAAGCTATCACCATAGTTACGTTTGTCTCGTTGTTATTATTTAAAAAAACACTCTCACATCTCACTTTCTCCCGTCTGTGCTGCAGGTCAGAGTGAAGCTGCTCTCCAGACTGGTGACGCAGTTCGAAGGGATGATGAAAGACGACGTGCTGGAGTTCATTCTGGACGACATCAGGACGAGGAGCGACCTGGCGTTTTCTCTCCTCTACCAAGAGTACAACACCTACCTCGGACAGCTGCCCACCGGACTGCTGGACAGCTACGATCACTGTCTGTACACGCTGCTGTCAGGACTGCAGGAGAAACCCGAGCAGAGAGACGGGTGAGGAGGAATATTATACTTTCTACTCCACTACATTTAAACTGTAACTAGCTAACTGTATATAAAGTAGTGTAAACTAGCTAACTGTATATAAAGTAGTGTAAACTAGCTAACTGTATATAAAGTAGTGTAAACTAGCTAACTGTATATAAAGTAGTATAAACTAGCTAACTGTATATAAAGTAGTGTAAACTAGCTAACTGTATATAAAGTAGTGTAAACTAGCTAACTGTATATAAAGTAGTATAAACTAGCTAACTGTATATAAAGTAGTGTAAACTAGCTAACTGTATATAAAGTAGTATAAACTAGCTAACTGTATATAAAGTAGTATAAACTAGCTAACTGTATATAAAGTAGTATAAACTAGCTAACTGTATATAAAGTAGTATAAACTAGCTAACTGTATATAAAGTAGTATAAACTAGCTAACTGTATATAAAGTAGTATAAACTAGCTAACTGTATATAAAGTAGTGTAAACTAGCTAACTGTATATAAAGTAGTATAAACTAGCTAACTGTATATAAAGTAGTGTAAACTAGCTAACTGTATATAAAGTAGTATAAACTAGCTAACTGTATATAAAGTAGTATAAACTAGCTAACTGTATATAAAGTAGTATAAACTAGCTAACTGTATATAAAGTAGTATAAACTAGCTCCACCTCCAGCAGCTACAACAGTAACATGCTGCTCTAACACTGATGCTTCACTATTAATAATCTAATGATGTCATATATAATAATATATCACTACTTTTACTGTAATACTGCATACTAAATCACTCATAATACTGCAGTACTTTTACTGTAATACTGCATACTACATCACTCATAATACTGCAGTACTTTTACTGTAATACTGCATACTAAATCACTCATAATACTGCAGTACTTTTACTATAATACTGCATACTACATCACTCATAACACTGCAGTACTTTTACTGTAGTAGGATATTTCATGCAGGACTTTTACTTGTAATTTAGTATTTTCACATTGCTAAATGCTAAATGACCTGAATACTTCTTCCAGCTCGCCTTATTTTTGTTTTTCTATCTCTTATCTTCACATTAATGATTAACACTGTGTATCTGTTGTTTGCTCTGTAATATAAAACCAGCTGTGTTGACCTCATTCTGTGTTTATTAGAGCAAAACATGACCTAAAAAAGTGAATCTTTCCTAGCCTGAAACTTAAAAACTGATGATTTCAGGGTTTAATAAATTAGATTAAAATATAAAATATCTTCTGTGCTGTAAAACAAACCTCTCAGTCCTGGTTCAGCTTTATATTTTTTATATTTGAAGGTGATATTTAATAATAAAAGGAGTCTCATGATGTTTCTGTCTCTTTCAGTCTTTTCACTAAACTGGTTCTGGAGGCTCCTCTCATCACGGAGTCGGCTCTGGAAGTGATTCGACGTTACTGTGAAGACGAGGTGAGCGACAGCATAAAGACACAGCTTTCTTTAACCCTCCTGTTGTCCTTGAGTCAAGGAAGGAAGGAAAGGAGGAAGAAGGGAGGGAGGGAGGAAGGAAGGAAGGAAGAAGGAAGGATGGGAGGGAGGGAGGAAGGAAGGAAAGGAGGGAGGAAGGATGGAAGGAAGGTAGGAGGGAGGGAAGAAGGAAGGAAGGAAGGTAGGAGAGAGGGAAGGATGGGAGGGAGGAAGGAAGGAAAGAAAGAAAAAAGGATGGAAGCAAGGAAGGTAGGAGGGAGGGAAGAAGGAAGAAGGAAGGAAGGAAGGAAGGAAGGAAAGGAGGGAGGAAGGACGAAAGAAAGAAGGTTGGAAAGAAGGTAGGACGGAGGGAAGGAGGAAAGAAAGAGAAGGAAGAAAGGAAAAGAAAGAGGGAAGGAAGGAAAGGAAGGAAAGAAGGAGGAAGAAAGGGTGGAAAGAAGGAACAGTCAAAACAGCCGGGGTCAGTTTGACCCGGGAGGACGACAGGAAGGTTAAAAACATTATTTCACATCCCAACATGTCGACTCAGCTGTTCTAACCTTTTCTTTCAGTCTCGGGTTTATTTGGGAATGACGACTCTGAAGGAACTCATCATCAAACGACCGTCGAGGCAGTTTCAGTATCTTCACGTTCTGCTGGACCTCAGCTCACATGAGAAGGAGAAGGTGACGTCACTTCCTGTTTGTATTCTGTTGCAATATCTGCAGGTTTTAGTCCTAAAGTCAGTCAAAAAAAAGGAAAGTATTAAAAAGTCTTCCTTTCCTTCCTCCCTTCCTTCTTTCCTTTCCTCCCTTCCTCCCTCCTTTCCTTCCTTCCTTCCCTCATTCCTTCCTTTCCTCCCCTCTTTCCTTCCTTCTTCCTCCCTTCTTTCTTTCCTTCCTCTGTCCTTCTTTCCTCCCTTCCTTCCTCCCTCCTTTCCTTCCTTCCTTCCCTCATTCCTTCCTTTCCTCCCTCCTTTCCTTCTTTCCTTTCCTCCCTTCCTTCCTTCCTCCCTCCTTTCCTTCCTTCTTCCTCCCTTCTTTCTTTCCTTCCTCCATCCCCCTTTCTTCGTTCCTCTGTCCTTCTTTCCTCCCTTCCTCCTACCTCCCTTTCCTTCCTCCCTCCTTCTTTCCTTTCCTCCCTTTCTTCCCCCCTCCTTTCCTTTCCTTCCATCCTTCCTTCCTTCCTTGACTCGAGGACAACAGGAGTTTAATTATTTTACTGTAACTGTATTGTATTTATCTCCAGGTGCGGACCACGGCTCTGGGTTTCCTGAAGCGGATGTATGAGAAGGATCACCTCAGAGATTACATCGAGAAGTTTGCCCTGAACTACATGCAGCTGCTGGTCCACCCGAACCCTCCGTCTCTGCTGTTCGGGGCCGATAAAGACACAGGTCTGAGACACAAGGGTCACACGATTTTAATATCATGATGATGTTTGTATGTTTAAACTTCCATGAAATCACTAAAAATACAGTAAAACCTCTTGGTACTTTATATCATGACATCTACAGTCATTTCTAATCCTGTCTCATCAATTTCAGTATTTATCTTTTTAGAAATAGCTTTTCTGAGTGTTATAGGTTTTATTTTTATTGTGTGTGTGTGTGTGTGTGTGTGTGTGGTCACAGAGGTGGCGGCTCCATGGACCGAGGAGACGGTGAGACAGTGTCTGTTCCTCTACTTGTCTCTGCTTCCTCTGAACCACCGGCTGGTCCACGAGCTGGCGTCCGTCTATACCGAGGCCATCGCTGACATCAAACGCAGCGTTCTCAGAGCCATCGAGCAGCCGGTTAGTAACTCCTCATTCATGTTATTTATCCTGCGTTTCCTTTTACCTCGGAAACTGGAAGTCGGTCCTGAAAATTACGTCACAAGAAAGAAGTCAGAAAAAACAGTTCTAACCTTGTTAGATATTGATAGAAATACCAGCTGATTAAAAACTAGTTGGACAGTGCTGTGTGTGTACGACTGATTTAATGATAATACATTAATTTGTATAGCACCTTTCATACAAGAAATGCAGCTCAGAGTGTTTCACAACAAAATAAGTAACATTTACACCAAGTGCTTCACATTAAAAGAGCCTGAAAGGAGCATAAAGCTTAAAGAAAAGAAGAAAAGAGGAATTAATGTAATATAAGATGGAAAATAAGAATAGTAAATAGTAAAAATAGTACATAGTAAAAGTAGCTAAGAAATAGTATATATTATATCAAGTAAAATAAAACATTTTAAAAGTATAAATAAGACAGAAGTGCTGATAAACAGGATTTTACTATAACTTTTAACTGTTAATGTATCTTGGATTTTGAGTTTGGGGCCAGTGGAGGTTCCTCCAAAAATCTGACTTCAGGGGTCGTTCCAGTTGAAATTACTGACCGGGAACTCTGAAATCCCGACTTCTAAGTACAAACTGAACGCACCATTAAATCCTGATAGCAGCGGATCAGAAGAAAGCACAGATGCATTCTGGGTCTCGTGTCCTCATTTTGTTGTTGATAGTTTGTGGAACTAACCCTTTTTTTGTCTCTGAGACTTCTGGTCAGTTCAACCTCCCTTTCAAAATAATAAATCAAGATTTAACTTCCTAATATTAGTGATTGAAGCTGTTCAGATGACAACTGATATTTAAACTCTGCTGACAACAATCAATCAATTAAGAAGAATTAAGATCAGATTTCTAAACATATGGCTCTGTGTTTATATGGATGGCAGTATTTATACCAATAATAGTAATAAACTTTATATTTGAGGCACTTTTCTTAACAATCTTACAGAGTGCTTTACTGAAGGAATTAAAACCAAACAAGGCAGATATAAAAAATGAGGCAACGAGCACAGAGATAAAAACAGAGACACAGAAGTTAACGGTACACGATGAACAAGTCAAACATTTCCAAAGGTTTTAAGAGAAGCTTGTGCATGTCTGGAAATCCTGCCATGACAAAATCATCAATCTGGACTATTGAACAACATCTTTATCTTGTTTGTATATATTAGATTCAACAGTAATCAGTGTAAAGCACATAAATACCTTTCTGTCATCAGAGCGGGAAAATCTGCAGTTTCATGATTTCTCCTGTTCTCTAAATATTTAAAGAAGTCTTGAGTAATGTTTAAACTCAGCTGTGTTGTTGCTGTTGTTGTTTTTTAAAGTATTGAAGGGTTTTTTCTTTCTTTCATCATCATCTGTGTTACAGATCCGAGGGATGGGGATGAACTCTCCTGAGCTGCTGCTGCTGGTTGAAAACTGTCCTAAAGGAGCAGAGACGCTCGTTACTCGCTGCCTGCACATCCTCACAGATAAAGGTAAAAAAAGATGATGCAGATGTGTTTGGTGGCGTTTAAAGGTCGTTGTGCTGGCTTTGACTTGGATTAATTCAGCACAGCAGCGATTTAAGGCGTATCTTTAACTGATGATCCTCGTATCTTGAGTTGAAAAGCAGCATTTTTTTCTACATCATGGCTGCAACCTGCTCAGAGGAGATGATCCACAGTGAAACTATTGATGGAAATCCAAAGAAACGCAGCATGATTTGACTAAAACTGGAGGCCAATGTTAAAAATAAAACCATTAGGTCACTTATACTGACTTAGCAATTAATTTCCATGCAGAAGAGATTAGCATGCACCTTTTTAGGGATGGGAATTGATAAGATTGTATTGATATCAATGCCATTATCTACTTATTCTGCTTCCGTCCATTCTTTATCGATTCTTGAATCCCCTTACATGCTGATGAATATATGAAACATAACTGGTAGATAAGATAAATAGTCCACAGCTAAAAGTTTAACTGCAGTAATTAATAATTAAATAATGTGATTTTAGAGTCTGCTGCCTTCTGCTGTTTTTAAAGATGAACTACAGGATAGCTGAAGATAATTTGAGCGTGTCTCGGAGGTTTCGCTGCCCCAGGTTCTCGGTTCCCGTCCCCTGCAGCTCTCTTTAACAGAAGAAAGACACATTAAATGATTTGTGGTGTTTCTCCTGTTCTCTGTTTCAGTGCCTCCGTCTCCAGAGCTGGTGGAGAGAGTACGAGACCTTTACCACAAACGAGTTCCCGATGTTCGCTTCCTCATCCCGGTCATCAACGGCCTCGAGAAGGTAACTCCAGTTAACCCTCCTGTTGTCCTCAGGTCAAGGAAGGACAGGAGGAAGGGAGGAAGGAAGGAAGGAAGGAAAGGAGTAAGGAGTAAGGAGGGAAGGAAAAGAGGAAGGACATAAGGAGAGAAGGAAGGGTGGAAAGAAAGGAAGGAAGGAAAGGAGTAAGGAGGGATGGAGGAAAAGAGGAAGTAAGTAAGGAGAGAAGGAAGGGTGGAAGGAAAGGGAGGAAGGAGGGATGGAGGAAAAGAGGAAGGAAGGGAAGGAGTAAGGACAGATGGAGGAAAAGAGTAAGGAGGGATGGAGGAAAAGAGGAAGGAAATAAAGAGAGAATGAAGGGTGGAGGAAAAGGAGGAAGGATGGAAGGAGGAGGGAACAAAGAAAGAGGGAAGGAGGGGAAGAACGAAGGAAAAATTAAAGAAAGAGGGAGGAAGGAAGGAACAGTCAAAAGAGACGGGGTCACTTTGACCCGGTAGGACGACAGGAGGGTTAAAGGCAAAGTGCACACAGTGTGGGTGATGAGATAAATAACATAACTCGGGATAAGAGTGAATATTTAATGCTTGTATTTGTTTTCCTCTCGCAGAACGAAGTCATCCAGGCTCTGCCCAAGCTCATCAAACTCAACCCCATCGTAGTGAAGGAAGTGTTCAACCGTCTGCTGGGAACTCAGCACAGTAAGACTCATTCATGTCTTCCACTGATAAATCATTTATACCTGACAAGCTTTTCTTACTTTTAGGATCTATAATGAATTTAACAACATACTCAGCATTATAGTTTTAATCACAAGCTTTTCTTTTCTCTGTGTTTCTTATTTTCTGTTATCTGCCTTTCTAATATGTGACTCTATTATCAGTTTAGTTTTGGTTTATTTTAGTCATTAAACTCAAATAATCATGTAAATAAAATCAAAGTAAATATGTCCTTGTTTTACTCATCTCCTTTAGAAAATAGTGACAAACCAAAAGGGAAAAATATTTATATAGCACCAAATCACAACTAAAGTAATCTCAAGGCTGTTTACACAGAGAGCAGGTCTAGACTGTTTTCTTTAAATTTAAATTAAAGAGACCCAACATTCCCACATGAGCAGCACTTGGTGTCTTTTAGTGTCTTTTATATATTCTCCTTTTAACCTTTTTTTTATTTTCTGCTCTGTAGCACTTTGAGATTGCTGAAATGTAAAGTGCAATACAAATTAAATTTATTATTATTATTATTAATAATAATAATAATAATAATAATAATACAGTGAAAATATACACATATATATACACAGCTGCCAGTCGAAGAACAAGCTCTCTAGGATAGAAACCCAGTGAAATGAGAGGATCAGGAAGAAAGAAAAGGAAGAAAGTGAGGAGCGTTGTCGCTGGCATCTCTCATCCTCTCTATGAGCAGTTTGAGCTTTTGACCTCTGGGAGGCGCTACAAAGCTGCTTTAGCAACCAGGAATATTTATAACAAGTCTTTTTATCCCAAATACAGTTCATATTTTAAACAACTCCAAATTATCAATAAGCACACAGGAACTCTTATGCACTTGTATTTCTATACCTCACATATTTTTATGTATGTAAGAAACAATTGTTTGGATTCTATGGTGTTTATATAATTTCTGTCTATTGAATGTCTGTTATTGGTGAGTCAAAGACAATTTTGGACAATAAGGTTTTATTCTATGCGATGCACGGTTACATATCCCCAAAAATACAAAGGCTCTTATACATAACATAAGAAGAATAACACTATTTGTTGGACTCAGCCCTTTTTAATGTCAGTTTTATTGTTATTTCACAAGATATATTGTCAGCTTTTTGAGGAAGACTCGTTCAGATGAAGGATTATTAATTATTATTGATTTATTGACTGATTTTTTTTTCCCTCTGTTGTTGTTTTTCAGGTGAGGGAAGTTCGTCTGTGTCGCCTCTGACTCCAGGAGATTTGCTGATCTCCTTACACAACATAGACTCAACCAAATGTGACATGAAGTCTATTATTAAAGGTCAGTATTCAGCGATAAAAGCCTTAGAGCCCAAAACATTAGCTCGAAAAGGTCAGAGTGTGTGTGTGTGTGTCTCTGTGTGTGTCTCTGTGTGTGTCTCTGTGTGTGTGTGTGTGTGTGTCTGTCTGTCTGTGTGTGTCTGTGTTCAGTAGAGATGTGATGTCCAAGTAGATGCTCCTCTACTCTCAGTAACTCTATTTTAATTAATCATTTGTGTGTATGTGCACCGCAGCGACCAACCTGTGCTTCGGGGAGAAGAACGTGTACACATCGGAGGTGTTGGCGGTGGTGATGCAGCAGCTGATGGAGCAGAGTCCGCTCCCGATGCTGCTCATGAGAACCGTCATCCAGTCGCTCACCATGTACCCGAGACTGGGAGGCTTCGTCATGAACATCCTGTCCCGCCTCATCGCCAAGCAGGTCGGAAACTTAACCTTCCTGTCGTCCTCCCGGGTCAAATTGACCCCGTCTGTTTTGACTGTTCCTTCTTTCCGTCTTTCTTTCCTTCCTTCCTTCCATCATTCTTCTTTAATTTTTCTTTCCTTCTTCCCCTCCTCCCCTCTTTCTTTGCTCCTTCCTCCTTCCATCCTTCCTTCCTTCCTTCCTTCCTCCTTTCCTCCCTCCCTCTCTTCTTCTTTCTGTCCCTCCTTCCCTCCTTCCTTCCTTCTGTCCTCGTCAACTTGACCCCGTCTGTTTTGACTGTTCCATGCTTTTCAAAAAATGGTTTAAAAAGTCCTGAAACATTCAAATAAAAACATGAAAATTCAGATTATTTCAATTAAAAACAAGGTACCATTAAAACAAACAAGCCTTACACCTGTTTCCTGTTTTTTAAGTCTAATCCTCTTCTTCCTCTTCTTCCTCTTCCTCTTCTTCCTCTTCTTCCTCCTGCAGGTGTGGAAGTATCCAAAGGTGTGGGAAGGCTTCGTGAAGTGCTGCCAGAGGACGAAGCCTCAGTCGTTCAGCGTGCTGCTGCAGCTGCCGCCCGCTCAGCTGAGCAGCGTGTTCGAACGCTGCCCCGAGATGAGAGAGCCTCTGCTGCTGCACGTCCACTCATTCACACTTCACCAGGTGAGAGCTGCTGCCAGGTGGACTCAAAGGTCTCTTAAAGTCTGGAGTCATTTAGTCTTAATGTGAAGGTTGATTGAATATGAAGCTGTGACTTAGATTAGGTCAGTTAGAGCAGAGTTAGGGTTAAGATTCAAACTCATTTACATTCAAGGGCCTCATACTATTTGATCTGATGTGGGCCGGATCATTAAAAAGATGGAAGGAAGGAAGGAAGGAGGGAAGGAAGGAAGGAAGGAAAAGAAGACCAGAAGGGAAGAATGAGGCAAAGGAAAAGAAGGTGGGAAGGAAGACAGGAAGGAATGATGGAAGGAAAAGAAGGAAGGAGGGAGGGAAAAGAAGGTGAGAAGGAAAGATTGAAGAAAAGAAGGAAAGAAAGCTGGAGAGACGGAAAGAGAGAAAGAAGGAAGAAAAGGAGGAAGGAAGGGTAGGAAAATGGGCCGGATCGGACCCCTCAGCGGATCGGTTTTGGCCCTCGGGCCTCATGTTTGACCCCCCTGAGTTAGAGGATCATAATGTCTCAGCTCTATCCAGCATATAAAGTCTAAATGTTTCTCTTTCTAACAGCAAGCTCACATACCGGCCTCCATCATGGCCGTCCTGGAGGTCAACAAGAAACCAGAACCGAAGCCTGTGGAGCCTCCTGAGGAGAAAGAGGTAACGGATTCATAGTTTATATCGTTTCTAAATGTCTTTCAGCCACTCCTCCTTCATTCCTCTTATTTAATATCTCATATAAAGTAATTTAACTGGTACTGATCATTTGTTTCTGTCCTCCTTTGTATATAAAACCAGATTGAACCGGTCCCTGAATCAGCCGGTCCAGTTGAAGCCGAGGTTTCCGCCGAGGCTGCGGAAGAGTCCGAACCAGCCGAGCAGCAACAAGCGCCCGTTGCCACGACGAGAGACGAGGAGGAAGCGATGGAGCAAGAAGAAGCTGGTCCAACGACACAGGAGGAGACGGTCGACGCGGCTCCTCAGGTAAAAATGAAGCGACTGGGAATTAAAAACCATCTGAATTCATCTGGGCAATAAATCAATATTATATAGATATAATGTCTTAGATCTTAAATGTTGTAATATCATAATATAAGTAAGGTATAAGTATCTTTTCCTGCTTTTTAACAGCTGCATGTCATTTTCTGAGCTGAACAGACTGTTATGGATTCTACTTATATAGCGCTTTTCTAGTCTGTTCAACCTCTCAAAGCGCTTTAACACTACATGTCTCATTCAGTCATTCACACACATTCACACATCGATGACACAGCCTCAGGAGCAATTTTGGGGTTAAGTTTCTTGCACAAGGACAATTGGTGGACGACCGCTCTTCCTCCTGAGCCACAGCCGCCCCAACAATTTATTATCTGCTCTTATCCACTAAGTCATTATCTCCACATTACTGATGATTACTTATCAAAAATCTCATTGTGTAAATATTTTGTGAAAGCACTGATAATCATCCCTACAATTATGTCAAAATATCCCATATCGGTAGTTGAATACAGTTAAAATCAGTGATTATCCTGCACAGTTCTGAACTCTAAAGGAACATTTATCCACTAGTTATGGAAATCTGGAAAAGTGGGAAAGTTAGGTCAGAGAAATAAAGGCCTTAAAGATGTGTAAAGGTCTGTTTTTAAAGATATTTAATAATTCATGCATGTTCATAGCTTTATCTCTCTCTCCTTTGACTGTCAAATGAAAGCAAAACTGCCTAAAAATCATCCTTAAAGAAAATATATTTAAAAAAACAATCAGTCATCTTTCCGACCAGACATACACGTGCTGTCGGCTCACATTCAACCTGCTGCAGAAAGCCCTAAAAGCTCAAATTTTTGGTTCTCCCTCAGGTGGAGTCAGCAGAAAGAGGAGAGACACCATCACCTCAACCAGAACCGGAGGAGGAGCCGATGGAGGCGTCCGAACCCGAGCCGTCAGACCTCCAGGAGCCACCGAAAGAAGACGAAGCGGCTGAAGTCACCGGGCCCGAGACAGGAAGCAGCGGCGAGGACACAGAATGACAACAGCACTGAAAACACAATAAGAACATTTCTATCCTTTGCAGACGTCCCACAAGTTTCCCAGAAGTTCTTCTCAAGAATATTCCTCTCCCTTCTTTTTTTTTTTTGTTGTATTTGTAGAAAAAACAGATTTGTGGAACTGTGTGTATGAAAGCGTTTAATATGCCTTCATGTCACCAAGAGTTGGAGAATAAATCAAGAAAACACTGATGTGTCTGTTTCTGTTCCTGTTCAGCATCAATCTGTTAATTATAATTCCAAGATGGACGGCAGTGTTTGTGTGAGGCCAGAACAACAAGATAGTTTCATTTTTAGACACTTAAACCTAAATACAGAAATGGCAAAAAAACAAAGATTATTTATGGTTATGGAAAATAAATCCAAGGCATTAATTTAATTGTCTTTTTTCACTACAAAATGATGCATTACTTATTTATTTCAGATTTTTTTAATGTTTTTATCTTGTATTCATCATCAATTTTGTTGACTTTATTGAAACAAAAATGGAAAACATATGAGGAAATAGAGTATAAAAATTAAAAATACATAAAAAATATGTAGGTTCATATATATTTTAGTCAGAGGTTTCAGGGAACAGGGTTTCTTTGTGGTTTATTCATTTATTTATATTTATTTACTAGCTTGAGTGATTTTAATAAAGAGTTCAATTCTCGGAGGAAAGGTGCAATTTTAGGTGATACTTTTGAGAATTTCTGTATTAAAAAAGTATTATTCTCAGTAGCAGATGACATCTTTGAGGTTTAAAGAGTATGCAGGGTTGAGAGCTTCAGAACAGTGAGACTGTAAAATGTTTTCGATATTTCACATTCAAAAAACGTGTGAGATCGTTTCTGTATTTTTTATCTATCTATCTATCTTTTACAAAAGCTACAAGAGACCTCAATATTCATGTACTTTTTATTTTAGATTTAGGGTTAAATTTGATGTAGGATTGAGTGTATTTCTTTGGCTTTGTTTGTAATACAGTATTTATAAGGCCAAAGCAAATCTCTTTTCCAATTTATGTCTTCAATTTTTATTTATTTTATTTTTAATTTATTTCTTTTTAATTATTTATTTCTGCTTTTATTTTGTACATTTTTTTTTTCAATAACAAAAAGTGCTCCCGGAAGCTCTGTTAGTTCGAAGCTCGATCTCGCGATATCAAACTTTTTTTTCCTACTGACTTGTATGCCAGATCTCGCGAGAATACACCAAACTAACATTTCCTAACCTGCCCTTTGCTTCTCTTGTAACGTGTCTCCTGCTGGTAGAAACTTTTACCTTTACCTCTGTGTTTCTAGTTGGTAGTAGTAATAAAACCCTCTGAGTTTATAATGATAGCAGTGATCCTGGCTGCTGGTTATGGCACCAGGCTACAGCGGGACGTGCTGGAGGATCGCAGCGGGAGATTCGCTCACCTGGTCGGCGTCGCCAAGCCGCTGCTGCCGGTCGGAAGCTGCCAGCTGATCTCACACTGGGTGCAAGCTCTGACCCGGTCCGGCTCTGTGCACAAGATCTATGTGGTGGTGAGTAGTCCAGTCAGTGTAGTGAGAGGTAGAAAGTATATTTAATTAAGTAATATAAGGGAGTATAAGTTTGAGATAATACTGCAATACTTTAACTACATCACTCATTATACTGCAGTACTTTTACTGTAATACTGCATACTACATCACTCATAATACTGCAGTACTTTTACTGTAATACTGCATACTACCTCACTCATAATACTGCAGTACTTTTACTGTAATACTGCATACTACATCACTCGTAATACTGCAGTACTTTTACTGTAATACTGCATACTACATCACTCGTAATACTGCAGTACTTTTACTGTAATACTGCATACTACATCACTCGTAATACTGCAGTACTTTTACTGTAATACTGCATACTACATCACTCATAATACTGCAGTACTTTTACTGAAGTAGGATTTTTTTCATGCAGTACTTTTACTTGTAATGTAGTATTTTCACACTGATGTATTGGTACTTTTACTTACTGAATACTTCTTCCACTACTGCAGTATGGTGAGTAATGGAAAATATAGTGAATTACATTTGTTACATTGTTTATAGTAAAAACAACTTTGAAGTACTTTACTCCACCACATTAGTTACTCGTTACTTTGCTGATGGAGGTTTGCATCATTCTTGAGTTGAACATAAAGCAGACAGTTTAATGTGTGTATAAATATGATACATATATTTTATAGATATATTTTTGCAGCTAATTTCTCAAATGTTTCCAGATCTTTCTTGATGTCTAACATGAACTGAGAATAAATGAATCATTATGTTTCTTTTGATCTCAGACCAACGCTCTCTACCAGACAGCGTTTGAGGAGTGGGCAGCACATTTCTCAAATGTGAAGATTCTCAGCGATCAGACGAGAAGCAACGATGTAAATAACATATACAAATACATTTCCTGTTTTCTTTGTTTCCTTCTGGAGTATTTCAGTTCATAATAGTTTTGTGTTGATTAAACCTTTAAATGCAGCTGATGTTAATATTCTCGTCCCTGCAGGAGCGTCTTGGCGCTGTGGCTTGCCTGCAGCTCGCAGTGAAGCACTTTGAGATCAAGGACCACGTCATAGTTATTGGAGGGTGAGTTTACTCAACTTATGGTATTGATACTGTGACAGGAGAGAGATGGGATGGAAAGCCTACAACTAATTATTTTTACTATCAATAAATCTGCTGATAATTATTTCTCAATTTTGTCGATAAAACTGTGAAAAACACTCATAACCTAAATATCGTACACCACAATCATGTCATTAAACCTCTTAATTTGCCCAAATATTAAATTCACAGTAATTTATGATCAAGAAAAGCGACAAAATCTCACATTTTATAGCTTTAAACGAGCAGATTTTGGGCTTTTTTTGCTTGAAAAATGACTTTAAATGATTGTATGAAAACCTGGCAGAGTTTATGCACACATGATTTAAGAGGCAGGATGTGAGGAAGTATAAAAAAGTTAATATTGGGTTAATTGAAGATTTTATGTTTCATCTATTTGAAGAAAAATGAGCTAAAGCAATTAGAAATACACCGAAAACTTCAACTTCAAAAATGAGTTTAACACTAAAAATAATTGGAAATATAATCTGAGAAGTTATTTATGTATCTTATCACTGTGTGTCATTTAATACCATGTTGAGTGTTTTAATGTTGCAGTGTGAGACAATAATTAAAATAATAATTCATGCTTTTATTTATTCATTCATCTGCAGCGACACTCTGTTCAAAGAAGATTTCAGCCTCAGTGAAGTGAAAGACAGATTTTATGACCTGCAGACGAAGTGTGAAGAAAACTGTCTGCTGCTGTCGTATCAGTGCAGAGACAATGGTGAGTGTTTGTGTTTGCATGCTCAGAACCAGACCTTCAATCAGTCATTCATTCATTCATTAAAGAGAAAAATAATCAATTATTTTGAAAATCAAGCATTTCCTGTTTCCAGCTTCTCATCTTTGAGTGTTTGCTGTTTTATTTGATAGTAAACTGAATATTTTCAAGTTTTTTTGGCTGCTGGTTGAATAAAACAACAGAAATGGAGACATCATCTTGAGTTTGAGAAGATTATGACAAGTTTCTGTCGTTTTATACACAAAATACTAATTAATTAATTAATTAATAGAGAGAATAATCATTAGTCACAGCCTCAGTACTCAGGCTCCAACATCACTGACTGTTCAGCTTCATAAAAGACTCAATGTGTCTCACCTGAGATAATCACATTAAAACACTAAACCTTCCTCATGCTCACAGTTTGTTTTGTTTATCGTGTTTTTACTTGTTCAGAAACTCATAAATATGGGATCTTGGAGGTAGACGAAGATCTTCGGGTGATCTGTATGAAGGAGAAACCTCGACCGACTGAGACGACAAGCAGAAGAGCCGTAAGTTCGCTACACACTTTATAAAGCCTGTCAGTAATTTGAAACTTTTCACATAAGACACATAAGATATATATTTAGTAAGTCTTGGTGGAAGAAGGGTGAATAAAAGGATTTTGTCCCCACAGTGCAGAAAGCTTTACAGCTAATATATTTATTGTGTTTCAGATTTTAAAATGAAACAGTGACTGTGAGGATGGATTGATGGATTGATTGATAGTTGCAGCTGTAAATCTCTTTAATCAGACAGCACTAATTAATCATTTCCTGTTGTTTTATGTTTCTTTTTATTTCAGTGTCCTTGTTTCTACGTGTTTTCTAAGAACAGTCTTCCTCTTCTGCAAACTTTCCTCGAGGAAAAGAAGGTAAAACATAAAAACCAGAGCTGCCACATAAACAGGAGTTAAAATATACTTTATAATTTAACTAATGGCGCTTTTCCACTACACAGTTCCAGCACGGCTCGACTCGACTCAGGGTTTTTTTGTGTTTCCACTAGGGATAGTACCTGGTACCTGGTACTTTTTTAGTACCTGCTCTGCTGAGGTTCCAAGCCAGCCGAGCCAATACTAAATGTGACGTCAACAGACTGCCGGCCGCTGATTGGTCAGAATAGTTGTCACTCAAAGACTCATGAGCCCTCCCACACAAGAATCAAACCCGGCATTTTTAAATACCGGCAACAGCGAAACAGCCATATGGTTCAATTTAGTTGCTTTGTGTGTGACAGAAAGCCACATACAGCAGCAAGTACACCATCACCTCCATGGCCTCAATTGTTTATGTCGCATATAAAACGAAGTCACGGCAGTTTCGCTGAGCGTTGCTATGACGACCCCGCTCACGTTGAGTAGGAACCTTTTGTAATGGGAGTCGAGTCGAGTAGTGTTGGAAGGAACTGTGTAGTGGAAAAGCGCCATTACTTTATAATTTAAATATGTAACTAATGTTTTCATCAAACAGGAAGCTCCTATTGAAGAGAAAGACGCTCCGGGAAACTTTGTGTCTTGGCTCATACCAAGGTAACGTCTGCTGAGTTAACGTTTTATACTCAGAATAATCATTAATCCTACTTTTTATAAGACAAAAACTGTGATTATAATTCCAGTATCTGTCTCTAAATTTACTTTGATACTCATCTAAAACTATCACATATTTAAAATCATTACATCTGCATTTCTTTATAAATTAATATTTGTTTTTTTTTTGCAGGAAACCAGTTCACGTGCATCAGATCTCCGGTCGCTTTGACGTTGGAAACCTGCCCTCTTACACCGAGTGTGACCTTTACTTCAAAGAGAAACTGCAACACGTGGACTCGTACATGATGTAGAGGAATCAAGATGGACAAAAACTTTATTTTTATGATGCAAAACGTTTAAAAAAATCATCCAAAACATGAACTTTAATGGACTTTTTAAAAATAATTCATTCCTTTTAGCCTTTGTGTCGTCCTCCCGGGTCAAATTGACCCCGTCTGTTTTGACTGTTCCTTCTTTCCTCCCCACCTTCCACCTTTCCTTTCGTCCGTCCTCCCTCCTTTCCTTCTTTCCTGCCTCCTTTCCTTCCTTCTTTCTCCCTCCCTTCCTTCCTATCCTGCCCCCTTCCCTTCCGTCTTCCTCCCTTCCCTCCTGCCTCCTTTCCTCCTTTCTTTCTCCCTCCCTTCCTCCCTTGACTCGAGGACAACAGGAGGGTTAATTAAAACCAGTGATCCCAGTCTACCCAGTGAGGAGTCTGGAGCATTTATCTGATGCCTTTTCGTGTCCATCCTCCATCTTTGCGATGCGGGAGCCGAACTGCATGGCTCTCTTGGGCAGCACGGCGGACGGTCCGAGGCCGAGCCGCTTAGCCGCTAGTCTGAGGAGGAGTTTCTCTCCGACGCCTCGAGGCAGCGACAGGTCGGCTTTCTCCCACACGGGCAAAGCGTTCAAGTAGTTCACCACGTCCTCGTCCAAGTACGGAAACCTGCAGATACGAGAGAGATACATGCTGAACTCTGAACAATGGAGGTCTCTTTTTTTAACATGCACAAACATCCTGATTACTCCTAAATATTCAGCAGTCAACTGTTTGTATGATCCAGAAGAATCATGAAGAAGAGTCTGAGCATGTCTCCACAGTCCTGATCAGAGATTAATAGGATGAAGATGTTTTTTAATAAATGCTGCTGATGCTGATGTGAATCATATTTACTTTATAAATGAGATTTCTTCCACTCTAGAAAATGTGTCTTTTCTTCTTTGGTCCTTCAGTTTAATGTTTGAGCTTCACAGAGTTTCACATTTTGACACTTTGAATGCCGTTTGGTGCCTTAAATCTTTAAAATTGTTTAAATCGTGTAACTGTAAGCAGGATTTGTGACGTCACAACTAGTTTTGAAGGATAATCCTGGTTTAAAAATGCAGCTTAAACAAATGTGATGTAAAAATCTGAAGCCTCCAGAGCTTACTGTATGTGTAACAGTTAAACATTTCATATTCAGGTCAGTAATAAATAAGTAAAATAAAATAAATATATTTTAAAAATTGTCTTAAAAGCAGCATCAGGTTTGTTTAAATTTTGTATTTTTGTTGGTTTTATATCATTTGAAATGACATTTGCATCATTTAAACCAAAAGTAAGACTGAATGCTCCTGAAAATGTCAAATGGTGTAACCACAAAAGAACGATAAATATTAAATATTTTATCCACCTACAGTGTATTTAATTGGACTTATACTAATAATTACTTAATTTTAAAACACTAAATAAAAAGTATTGTAATTGAATGTAAAGTATTTCTACATTCAAATTTTAAAACATTTTGTCAATATTGAGCGAGACATATCCTAAAAACAACATTTTTTAAAATTTGTGACAAATGATGTAAAATACTGTTGCTTTGCTAAAAGTGGATTATAATTATTCCATATTTTAGTTCACATTTATTTTCCTGTATATAATCAGAATTTATCAAATAAATACTGGTTGCACCAATTGACCCAATCAAAGATTATGAGTCTTTTAATATTTAGATTTTTCTTTTTAACGAGGTTCAACTTTTCTTTTAATGTCTGGAGGGAATCTTTAAGTCTCAACATTTAAAGTGAGTTTAAATCCTATCTCATACTATTTGACATTATTATGCAATGGTTTTACTGGTATTGTTGATTTCCCCTGTTTTAATTATTTAAAATACCTAACATCTGTCATGTTTTATTACTAAATAAACAGTTTCAAGTCACCACTGCTGTCTCTGTTGACTTCTGATGGATATAAACACATTCAAGACATTTTAAATGACCCTTGACCCTCAAGCACCACACCCACCGGGCTTCCTTCCCGTGGTCGCCTATCACTCGGTCATCTCTGCCGAGGTTCCTGGAGGAGATCCGGCCCAGCTCCATGACCAGCTCCTGGATCAGTCCTTCGTGTCCAGATGTCTTAAAGCGAACTCTGTGTCTGGAGTAACCGGCCAGCTGCTCGTCCGCTCCGATTCCCGTCAAAATAACCTGCAGGAGTTAAATAAGAGAGACTGTTAGAGCTGAGAAGCATCTTAAAAGTTCATCTGTGAAGCTTATATTCAGCTTCAGCAGTCTGAGTTAGTCATATCAAATTATATCTGACACATTTACAGTCTTTTTAGAAAGAGGAGAGAGGGAGAGAGAGAGAGAGAGAGAGAGAGAGAGAGAGAGAGAGAGAGAGAGAGAGAGAGAGAGAGAGAGAGAGAGTAACTGATCTGAAGTCAGCTGTTGTGAACACAGCAGTGAAAGAAAGGAAAAAAGAAAGATAGAAAAAGATGAATGAAATAGAGTAAGAAAGAGAGAAAGAAAGAAAGAAAAAGAAAAAGTGAGAAAAAGAGAAATAGAGCAATAGAGAAAGAAAGAAAGAAAGAAAGAAAGTTAACCCTAACAGTAAAAACACCATATACACATTTATCTTAGCTGGATGTTTCCTAATGTGACTCCAAATATACATTTTTATGCAGCTGATACACATTCTTATATAGAAAAGTACAAATTTAACCTGTTTTTATTTAAAAAAAGATTTTAAAAAATCAGCATTCAATTCAAAAACGTTGTATTCTTCTTATTCTGCAAAACGTTAACCTGTTATCCATTAATCAAACATTTATTAATAACTGATGGGGGATCAGTATTTATTAAAGTGACTTGGTGTAATTATAAGTCCGAATATGAGCAGGATGTAAGTGTTGAATGAAGCTCAAAATCTGATATTTGTGCTTCACCTTCGCTGTCGATGTGAAGCTCCTCTCTTCCTCTTCCTCCTCCTCCTCCTCTTCCTTCGTGATGACGCCCGTCCCTCTCGCTGCGAACCACACAGCACACCCGATGCTGTCGTCAAGCACCGTCTCCAGCGGGTGAACCAAGTGACAAACTCGCTCCCGCCTCATTTTCTGCAGCTCCTCCTGCGTCACGTTAACCTCCACAAAGTTCCACTTCCTGTCAGGATTCAAGTCTCTTAACTCTTTGAGCCCGGCTTTCCCGGTTATTCTATCGGGAACGTCGAAGGGGTTGAACGTTTTCGAGTCTGTTGCTTTGTTTATGTTTGAATTTGAGGATTTATTTTTGTGCTTTTTGGGTTTCTTAACGGATTCTTTCTGCGTCTTCGGCTCCTGAAGTTTAAACGCTACATTGAGGAGATCTATCGGCTGGTGAGCAGGAATGTGACGGTCAGCTAGAGCGGCTAGGATCATCGAATCGATGCCTCCTGAGAAAAGCACGGCAACAGTCACTCGCTCAGGAGTCGGAGGCCGGTCTTCTTCTTCTTCTTCCCTAAAAGGTAGAAACTGAACCCTCCGCCTCACCGCCTCGCTCAGAACATCGATGAGAGCGCTCACTTCATCGTCTTTCTCTTTCCCGTCTAGCAGCTGCTGCAAATCTTCAACAGATAAATGTGAGTTTGAGCAAGTGTCTGCCTCATTTGTCGATTTTGGGAGGGTCGTGTTAAGACGGGAGACGGGCGAAGTGAGAAAAAGACCCGATTGGTTGATGACAGCAGTGCAGCCGATCGGGACTGATGTTTCACTGCAGGTAGATATGACATCATCTCCTGTGTGAGCCCACGGATAAACCTCAAAAGTCAAAGATCCTGTTTCAGTAAAAGCTTTCAGATCGATCCTGAAAACGCCAGCTGCTGGGACTTCCTGCCACGGAGAGCTAACATCTTCAGTCGTCTGAGCCGCAACAGAAGTCAAAGTCAAAGCGTCGACTTCTGCGTCAAATCTCCACAATAAACTCCGCCGGCCGAAGAAGTCCCTGCCGAACCAGAGGAAGTCTCCATCCTTCTGGTAGTAGACGAACGCCCACGGCCCTCGTAAAGAGGAGAGGACTGATAAAACATCTGAGGGGTCATTACAAGAAGAGAGCCGCTCCGAAACAACGGAGGTGTCGTTTTCGTCAAGCGTCAAAGGAAGACCTCCGAAAACTTCCCCGTTCCACGCCAGCAGGTTCCCGAGTCCGTCCTGGAGCGGCTGCTGGGTGAGACGGCCTCTCATGTGAAGGACGTGAGCAGAGAATAAACACCGACAGAGAGAGTTTGGACCCTGAACGGTGACATCTCTGCTGGAGTCGGGCCCTCGTCTTTTTAAATGTTCGTGAACAATTGGGTCGTGTTTAGACGGAGCCGCCGACAGACTCAGCAGACAGAAGATGCCGCACATCGTTCAAGCTTTTAAATGTCCTGAAGCTCCTTTTTCATGTTGTCCAGTTCCTCTGAAGAAAGACAGAGAAGAACTTCAGTTATAATCAATCAAACTTTATTTATACAACAGCTTTTATACAAGTTAATAAAGTTCAATGTGCTTCACAGTTGAAATCACAGCCTCATCCTTTAATTTTGGATAGATAGATAGGTAGGTAGGTAGGGGGATAGATAGATAGATAGATAGATAGATAGATAGATAGATAGATAGATAGATAGATAACATATCCAGTAAACATTGTGATTAGTGAGGTAAACCAGTGAGGTACAGAACAGTGATACAGAGAGTGGAGATTCAGGTTTCAGCTCCCAAACTCACTTTTGCATGAACCCAACGTCTGACTTCTGTCTGCCAGGAAGAAAATGTTGCTGTTCCTCTGCTGGATGTAAACTTTCTGTAACAAAAAAATAAACACAAAATGTACATTAATGCACAAAAAAAGTACACAACCCTAGAATATATAATAAATATTTGCTACTCATAGTTCACATATGCATCATGCAGCTCCATAAAATGAACATTATCTCCATTTATAATATTAATATACAGTCATTGAGCACTTTATTAAGAGCACCTGTATAATATAATGCAATCCAACAACTGGGCTGTACATTCTGCTTTTCATTTCATTTCTTTTCTTTTCTTTTTCATAATATGTTGTCCACCCCATTAACACAAGTGGGCAATAATGAATCGTACTAAAGTTTGTTAGAATAGCACTTAGCAAAACAAACATTGCAAAGTGCTATACAATAACTACATAAAACACAACAATGTACTCCAGTACACCACTACCGACTATGACCTCAATAATAAACACAGTAGAGCATTATATATATATATGTAAATAAATAGACTTAAAATGGCTTTAACTCACTCTGTTCTTCTTCAGGTTGGAGAGTTCGTCCACAACAACTTTCTGCTCTTTGATCTGAAAGTTATAAAACAGCAGGAGTGTCAAAACCATTGCATATTAACCTATAAATACTATATAATATATATATACACACAATACATATTATAAACCATTTATTTACAAAACACATGAACAGCCTGAGATGTCTATTTTTTTATTTAATGAGTGCAATTTCAATTATTATTATATCTCATATTTTTTCCAGTGTATTCTGCTCAGAAGATCCTGATTGGAAAACATTTTGCACAATATTCAATATTTAAATGTTAATTAAGATTAATATTAATTTAAGATTAATATGTATTCATTGTTTTTTCAGATGATTGTAAATGCATTTACCTCAGTGTAATTTTAAGATACTTTTACTTTACTGTAGTATTTCCATCAGATGCAACTTTATACTTTATACTACAATTCAAAAAGGGGAAATATTGTACTTTCTACTCCACTACATTTATTTAACAGCTTTAATTACTTGAGTTCACACAATTTATAATATAACAAGCTTTTATAATACAACACATAGTTAAAGATGAAACCAGTGGGGAACAGTTGAGTTTTGGGGTAAATTAAGTCTCCAGAAAATGAATATAAGTCTATAAAATGTCTCTAAAAGGTGATTTATAATCTGATATACGTGTGTTTATGTATGTATGTGTGTGTGACTTTAACATTAGCTGCGTTTTCTTTCTTTTCCTTATTAAAAATAGACACAGATAATAAAAGAAATGCTGCTATCAGAATCAGTATATTTACATATTTAACATTATTGTACATAAAACAGCTGACAGAGTAAAACTAGTGAACTCTACCAGCTGATATTAGTATTTCTTTACCTTTCTGTTGAGCTCCTCCTTCACTGCAGACTGTCCCTCTAAGTTATCCTCGTTGCTTTTTGAAGACATGCTGAACAAAATAAACCCAGAAAGAAACAATTCAGAGTTTTTATTAATGTTGTTGAAGCTGCTTTACTTCAACTGTGAGACGCATGAGGCTGTAAAACCATTTCCAGGTCACTAAACCTGCCCGATGTTTACTCTACTGCCCCCTAAAGGAGAGGAGGGGTATTACTATTATTACAGTAAAAGTACTGCAGTAGTGATGTAGTATGCAGTATTACAGTAAAAGTACTGCAGTATTATGAGTGATGTAGTATGCAGTATTACAGTAAAAGTAGTGATATATTATTATATATGACATCATTAGATTATTAATAGTGAAGAGAGCAGCATGTTACTGTTGTAGCTGCTGGAGGTGGAGCTAGTTTACACAAGTAGAATAGGAGGCAGAGCCTTCAGCTATCAGGCTCCTCTCCTGTGGAACCATCTTCCAGATTTGGTCCAGGGAGCAGACACCCTCTCTACATTTAAGAGTAGGCTTAAAACTTTCCTTTTTGATAAAGCTTCTAGTTAGGGCTCTTAGAGTTCTGTTAGCTTATGCTGCTATAGGCTTAGACTGCCGGGGGACTCCCATGATGCACTGAGCTCCTCTCTCCTCCTCCCTCTCTCTCTCTATCCATCCATCTATATCCATTAACATTCATGGTCTATTAATGCATTCAATAACCTAAACTTCTTCTCCGGAGTTGTCTGTGCTTTCTGGTCTCACAGGTAATCTGGGCCTGGAGACGTCCGGATGACAGATTCCAGTCCCGGACCTTCTAGCTTCATTGTTGATTTTCATGGTGCTTCTCTCTCCTCTCCTTCCTTTCTCTCCTCTCATCCCCAACCGGTCGAGGCAGATGGCCGCCCACTCTGAGTCTGGTTCTGAGGGTTCTTCCTGTTAAAAGGGAGTTTTTTCTTGCCACTGTTGCTCATGTGGGAATGTTGGGTCTCTTTAAAGTTAAAACCTGAAGAGTTCAGTTTAGACCTGCTCTATGTGTAAAGTGCCTTGAGATAACTGTTGTGATTTGGCGCTATACAAATAAAGATTGATTGATTGATTAATACTTTATATACAGTTAGCTAGTTTACACTACTTTATATACAGTTAGCTAGTTTATACTACTTTATATACAGTTAGCTAGTTTACACTACTTTATATACAGTTAGCTAGTTTACGCTACTTTATATACAGTTAGCTAGTTTAGTCCAGTGGTTCCCAACCTAGGGGTGGGGCCCCTCCAAAGGGTCAGCAGATAAATGTGAGGAGTGGTGAGATGATTAATGGGAGAGGAAAGAAGAAAAAACTAAGTTCTGATACACAGATGTGTTTTCAGTTTTTTGACTTTTTCTCTAACCTTTGATTTTTGCTGAAATATTGGATCATTTGAACATTTATTGAAATGAAACCATGTGAGAAGTTTAGAGAGAAAAATCACTATTTGGTGAAGCTGTTAACAACTCATAGACATCTGAAATGTGACTCTGACTACACACTGGTTTCATCTTTAACTATGTGTTGTACTTAAAAGCTTGTTATATTATCACATTGTGTCAAATCTTCATCTGTAAAAGTAACTAAAGCTGTTAAATAAATGTAGTGGAGTAGAAGTTTAAAGTATCATCAGATGGAAATACTCAGATAAAGTGGAAGTTAGTGAACTTTCAGACTTTCAGGCACCTTGAACTGACTCTAAGTTTCCATATTTGTGTCCCTTGTGATTCCTCTATCACTACACGAGGTTTTAAATCACACTATACAAATTATTTCCTTTTTTTTTTTTTAAATCTCATCATCTGACCCTAACCCCTGAACCCTTTATGTCCTCAGTGGAAACAGCAACAGCAGCAACATGTGGAAATAAACTCATGTGATAGTGATTTGAACTATAACAGAGACTAGCTCAGGTATTTATGTACTCCAGAAACCAGTTACCTCATCTATATTCTGGGTTTCTGGGAGGTTTTCTTTTTTTTTTTTTTTTATGCCTTCTCACCGTGACTGTGTGTTTTTTATTTTAGGAGTCGGAGGAGTCGCTCCCAGAGGATTATGTGGATGAAGGGCGGGTGTTGACTTGGACGTGTGAATCTCTCTTCAGTTCAGTCAACATGAGGCTCAAATTGATTTAGTGTTTTTGAAAGCTGCTATACACATAAAGTTGGTATTAAGTTATTAAAGTTATTATTAAATACTTCAAAGGACAGAACAAAGAGACATGATCAAGTTTCTGCACTGTCAGAGGAATAAAGAAACCAGGAAATATGAACTTTTAAGAAGCTGGAAACAGACAATTTAGCCTTTTTCATCTTAAAATTACCCCAAAATGATGAATTGGTTGATTAATTTAATACTTATAGCGACTAATTATCCTTTAAACCATCTCACTTAACTCAGAGAGGAAAAGTTACTAAAACAGGACCCAAAATCTAGATACCACAAAAATTGACATTATTTATAGATTTATATTAAAACCATTAATTTCAAGTTGTTTGAATTCATGTACTCTGCTTTCATTTTTTGAATTGTTATGTTGTTTTAATCATGTGTTACACTGCTGAACAACAAACTGCCACTTGAGGACAAATAAATTGATTAATTCATTAATTATTTAATTAATTGCAGCTTTAGATGTTTCACTGGATAAGTTAAAATTACATTAAACTGCTGCTGGTGTCAAACATAAAGTCAAAAGTTCTCCAAAGTCACTGAGATTCATCATCTGGGCATCATCTGTCTAATAATTATTGATTTTTCTTTATTTCTCTATTAAAAAAAACAATAAAAGTCGACCTCTTGGTGGCGCTGGAGGAAAAGTCAAATTGCATTAATCTCATTTTTCTGCATAATGATATTTCTGTCAAGTGAGGATTTTTTAAAAAAAGGAAATAATTAATCAATCACACCTCGGTTCAGATTAGTTGAAGCATTCAAACCTGTCAAAATAAATAAATAAATAAATAAAACCCCTCCAGTCAGCTGCTGCTCCTCATTTTATCCCCTCTGAGCTCTCTCACATGTTTATTTTATTTAACATTTTACATAATAACTCTCCAAACCTCGGACCCATCAGATGACACACACACACACACACACACACACACACACACACACACACACACACACACACACACACACACACACACACACACACACACAGGTGTTGATCTGACTCCGAGCAGCAGACGGTCAAACACCTTTTCTGAACCTGCACTTTGACAGGAAAACACACCTGTCTAAAGTCTCACGTGGGTTTTTTCTTCTGCCAGTTATTGAACCCAAACAGCTGTCCGATGTTTACCCTTTTTTTTTTTTTATTCCCTGGAAACGTTGGGTCATCAGGGCCGGACGGTGACCTTTTTAATGTTTATTGTTCTCTGGGTTGACATAAAGAGAGCAGGAGGCAGGTATCAAAGTCTCAGCAGGTACAATAAGACCGCAGCAGCGATGTTATGTTCCTAAAAATGGTTAAAGGTGATAATTATATTGTTTCTTTGGGGTTGTGGTACTAAAACCTCAAACCCTTCAGTTATCCCTGATACTAACCTTTCAGCTCTATTGAAACGGCACAAAAAAGACGAAAATCCCCTCCATTGAAACATAGAGTAATAATAAATCCAAGGATCTAACCCCCCCCCCCCCCCCCCTCCTTTTTTTTTAAGGTGAGTTTCTTTTTTCTTTTTTTTACACCCCTCCCTCCTCTTTCCTCTCCAACCTCTATCCATCTTTAGCTGCGGCCTGTGAGTGTCAGACTAAGTCATCCTTGTATTTTTGTCCTGGAAGTACAAATTTAGATTGGTAGTAAACACACACACACACACACACACACACACACACACACACAAACACACACACACACACACACACACACACACACCGCTTGTTGTTGCCGATAAAGAGGAGAGACGTCTACCTGTAGAGGGTCACATGACCACAAAATGACATAGCCAAGGTTTTGTTCCCACCACAGATGACAGGTAGCTGCCCACTAATAATCTGTTTGTAACCCGGCTCAGTGTGGAGCAGACTTTCAAACGAGCCTCGAGCGTCTCTGTGTGATCCTTGAATACTTCACAAAGGGACAGAAAAGCCTATTGTCATCATCACCTGGCCCAAAATACATGCTTATGTTTCCTGTTATAGGGTCAGTGTTGCTGATGATGAGTCGGACTGTGTGTGCGCTGCTCAGAGACAATAGAAACCAGAAACCAGAAATGCTTTGTGTGGGTTTTCTTTCAAAACTATTTACATGAGTAAAAATAGTAAGAAATATATTATTTATAAGTCCAGGTCTTTATATTGAATGTCTTTTGTGTACATTCACAGTACCGCATGATAAAATACAGTCATTATAAGCAAAGCTGACCCCAAAAAAATAGAAGAAATAACATGTTTTTATGCCTCAAGGGTCCATCGCAGGGGCCGATTTTTAACATGAGGAGAATTTAATTTTACTGCATTGTACGACTACTGATAGCTAATAAATAGTAGCTAGTAGGCCTAGTAGTGATTTATTTTGGTCCTTAACAACGCAAACAATGCACACATAAATAAATTAATAACAAAAAGGCATTAAATCAAAAGGAAAAATAAAAATTAAACTCATTTTTAACTATATTTCACTCTTTTACTCACTTTTACTCTGCCTTTATAGTTGGCTAGCTACTGACGCTGGAGGTTCGCTGTTGCCATGACGACATCGTGATGCATTCGAAGTTCTACGTCAGAGTTAAAAGATGACGCTTATGCAATTCACGGCCAAAGCACTAGGGGGGGGGGCTCCTGAAGGGCCTGAAGGGGCTATCGTGAAAGTCGTACAGACCAATGATATCCCCTTCGGTTGTAGTTAAAAAAAATTTGGAGTTAACGCAGCACTATAAACTAGACTTCAGTTTCACTCTAAATCACAATTATTAGCCTATAAACTCACTCAGATTCAGTCAGCAGCTGGTTGAAGACACTGTTCATAAAAAATGACTTTAACCAGATTGTCTTCTCTCTCTTTTTTAATAGATTTGGGGACTGTTGAGGAAACATTAAGGGCTGCAGCCCCAAAAATGATGATTATAAGTAGTTAATGGCTGTTAGAACACCTACTGAAGAGTCACATTAAAAGCTAAATAGAGGTCTGGATTAACTCGTTATAGGTAAGTATGATAACAGTGGGTCATCATTAACCCCCCCATATTTACCCCACTCACTGCTCTGTGCATTGTAGTTAGTAATTAGTAAGAAGTTTGTGCTAACTTGAAGAGACTTATTTAGTAAAATGGACTGTTTAACGCCCCAATTTAGTGAAATAGCTAATAAAGGCCTTAAAGGAGCAGTTCAACATTTTGGAAAATACGTTTATTTGCTTTCTTGCTGAAAGTTAAGAAGATTGAAACCAAACTTGTGTCAATTTAAATAAAAATCAAAGTGTAAAAATGACACATTGTGGTGTTATGTATCTGAATTAACTCCCTATTCTCCCATTGTCTGAATGCTGAATGCTTTGTTTCGGCCTCAAATATCCCATCATGTACACAACTTTCTGAACTATCCCCTAATATGGTCACGTTTCTCCGCAGCTGATGGTGACGACATTAAATGACGATGATGATTAATTAGTGTCCGTAAATCTTGCTTTTGCTGCTCACTATTGAGTAAAGTATTTAGTGTTTATCACACAGGGAGCAGCAGTGAATGAGTGCATAAGGGAGAGATAGAGAGAGATTTTGGACAAGCCTTTTTTCCTAATCTTGGCGCCTTAACTTTCCTGGCGTCTCTGCTGGTTTCCCGGCAACCTGCCGGTGTTGACATGTTGTTGTTTTCACACCCTGGATTTTGACAGGATTATAAAAACAAGATATAACGTGTTAATTAGTGAGCTTTAGAGACGCTGGTTAGTTTGGTTTCCGGTGGATAAATCCAGGGTTTATGCTAAGCTAAGCTAAGCTAAGCTAACGGTCTCCTAGCTGCAGATTCTTATCTACTGACATGAAAAGTGACGCCAGTCTTCTCCTCTAACTCTGAGTGCATGCATATCCAAAAATGTTTAAAAATTTCAACCTGGAGTTTTATGCTTTATCTTCTTATTGATTTTATTCATCTGTTTTTCTCATCTTTTAATCTCTTTTTTTAAATTAGTTTTAGGCTAGTTTTTATTAAACTTTCTTTTATTTCATTTTAGGTTTGTTTTGTCTTTTTAATCTATTTTAAACCTACTTTTTAATCACATTTTTAATAAACTTTTTCTCTTATTCTATCATATTTATTTATCTATTTTTTTGTTTGTTTATTTTTTAATTTAATTTCATCTGATTTTTTAAAAATCCTATATTTATTTTACTTTATTTATCTTTATTTATCTTTCATATCTTCTCTTTTGTGCAATGGCCTAAATTTTCTTTTTTTTTTTTTTTTTTGCTTTTTTTCTTCTTTATTTTTATTCCTTTTCTTTATGTTGTCATTTGTTCTGTCTTATTGTCAAATTTTCAATCAACTGTGAAGCACTTTGAACTACAGTAACCTCTATGAAAGCTGCTATATAGATAAAGTTTGATTGATTGATTATTGACCCACTCACCCTATTCATTATATATAAGTGATTAAATATAATGATTAAACCCAAAATATACAATATATTTATATATTATACATTACTTCTACCGCTTTGCAATACTATTTATAAAAGGAAGAAGAAAGAAAAACTTTAATTCATTGCCTCATTGCATCAACCACATTTTTTAGGTAAAAAAAAAACATTTAGTAAAGTTTGTATTTCAACCCAAATGCACGAAAAGCTGCAAAAAAAAATCCCCACTTTCAACACCACACCTTTAAAAACTGGCTGCTTACTTCAGGATTCAGGATTCTGGGTCGAGTGTTGCAACAGCGCTGGATGTAATAATGAACGTTTATTGGATCAACATGACTGCAAAAAAAAAAAAAAGAAAAAAAAATCTCTCCCAAAGAATCCAAGGACTTCGGCACACGTCATTTTTGGTGCATTCAGCCAAAGTTTTGGGTATTTGTGAAAATCTATGTGTGTGCTTTCAGGGAGGGTTAGACAACTGATGACTTAAGCCTGTTAGAGCCGTGCAGGGATGAGTTTAAGAAAGTAGAGAAAGGCTGTGAGTTAGAGGAGATTGACCACTGCAAAGTCCACGTAATGTGCACAAGATTAAGTAAGTTAAACACATAATCTCAGGAATGTAATATGAAAACCACGCAGAGGTCGCTGCCACAAGATGCAGCACATTAAAACCTACAATGTAAAACAGGTAAAAAGATAAAGATTTAAAGTTTTGCATTCAAAATTATACTTAAATGAGTCAAAGTTAAAGTAGATTTAGCATTATTTTACATCATATTACTTCATCAATGCATCTAAAAAGTGACCAACTCCATTGAGGTTTCACATTATGTAGAATAATAATATAAAGAATGAGTTTTCATCAATGCATTTTAACCCTTACATACTATTCAGGGTCAAATTTAACCCATTTGTTACATATAAGAGCTGCAAAAACACCATATGCATATTTCTTATAGCTGGACTTTTCCAACTGTGACCCACAGTTTGCAAAAATGGAAATAAAATGCATCATATTTTACAATTTATATGCAGCCGATACACATTTTTACATATGCAAATGTGCAAATTTAACGTGTATTCATTAAACAAAATTCAAAAATCAGCATTAAAACATCTTAAATATTCTCCTGGACTATAAAACGCATAATGTTTTACAATTTATGTGCAGCTCATACACATTTTTTAGACATGCAAATAAAAAAAACTGACATGAATTTATTAAACAAAATTCAAAAATCAGCATTAAAACATCTTATTCTATAAAATATTTTCTCCTGGACCATAAAATAATGATGTTGAATGTCTTTTTTCCATAAGATTAATCAAATAAAAGGATGAATTAAACATTTTTTGATGACTTGATGGAGACTTTATGAATGTAAACTGGTGCAGAGACTAATTATGAGTCAGACTATGAGCAGCAGGTAAAGGGTTAAAAGTCAGGATTCACATTATATTACCTCTTTGTTAAAGAATGTTTTAAAAAATGACCATGAAAAACCACAGAAGCAATGATAATCTGATAACTCTGTGGTAAATAACAGCGTGCTGAGTTCAGTTTAAAGGTATGTGCAGCCGTGCTTGTGCAGGCTGGTTTAGTAGATGAATTGAATGTGACACAACGTATGAATGAAGAAGCTCATGTCGCAACTTCAAGCAGGAAAAACATCTGACGGCCAGTTTGATCATCACTCTGAGCTCAACTATTATCCAGGTATTTCACTTTTTATTATCATCAAATCTCTGATGACTCCGTGCTGCATCACTACTTCAGCATCAAGCCCCCTACGTGCTATTTATAGGACTCCATTCCTTCTATAATCCATTTAATCGATGGGATCAACGGCAAAGATGATCAAATAAAGCTTTTGAGTTTTATGTCAGCTGAAGTGAAATGAACCCTCCTGTTGTCCTCGAGTCAAGGAAGGGAGGAAGGGAGGAAGGGAGGGAGGAAGGAGGAAAGAAGGAGGGAAGAGAGGGAGGAAAGAAGGGAGGAAGAAGGAAGGGAAAGAGGGAAGGAAGGAAAGGATGGATGAAGGGAGGAAGGAGGGAAGGGGAAAGGAAGAGAGGAAGGAAGGAGGGAAGGGAGGAAGAAGGAAGGAAAGGAGGGAGGGAGGAAGGAGGGAAGGAAGGAAGAAGGAAGGAAGGGAGGAAGAAGGAAGGAAGGAAGGAAGGAAGGAAAGAAGGGAGGAAGGAAGGAAGGAAAGGAGGAGGGGAGGAAGGAGGGAAGGAAGGGAAGGATGGATGAAGGAAGGGAAGAAGGAAGGAAGGACAGGAGGGAGGGAGGAAGGGAGGAAGGGAGGAAGGAAGGAAGGAAAGGAGGGAGGGAGGAAGGAAGGAAGGAAGGAAAGGAGGGAGGGAGGAAGGAAGGAAGGAAGGAAGGAAGGAAAGGAGAGAGGGAGGAAGAAGGAAGGAAGGAAGGAAAGACAGAAGGAAGGAAAGGAGGAAGGAAGGAAAGAAGAAACAGTCAAAACAAATGGGGTCAATTTGACCCGGGAGGGCGACACAAAGGTTAATTCAGTATCAGCAATATGAGCTGTTGTTGTCGTCGGTAGAGTTCATGGTGAGCCAAGATGGACAGCGATCGAGTGATGTCCCCTGTGCGCTTGGTCCGTCCGTCTGGTCCATGTCATTTAAAAACTCTAAAGACCGACCACACGAAAAACTAAACCACGTTAAGCAGCTCATGTGTTTGCCACAAAACGGGCGAAACATCACTCAATCGCTGTCCATCTTGGCTCACCATGAACTCTTCCAACGACAACAGCTTGACATTACTAGTTGTTAGAAACCTACTGGTAATGTCAAAAAATATAAGTTGGGTTTTTTTTTACAGTGTTGTTTGTGTTATTTATAGTTTTTTTTGTTTATTGACGTGTTTTTAATAGTTTTTTTAAATATTTTTTGTGATTTTTTTACAGTGTTTTTTTTTGTGAGTGTGCATTTTTTACAGTGTACTGTAATGTGTTTTGGGGTTTTGTGCTGTGGTAATGTGCTTTGTGACCAAATGTAATTGAAAAAAGATTTAATGATCCAAAATAATAATAATAATAACTGAAAAATATTTCTTTTTTAAAGTAAATTAAATTGTCATACATTTTTTACAGTGGTTTTTTTGGTGAGTGTGCATTTTTTACAGTGTATTCTAATGTGTTTTGGTGTTTATTTAAGTTTTTTGTGACCAAATCTTATTGAAAAAAGATTCAATAATACAAAATAATAATAATAATTGATAAAGAGTATTAAAAAAAAGGAAATTAAACTGTCACAAATTGCCAATGACATAATAAATCAAACAGGAGTGCTGTAGTAGAGGCCTGTGTGTATTCATCACTCAGCCAGCAGACGTGAGGTTTCAGTTTATAGTTCATTGTGCATCAAAACACACACACACACACACACACACACACACACACACACACACACACACACACACACACACACACACACACAGACATACAGGGTGTAAAATTAAAAACGTATTCGCTCACAGTGTTGTTATTACTCTCTTGCAGCTCTTCATCTCTGCAGCCGGTAATTATAGCTGCTGCCGTCCTGCTCTCTGTTGACATAGGTGAACAAATGCAAGTCATCCAGCTGTGTGCTTTGTACACAATTTGTCTTTGTTCACCACTAAGTTGGATTGCAACAGGTTGTCGGGTTCTTGGTAAACAGGTCAAGGCAGTATGATGTGAGCGATCCCTGACACACACACACACACACACACACACACACACACACACACACACACACAAAATACAGTCAAAATGTTCAGGTTTTAACTTGTGTGTTATTTCACGTGGACACGAGAGCTCGGGCTTATCTCTAACTGTTGCAATCGATATGCTCATTTCTTTAGTTTCTTCTTCTTCTTTTTTTTTGTTGCTTCAATATTTCTCAAACTCAATGTATATATGAATGTAAATATAAATAGAAAGTGCAGAATATGAGTTTATATATCATCAAAGTGTGTGGATCTAAAATACAACACAATACAAATACACATCTAACATAATATTGGCGAGTTTAACACTATTTATTTAAACTTTAACACGGTTTTGGTGTAAATCTGACTTCATATAACCTGATTTCCTTCAACCTGTGAAAGATAATATGAAACTTATAAATGTCACATATTAGTATAATCAGTCCATAGTGAACAAAAACTTTACATTTATTAAAGTATTGTACTTATTTTGTAGTATTTTGAGGTATTCACAGCTGCATTTATCTAACAGTTAAAGTTATTGTACATGTAGTTTACATTTAACCCTCCCGTTGTGCTCCCGGGTCAAATTGACCCTATGTCTTTTGACTGTTCCTTCCTTCCTTCCTTCTCTCCTTCCTTCCTTCTCTCCTTCCTTCCTCATTCCGTCTTTCCTCTCCTTACTTCTTTCCTCTTTTCCTCCTTCCTTCCTTACTTCGTTACTTCCTTCCTTCCTCATTTCCTTTTTTCTCACTTCCTTCCTCTTTCCTCCCTTCCTTCCTCCGTCCCTTCCTTCCTCCCTCTTTTCCTCCCTTCCTTCCTTCCTTCGTTCCTTCCTTCCTCCCTCTTTTCCTCCCTTCCTTCCTTCCTTCGTTCCTTCCTTCCTCCCTCTTTTCCTCCCTTTCTTCCTTCCTTCTTTCCTCCTTTCCTCCCTTCCTCATTTTGTTCCTTCCTTCCTTCCTTCCTTCCTTCCTTCCTTCCGTCCTTCCTTCCTTGACTTGAGCACAACAACAATACATTTACTCAGGTATTGAACTTCATTTAGTAGTATTTTGAGATACATATATGAAAACTGGCACGATATAGGCATGTATGCATAGTCAATAACACTATAACACTCATGAAAGGGGCCGTTCTGCATTATGAATGCTTTAACTTTTGATATTTGAAGTTAATTTTACTACTATATAATACTTTTGCACTTGAGTAATCATTTTGAATTATGAGTATTTTTACATTGTGATATTTCTACTTAAGTAAAACATTGATGTATTCTTCCACCACTGATTTCATGTTACTTTAAACTAAACTATAAAAGGGAAATAATGTCCTTTTTACTGCCCTCCTTACATCTAACAACTATTATTACTACTATTATAGATTAGGATATAACATAATATATAATAGAGTTAAAATCAGCTTCACCAGCTGCAATATTAAAATGCTGCGTACACATTAATGCATCAGTAATAATAATAAAATAATAATACTCATGGTGTTTCAAGTTTTCTGCATAATAAAAACTATTACATCCATTTTTACATCAATATATCTTCTACCTGAGAAACAAACTGATTATAAGACTTGAAATTGGATCTTTAAACACGATTATTTGACCTACTTTAACCTTTGTGTCGTCTTCCCGGGTCAAATTGATCCGTCTGTTTTGATTGTGCCTTCTTTCCTCCCTTCCTTTCTCCCTCCCTCCCTCCCTCCTTCCTCCTTCTTTCTTCCTCAATTCCATCCTTCCTTCCTTCCTCCCTCCTTCCTTCTTTCCTCCCTCCCTCCCTCCCCCCTACCTTCCTTCCTTCCTTCCTTCCTTCCTTCCTTCCTTCCTTCCCTCCTACTTTCCTTCTTCCTCCCTTCCATCCTTCCTTCCTCCTTCCTCCCTTCCATCCTTCCTTCCTCCTTCCTCCCTTCCATCCTTCCTTCCTCCTTTCCTTCCTTCCATCCTTCCTCCCTTCCATCCTTCCCTCCTTTCCTTCCCTCTTCCTCCCTCCCTCCTTTCCTTCTTTCTTCCTCCCTCCCTCTTTTCCTTCCTCCTTCCTCCCTTCCATCCTTCCTTCCCCCCTCCTTTCCTTCCTTGAACCCTCCAGGAGGGTTAATAATAATTAATAATACTAGACTTTTTCTTCTTGTTTCTTTCAGTTGGATGTTTGAGCTTCACCGTGCAGAATGATGTATGTTCAGACTTTGTTTTAATATTAATCTGCTGAAAGTGGAAATTTTCTATGAGCTCATTGAAAATCCGATTTTTAAGAGGCGGTCCTTTATACGAGCAGGATTTGAGTGTGACATCACAAATAGTTTTAGACGCCGATCCTGATCCTGACATTTTCATTTATGAACTTGAAGCCTGCAGGTCACAAATGGACTTTATGAATGAAGTTTAGGAGATAACAGGAACAAACATCTATATGCATGTTTATAGATTTTGGATTTTTTTTTTTTTAATGAGGGAGGAGTAGATGTAATTTTAAGGACTTTAAGATAATTGAACCATGTTTTTGTGGAAAACTTACATCAGAAACAAGCAAACGTATGACTCAAATGTTTTATATACATCTAAAAACATGTCTAGACAGGATCTTTAAGCCTGTAGGAAACTTGAGTAACTCAAAAAAAAGAGGGCACTTTAATTGAAGAGCAGATTTAGATTGTAATTTAAAGCTAAACGGGTCGATGAGAGACACAGAAAAGAAAAAAAGTGAATTCAAATTATAGTTAATTCATGATAAATGCACAGGAAAACATTATCTCATGCAGGTTTAGTATGTGTGCAGATAGAGAAGCATCTGTTCTCTACTCAATACTGCCCACTAGTGGCCAAAATACTAAAACTTCAAGTAGCTTATAATGATGCCATGAGAATATGACTGGAAACAGAGGCTCTCAAACCTTTTTCAAATCAAGGATCCTTAAACTGAGACAAATTAAACCACGGACCCCCATCTGAAAGAGAAAAAAAATAATCTGATAATGCATTAACTTATGGCAGATGGATGAACTTTCTACTAAATCATTATTTTCAGATATTATATTGAGTTATTAAGTCATTATTTTGAGATATTAAGTCATTATTTTGAGATAGTTTCACATTTTAATGACTTAACTACATCATTTGATTTTTCATCACCTTAGCAGAAATGAGCTTCCATAAAGAATAGACCATAAATTATATTTAAAGGAGATAAAATCAATTATATGACACTTAAAAACACGATTAAAACCAGAAAAGACTCACTGTTAAAAATGTATGTTTTAAGGGACAATTATACATATATATTAGTATTGTTCTGTCTTTAATCTGGACTGAAATAAAGTCATAATTAAAGTATTTATTACTAATTTATTATTAGCTCCAATCCACTTTATTTATATAGCACGATTTTAACAAACACGAGGTTTTCCAAAGTGCTGCAACAACAAGATGAAACACAATAAATAGATTACACAATAGAAGCACAATAAAAAGATACACAAGTATAAAATAGAAAGATAAAAACAATAACATAAAATTAAAATAAATAAATAAAATAAATAAAAATAAAAATAAAAATAAAAATAAAAATAAAAATAAAATAAAATAAAAAATAAAATAGAAATAAAAATAAAATACATTAAAAAAAATAAAAATAAAATGCATTAAAAAATGAAATAAAAATAAAAATACTAAATAAAATATTCCTTTATTAATCCCACAATGGCAATATTCATATAATATACATATACACTTATATCACTTTAATCTATGCAATAAGAATATCACCTCTGGTATATATTACCACTCAATAATGTCACGATTATTATTCTTATAACATATTTTTACTATTATTGTTCTTATTGTACTTTGTACTTATTATTCATTGTTCTTTATTGCTGCTCTAATGCAAATAAAGGAATCTTAAATAAATAAAATACACTTCAGTCACACCTTTATACCTTCATGTATAGGTATGTTTCTTCTCCTTTTTTTTTTTTTTTTTTTTTTGGCAGTGGGAGGACCAACCACATTTGTTTTTTTGGGCACAATGTAAATAGTGGCCGGGTCACGTGACGCATGCGCAGTATATAAAGGAGGCGGAACGTAAACACAGAGCAACAGTGAAGCCGAGCAGCCGCAGCCGCGCAACAGAGTAGCAGCAGCAGCAGCAGCAGAAGGGGCTTCTTCCTCCTCCTCATCTTCATCTTTTTTTTGGGAGACCCTTACCCCGTTTTTCTTATAGAATATTTCTTTCCAACTTCAGCTACAGTGATAGCTAAGTTTGGAGGGGAGAAACGGGGAGAAACGTCGTTTTTTTGTTGTTTTTTTGTGTCGGTCTAAGCAGGTTTTTTTTCTGACTCGACCCCCACTCATATTTTTTTTTTAACGTACATTACAAAAGACTAGACAGCAGCGTTAAAGCAAGCAAGCAGAAATATTCTAGTTATTTGTGCATTTTTACTGGACAGCTTTTTAAAAATGGATAACACTGGAGCTAAGAAGACATGCTTTGGTAGGTCGCTTCTTTTAAATTGATTAATTTATTTATCGCAGGAGAAATAGCTGAATGATTTTTCCATGTGGAGAATCCTGCAAATCAGAGGGGATATAAATACTGACAGATACATATGGTTGTTTTATTTTTTTAACAGAATCCATCCGAGATTTCTTCACATCGGCGAAATTCCTTATTTATATGGGACATGCACTGTCAACATGGGTGAGTGACACATTACATCTGTCTTTATTATTGTATTTGGAGAGATAGATAGGGAGAGATTGACCTCAATGGGAAATCAAAGAGGTTAAATTACAGCTGCTACTTGATATAAATAGAAACAAAACAAACAAAACTGTCAGGTGGGTGCAATACACTCAAATTGGCTATATATGGCTAATATAATAATACAAATAGACACTAAATATGTAATTATAATGTTATTAATATGCTATAATAGAAGATACAGTACATTAGTGTAAGTCAAATGGGTATTATGAAGGTATTAAGGTGCATAATTACTCATATTATTGTTAAAATTAAATATACAGCTGCTACTTGATAGAAATAGAAATAAAAGAAATCAGTGATATAGGTAAAATACATACAAATAACTTAAATATAACAATATATATGAAATAGAAATAGAGACTAAAGATATAAACTTAACTATAATATGTTATTTACTATACATTAGTGTAAGTCAAGTAGATCCTATGGATGTTAGAATTAAAGATACAGCTGCCACTTTATTTAAATAGAGGCAAAACAAAAAAATACACACAAATTAACCAACTTAACTACAATAATATGTAAAAAATAGATATAATATGTTACTTACTGTACATTACTGTAAAGTCAGGTGGATATTGTGAAGGTATTAAGTTGCATAATTGCTCTTATGGCTGTTTGATTCAAATGTACCTGATACATAATATATGACAGACAATCATATATTTGGACATGCTTTGTTTCATGGTGATGATTATGTGGCTGTATTTGGTGTTATTGTTACATTATGCATTATTATTAGCGTCATGACAAGACAAAAATGACATGTTTTCCTTGTGTAGACGCTCACCACACAATACTGGTCTTTAGAAATAGCCCACATGCCTAAAAAGGTGTTGGGTTTTTTTTTAAAAACCTTGAACGCAACAAGGACTATTATTATTATTATTAGTAGTAGTAGAAGAAGAAGTAGTTGTAGTAGTAGTAGTAGTATTGCAGCATCCAAAACTGTGTATTTCCCCCGATCTTGCTTTTTTAAATAATGACACTTTTCACTTTCACAATTCGCAGGGTGACCGAATGTGGAACTTTGCTGTCGCTGTTTTCTTGGTGGAGCTGTATGGAAACAGCTTGTTGCTCACGGCCGTGTACGGACTGGTGGTGGCGGGCTCCGTGCTGCTGCTGGGGGCAATCATCGGTGACTGGGTGGACAGAAACCCCAGACTTAAAGGTGAGTGAAATAAACTTTTTTTTAAGGAGGTTACTTGAGTGAGAAGAGTGTCAGTCAGTCAGTCAGTCAGGTATTGTCATGTGTTGTCCTCACAGTTAAATGCACCTCTTGTGGCGTGTTTATCCAGAGGAATTTGGCAAAGACAGTGTAATAGTAGAGAGCGGGAGACTTTGTGGATAATGAACTAACTCATCAGACAGAAATCTGTTGTCTTTGGTCAGACTTGTGTCCCTAATTCTGCTCTCTCTCTCTCTGTCTCTCTCTCATTCAATCTGTCTCTCTCTCATTCAATCTCTCTCTCTCTCTCTCTCTGCTCGTGGTGTTTCCACAGTGGCCCAGACTTCCCTGCTCGTCCAGAACAGTTGTGTCATCGTGTGCGGGATCCTCCTGATGGTTGTTTTCCATTTCAAAGAACAGCTTGTGGAGCTTTACAATGGATGGGTTCTGGTAAGATCTCTCTAGCCCCCCCACCTCCCCTCCTCTCTCTCTCTCTCTCTCTCTCTCTCCCTCTCTCTCTCTCTGTGCTGTCTCGCTGTTTCAACATGATCTGATGGACACTGAGAGGCAGGTTTTTTTTTAGCCTTTTCCCCTCAAGTTCAAATCTCCTGACTCCAGGATACTTAACTTCTTTTACTGATATGAACCTCCACGTCAGTGTGATTTATGAGCAGCTTTTACAGAAGATGTAATGAGGGTTATTAACACCCAGAAGACCTTTGACTTGCTTCTGTAACCTGCTGAATTTTCTTTACGTATCTAAGCTGATTTTAAATATTACATTTCACGACTTCAGCAAACATAACTTTTCCTGCAGCTACAATAACTCACTTCTGAACTTGAAAACAGTTGCATTCTCTTTATCACGAGGACGCCAAAGCATGAGAAGTAATTACACAGACACTCACACACTCAACATGCTGAAAAACAATGTTAGCGCGGCCCGAGGCTTGTTTACACTCGTCCCAGCTATGCGGCTTCATGACAGCTTGGACTTGATTCTGCATCTGACCTCAGCCTGAGAGGTTTCTCCTTCTCCTCCGTCACTTGGAGGCTGTTCGGAGGGGAGGGGGGGGGGGGGGGATATCGGGTTAAAACACAACAGTGTTTCTGTTTGGGGTGGAGGGGAGGGGGTGAAATTGATGTCTCCTCCTCTTGCATTCGTTGGCCGCCTTTTTGGATTTCCAGTGAGAGAGAGGGAGAGGAGGGGAAGGGGGGGAAGGGGGGAAGGGGGGGGGGGGGGTTTACCATGTGAGCAGGTTTAGAGGGTTGGTGTGTGGAGGTGGTGGTGGAGAAAGAGAGAGAGAGGGAGAGAAGTTGGTAAAACAGGAGATTGAGTGTCTGGTTGAAGGCTGTGCAGTCAGCAGGTTGTTGGAGACCGGTCACATGACGAGAAAGAAGGAGAGAGAGAGAAGGAGAGAGAGAGAGAGAGAGAGAGAGAGAGAGAGAGAGAGAGAGAAATGTAGCACAGCCTGTTGAGGCATTTTTTCTGCTGCTATTCTGTCAGAGCAGCTGTGTTTTTTTAATATGCATATACATCAGCAAACAGAGTGCCAGTGTTTCATAACTGAGACATTCCCAAACTAAATATGCAGTTGGTTCCCCTCTTTCCTTTTCTCTCTCTCTCTCTCTCTCTCTCTCTTTCTCTATATTGCTGCTGCTGTGATTGAGGTCACATGTGGAGTATTACATTAGTGCTCACGCTCTTTCATTTAAGCACAGTTACTTTTTTTAATGAATGAATGTCTTTAGTTTTAACACTCAGGCTTTGGTTGTTGAGAAATCTGTAACAAATATTTCAGTGTTGCTTGCTATACTTTAAATTAAAATGATAAAAATAACCAAAAGTGACAAAATAAAAGTATAAATAGATGCAATTACAGTATATCTTAATAAAGGATATCACTGCTGTTATTCCGTATATTCCTCACACTCAACAAATCCAATGAAAAAGACCAAACCAGTGTCTCATGCTGTAGTAATTAGTCCATTAGGCCCAAATGAAAATGAAGTGATAGTCGTTTAATTAATGAAGTTATTGAGCGTGAAATGCACAAATATTTATTAGCTGCAGCTTCTGAACTGTCTTACAATGAGATATACTGAATATCAAAATGAGAAACAACTCTAAGTCACTTTAGAAACAAACTATTAAACAATGACTCAATAATGAAAATGATCATCAGCTGCAGCCCTGCCTGTGTCTCACACCCTAAAGCTTCATTTTAGTAACAACAGCTCACACATATGTAGTTTTATGGGAGTTTTTTTCAGGAAACAATGCTGAAACAGGAGTGAAAAGTGGATTTATTTTGGACTATTTTCAGCTGTGGATAGCCACAAGATGATTAAACAGGAGAAAGAAAACTTCAGCATCAGTTTTTTTTTTAGACTTTTCTCAAATTTAACTTGTTTTTCTGGTGAAATATTGAATACTTTCACACTTTTGAGCCTCTCTTCAATCTCTGTTTGGTTGAACTGTTTTAAATTAATGTTTTATGACTTTAATGACACAAGATAGATTAATAAGATAATATGAATCTAAACATTTTTTTTTCTTTCTTATCTTTTCAGACCACCTGCTACATTCTGGTGATCACCGTCGCCAACATCGCCAACCTGGCCAGCACAGCGACCTCCATCACCATCCAGAGGGACTGGGTGGTGGTCGTTGCCGGCCAGGACAGCAGCAGGTTGGCAGGTCAGTGTTTCTTAGCTTATCATCCGATGTGGGGCTCACGTGACCCGTTATCAGATCTGTCCAGTGTGTCGGACTTTGAGCCCTGGATGCTGACTCAGTCGCTCTTGTTTTTACTTTTTTATGTCCCTGAGGTTTTTCTGCTGATTGTTATAAGCTATTTAAAAGATTTGCTCATGTGGTGCCAGTCATTCCCAGCACTTATGAACTTGATGACCAGTAGTAGTGACATCATTGCGAGTAAAAACCTGGATGTAAAACCTATAAAAGTGTAAAAAGAGCTACCTAACTTTTTCCTTTCATATCAATCAGCACTATATCAGTTATGAAGAAACTGTCAATATTGACCTCGCTGCCCTTCCTCTCCTCTCTCCCGCTCTCTAACAGACATGAACGCCACAGTTCGGATTATCGACCAGCTGACCAACATCCTGGCTCCCATGCTGGTGGGTCAGATCATGGCTTTCGGCTCCCATTTCGTCGGCTGCGGCTTCATCTCCGGCTGGAACCTGTGCTCCATGTGCGTGGAGTACGCGCTGCTGTGGAAGGTCTACCAGAAGACGCCGGCGTTGGCCGTGAAAGCCGGACAAAAGGAGCAGCAGCAGCAGGAGCTCAAACAGCTCAGCCACCCGAAAGGTGTGTGAGAGTTCAGATTATAACTAATAATCATCTGTGTTATCTGTCAACGCAATTAATCAATTAGATAAATGAGGTCATGGTTGTTTTTAGTTTGCCAAAAAGTTGGAGTGCCCTGTTAGCCGAGTGGTTACAGCACGTGCCATGTATACGCAACGCTCTGCCACTAACTTACTTATAAAGGCAAAAATACCCCCCAAAATATATAAAAAAAAAAAACCCCAACTCAAATCAGTCAAGAAAAATTGCTAATTGTCTCATATATAAGAAGCTGAAACCAGGATTATTTCATTTTAAAAACAACAGATTCATTTTCTACTACTCTATCAATTAATGGATTCACTGGTAGAAGGTTTTTTGGTACCAATCAGTCAAATAATTGGTTTAGTTTTGGAGAGTTTTGGTCTGTGTGAAGATGGTTATGGTTATCTTCAGTTTGCCAAAAACTCAAATCAATTAAGAAAAACTGCAATGTATGAGAAGCTGAAATAAGGAAGAGTTGTGCTTTAAAAATGACTGAAATGATTTTTCCATTATCAGAAAAGTTGAGCACATTCATTTTCTGTCAGTCAACTAATCGATTGATTGAACAGTCCTATAAAAGATTAATTTTCGGTACTAATCAGTCAACTCATTGATTTAATTTGGGGAGTTTTGTTCTGTGTGAAGATCCAAACTGACTATAATCAAACCTCTTCATCCTTTCTTTCATTTTCCAGAGGTGGAGAGCGGTCAGAGTCCCGAGGATTCGTCTCAGCCTCTGATGAATGAAGCCGCAGTGGTTGCCAAGTCCGACTCCCCCAAACAGCAGGGTTGTTGCTACCAGATATCTGAACCTCTCCGCACCTTGAAGGCCGGCTGGGTCGCCTACTACAACCAGAACATCTTCTTCGCCGGCTTGTCCCTGGCCTTCCTCTACATGACAGTGCTGGGCTTCGACTGCATCACCACGGGCTACGCCTACACGCAGGGTCTCAACGGCTCCGTCCTCAGCCTGCTGATGGGCGCCTCGGCTATTTCGGGCATCTGCGGCACCGTCGCCTTCACGTGGGTCCGCAAGAAGTGCGGCCTCATCCGCACCGGCTTCATCTCAGGCATCGCCCAGCTCTCCTGCCTCGTCCTGTGCGTCGTGTCCGTCTTCGCTCCCGGAAGCCCCTTCGACCTCAGTGTGTCGCCCTTCCAGGACCTTTACACCCACCTGATCGGGGAGACGACGCTGCCCGAGGCCGACCACAGCCTCACCAGTATTCTCACCGGAGGCAACATCACTACTCCAACAACCCCCTCCCCGGCTGAAGAGCTGCCACCCCTGCAGTCCTACATGTCTGTTAGTCTGCTGTTTGCTGGCGTCATTGCTGCTAGAATTGGTGAGTAACTAAAGCCTTACTGTAAGGTCTATATTTATTACAGGTATGATGGTTTCCAAATACAAAGACTTTAAGGGTGCAAAATTAACTTTTTTGTCCATCGTCCAGCATTCAAATGAGTGGCGAAGGGTCAAATTTAACCAGCCACTCAATAGATTATAGTAGTTTTTTTGGCTGTTGATTGAAGTTAATCCACCTGACACTTGTGCCCCATATTTGATCAACATTAGGCAGGTGTTTTATGGCCTGATGTTGTTGCCCTCTATTACAATTATTTTGTTTTGGAAAAAGAAAAAAGCAGAAGCTCCAAAGTTCAACTGATTATTGATTGCGGGCAAGCACATGGACTTGAATTGAGTCCAGGCTTTGCTGGCATGTTTCACTTCCTCTCAATTCATAAAAAGGCTATTTTCCCAAGTTATGACTTCCTACAGCAGGTCCACAGGTCCAACTTTTTCATAACTGTCCGCAATTTCACACCTGACCGCTACGTCAGCACAATCATTTCAACCTTTGGTGCCAATAATATTGACTGATAATTCCTCCTATAGCTACTGTTGAGGTCTAAAGTCGTTTTTTAAAATGTGGCTGTAAAAATACCATCAGGGCTGACTGTTGATCTCCGTTCCTGCAGGTCTGTGGTCTTTTGATCTCACGGTGACTCAGCTGATCCAGGAGAATGTGATCGAGTCGGAGCGAGGTGTGATCAACGGCGTCCAGAACTCCATGAATTACCTCTTAGACCTGCTGCACTTCATCATGGTGATTCTGGCTCCTAACCCGGAGGCTTTCGGCCTGCTGGTCATCATCTCCGTCTCCTTCGTGGCCATGGGTCACATGATGTACTTTCGGTTTGCCTTCAAGAGCCTGGGCGCCCGACTCTTCCTCTGCTTCTCCCCGGAGCAGAAGGTGGAGGCGGAAGAATGCCCCTCACTTCCTACCACCGTCTAACCCCATTAAAGAGACTCTGTCCTGGGTACATATATATTTCTCAAGCCTCCCCCCCTTCCCACTGCATCTTATTTATCTAACTGCTTGTAGGTAGACTGCTAATGCTAACATTAAACCCATGAGAAAGGTAACTTAACAAGCTATGCAGAGCTATTAACAGAAGCATTAATCAGCAGCAGCAGGACAGGAGGAGGTGAGTAGAAAGCTTACAGTCATAGGTAACGAATCCAAAAAGAAAAAAACAGGGTTTCTCTAACTTTTCTCAGTCTGGGAGTGAAAGATAGGAGCTTAATTCATGCATCAGGCTCCTCATTACATTCGCATGTACTGTCAAATGATGATCCATCACTTCTAGGCTCGGCTCGTGACCCTAATTTACGAGTCCTGTTAAAGAAATCAAGGGATAAAGTTACTGTAAGATATTCTACTCCTTTAACTTAACCTGGATGTAGCTGAGATTTGTTTAAAAAAAAGGTGCTTCAGCTAACAGAAGGGTAAAAATAACAACAACAAAACAAACGAGGGAGAACATTAGCAGGGAGGGCGGACGCTGAGGCTTGAATTCAGACTTTGAGGGACGACTGTCAGAGATCCTAAAAGACAGAACATCGCTCCCGTTCTTTTTTTGCCTCACTCAGCGACGTCACTGGTGCTGTAGCTGCGTCCGCTAGCTGTTCTCTCGATCGCCTCGCGTCAGCGTACATCTAACACGTGTATGACGAGCAGGTCGTTGGTATCTTCCTCCTCTAGATGGTGGGTGTGTGTAGCGGGCGGAAGATGCTTTTTAACATTTTTTTATTTTTATTTAACCAAACACAAACTGGGATCTAGTCTCTTTAATATATGCTTATAAGGGTTTTGCAGTTTGCTGTATGCTATTCAGGAACATGCAGACGGTGGTTTTTTATATAATAATAATTGCATCATCAGTATTGTGTTGCGCCACGCTCGAGGTTGAGGTTGCGCAACGCTAAAGGAAGAATGAGAAAAAAATCATATGCACCCTTTGTCAATAGCTCTCTCTCTCATTTACCAAAGTCAAGCTCCAATATGTGGCATAAAAAAGGAAGTGAGGGAAACCAATTTTCTGTCTGTCTGAAGCATTCCAAATATATATTTTATACATCAGGTGATAAGTAGTTGTGTACTGTAGGTTCACTAATGCTTCCATACGCCCCCTAATATATCTGAATATTTCTAACCCGCTCTGAGATTGTACTTAAATTTTTGTTTTTTTGTCTAGTTTACATCAATAACGTCCTTTTTTTCTTTTCTTGTCGCCTTTTTTTTTTTTTTGGTGATTTTTTTAATGTTTGAGGTTGATTTCTTTTTCTTTTTTCAATCGTTGATTGTTGTTACACAGGCACTTTAAGTGATTGACATCTGTCATTACATCTAATGCATGATCAGGCCTTTGATCAATATTTTTGCACAAGTCCTGACTCCTCTCTAAACCCCCCCCTTCTGCCCCTCCTGCCCCGTCCTCGCCCCCCACTGCACAATCTTTAAATCACTTGTAGGGTGTTCAGACACTGTCGAATAGGGGAGGGAAGGGTTAGGGTTATGGTTCAAAAAGGCACATATTGTAACGCTCTAACGCCACATGTTCATGAGTGAACACTGCAAATCTTGAGTAAACCCCCAAAAGTTTACCTCAGATGCCCCCCCCACCCCTTCATTCCCTCCAGAAGCCAGCCAGGGAGCTTAGTCAGCAACTTTTATCTGATCTCAGTTTACCGCTTCAGGCTGCCAACAGACTCCACACTGAGTCAGGGTTTTTATTCTGACTGCTGTAAGCTTCAGCAGAGGTGGAAACATTTTTTCAAGTTCGATTTGACTTATTTGGCTTTACACTACAAGTCTAGAAATGTGCTTTCTACTACATGAAAGTTGTTTTTTGTTTTTGGGAAGGTTTGGGATTTAGTTTGTGATTTTCCATATTTTTCATTATTAACTAATCTTATTTAACTTGAAGCATCTGAGAAGTCGTACATTGAAATTGTTCAGATTTGAAGAACCGTCTGTCTGTCACGGTTTTTCCTTTCCTTACGAGGCATCTGGATTCTTGAGATTTTGCGAGAATCCTCATAGCACGCCGATAGCGGTGTTTCGGACACAAACCTATAACTTCGGATCCAGAATCCAGCTGCCATAATAAGATAAAACCTCTTTATAGGACACCGATTAGTCTGAATAACTAGAAGAACTTCAAATCCAGAATCCAGTGGCCTCAAAAGTTAAAATCTCAAATTTGGAGCCAAACCAACAATGGATTGATTCTATTTACTGTATCGTGTGTGTATCGAAAGTCTAATATATCTTCTTCCTTTGTGCTGTAGACCTCCGTTGTCGTCCAAAAACTATTCAGTAAGCCACGCCATAATCCTTAATTACAAAGATTATAATTAGTTTGTTTAGAAACAGCTCCAAAGATGAATAACACCGATCACATTTTCACTCTCCAGAGAGTAGTTCCTTGTAAGGCAGACGCCACTGAGCTCCGGAGCCGTTTGGAGCCTTTTCTAAACAAACTAATGTGTCTGTAAATCTTTGGTGGTGAAGGAAAATGCAGCAGAGTGGCTTATTGATTTGTTTTCAGTAGGTTTTGGGAAACAATGGAGCCCTGCAGCACAGAGGAATAAGAGATATCAGGCTTACAGTTACAGTAAGATGATCAGTTCTTTGTTATAGTTTGGCTCTGCACAACCTCCTCTCTAGATCTACCCAAACTAATCCTCCGCTCCAGCTCTAAAGCCTTACTGTAAAAGAGCCTTGTCAGCTGTTAAAACGCACACATGTTGGGCTACACCCTTAAAAGAAATGTTAGATTTTTTTGTTTTTAAGTAAAGGTGCAGGAGAAATATTTGAGTTGGAAACCGAAGTAACCACAGCAGATGTAGGAGAACAGTAGTCCATTTTTTTTTTTTTTTTAGCTGAAAAACTTGAGTTAAGATGTCTTGCAAGTGCTGACCTTTTTCATGTTTCCACCTCAAACTCGAGATGAAGAGAACAAAAACCAGCCTTTTCTTTTTTTTTTTCTACAACAGTTGGTCTGCTGATTCAGGAATATATCTCACATGGCCATAAACTATATATTTTTAATGTAAATAACATTAACTGTCAGTCAATATAAGCCTACATAAATACACAATTGGAAAATGTAAAAAAAACATATATATATATATATATTGTGTATACTGTTATCAAACTGTTTGTCTGGAAATGTTGACTTTTTTATGTGTTTTTATATACTTAGTGTTAACATTTTGTGTCAAATTGAGGTTTATAAGATTTTTCTTTTTTTAATTTGTGTTTAAAGGCAATTCCTGCATCTGTATCATACTGCTTTAATCTGACAATATATATATCTGTAAATATATATATCAGTGTTTTTGTAGTTTGATAGACAAAAAGCAACAAATCATAGAGAAATCAAATTCAGTTTTATGTCAATATAATCGCACTCCATTGAATAGGACGTTGGTTCTGCTTGTGTTGCATGAGGTCTCTTTAAATAAAGAAAACCTTGACGATCACCTATGTACAGTCTTTTCTGTGTGTGTGTGTGTGTGTGTGTGTGTGTGTTATTAGTAGTGTATTATGTTTTTAGGTTTCTTGGCCTTGGTGTCGGGCTCGGCTGCTGCTGTGTGAGGTCACATACCACAGCCGAGTTAGCTGCTAATTTCCTCCCCCAGAATCCCTCTTTTTTTTTGTCAGGCTGCCCAGCGTTAAACAGACTGACTTTAAGCTGAGCTGGATGATCTGGACTCGCATGCCTGGTGAAAAGACAAAGAGTGACCTGGTTTTGCACGACTATGAGCGACAAAAAAAAAGTCTCAGCCAGAAACTCTTGTGTAATCTGTGGCCAGCTGATTTTGTATTATAACACTTTTATGTATCTAGATTTATATTTCTGTGTATTTTATTCCATATCATCTGCTTCATTCAACAATTAACAAAAAAAAAAAAGACGTTAGTACCACTTTAAGAAATTTACATAACACCAAATACCAATGCACTGCTAATCAAAGACAGCTTTATTTCTTTCTTTCTTTGTATTGTTTTGGCTTTTTCTGTTGGGATTAGAAAATACTTTTTTTTTTAAACTAACATTAAGCAGTTGTTTCTTGTTAAATTGTATAACTATTTCAAGCTCTCTTCTCTATTTTTGTACCCTGAGAAAAATAAAGTTGATTCTATTTTGAACAACAGTTTAAAAAATAGGTCAAGGCACACAGAACAGGATAGATTTAGACTAAAGATTAGAGATTAGGTTTGGTACATTACACGGTGTTAACAAATCATCTTTGCACTGTAAAGAATAGTTTCACATTTAATACAACACTAATAATAATATGAGTAATAAGAGTAAATTCAATTTTAAGTGCCTTTCATGTAAATCGGTGGCTGCAGTAGTTCCTAATCTGTGTTACGCAACTTCAATGTACTTAATGTGAGACTAAAAGTCCTTTTTCTGTGCAAAAATGTTAATATCTTCCATTTCTGACTTTTGAGGACAAAATTCCTGCTTTCTCTTATTTCTATAGGCAGTGTTTCCTTGCTAACAACTACACAAAGAGTGTAAAACATGTTAAAAACACTGTACCTTTGTCAAATAACCATTTTATTTGTCTAACTGAAACCACTAAAGCCTTATTTTAACTTGAGATAAACTTAATGGGAGACTGTGAAAAGTCGCTTTGCTGTGCAAAAATGTTGGTAATGTTGGTAAATTGTTGACTTTTGAGGATAAAACTCCCACTACCTCTTATTTCTATAGACAGTGTTTCCTTGCTAAGTACACAAAGAGTGTAAAACATGTTAAAAACACTGTACCTTTGGCAAATAACCATTTCATTTGTCTAACTGAAACCACTAAAGCCTCATTTTAACTTGTGATAAACTTAATGGGAAACTATAAAAAGTCGCTTTTCTGTGCAAAAATGTTGGTAAATTGCTGACTTTTGAGGATAAAACTCCCACTAGCTCTTATTTCTATAGGCAGTGTTTCCTTGCTAATAAGCAATAACAACACAAAGAGTGAAATTCATGATAAAAAACACATTATCATAAATTACCTTTGGAAAATAACCACTTGATTTGTCTAACTGAGACCCACTGAAGCCTCATTTTAACTTCAGATGAACTATGAAATTTGCTCATTTGCACCCCTTGCAAAATTTTGAAGTAGATCCCTAATTGTGGCCACTATGGTTAAAACAGAAAATGCGAACTCAGTCTTTAAACAATACATAGACGTCTCTAGCTTCCTGTTTTATGTACTTGTACACATCCAAACATTGACACATGATTTCTGACAGCAGGAATAGTCATAAACAACATCTTTTCAGGCCCCTCCTCACTTAAGAGAGAGAGAAAAAGGCCTCTGACAACAGCAAAAGTCCAATGTCTACAGACAGGAAATGACAGTAGATATGTGTTATGATGTGGAAGATCTATAGTATCTTAGATAACGAGCACTAAAGGAAAGACAGATTTTCTTAAAGAGTATTTAGCATGTTTACCCATGTAGCATCGAGTCCTTGTGCTTCAAGTTCCTGTTGAAAGTGAAGTTTCCATGAAAACCTCTTAACTGTAAAGTCAAAGGTGATATTTAACTGATACCACTGATAGAGGAGGTCAGTCAGAGGCAAACATTGCTCTGTTTTACGAGTCAGGTACACCAGCTGTTTGTAAATCCATCATTAAGTTTGTGCTTAAAGTCTTTCCTACCTCTTTTGGGACTGTTGCGTTAGCTAGCTAAACGAACCAACTGACACAGCTAACGTTAGCTTGCTAATATCTGAAGTATTTAAATTGAAGCATACTGTAAAAGAGCTTTTATGGAACATAGGTGTGACATTTGTTTTATTTATATCTGTATACCATGAGAAATATGTGAAATATGTTTTTTAATTGAAAGCAGTTTACAGAAATAGTTTGAAAAGTTCAAGAAATAGCCGATTAACGTAACAGATGCTAAGTTAAGCTAAACACTACTACTCACCATATATATTTCTATTTATTTTATATTAGACAGACTGTTTATCATGTGCAATATTATTTATATTCTGGTCACTTTACTTTCCGAACTTGTTTTACATTTCGTGCTCGGTTAGCACTCATTTTCTTTGTTGTGGATGCTCATTTTCTTTTCCATAGTACACATTTTTTTTTTTATCTTTTCGCTTATGTGTGCTGCTGTAACATGTGAATTTCCTTTGTGGGATAAATAAAGTACAATTATTAATCTAATCTAATGTATTCCATGTTACTTTGATGCTTCAATTTAAATGTCAGATATTAGCAAGCTAACGTTAGCTGTGTCACAACATCAGTCCCACCTGGCAGTTAGTAGGTGTAAATATTTAGTAATAACTAATCTTTATATAAGAACTAGTTTAGTGATGTTACTAAATATCCATATAGCAAACATTTATGTTATAAATACTCTTAAGATTGAAGTTACAAGTTTGACGCAAGCAGGCTAACCTTATTTAGTTTGAGAGATCACATTTAAGGAATCCTTTGACATTTTGGGAGATACACTGAAACTGGGAGGGAAACAGCTAGCCTGGCTCCGTCCAGTGGCAATTCAATTTGGCTTCCCGGCAACTATAAAGCTTGATTGTTTTATCCAATTCAAAAACCTTAAGTATAAAACCACCATTGTGGGTTTTATGGTGGCTAATGTTTGACTGTTTCTTGGCCGTGTTTCTGTTGCTTTCTGAGAACCTCTCAATGCCAAAAAGACTGCAGGAAGTCACCACACCCGGCCAGGAAATACTCCCACTCATAACCTGCTGGAGAAAAAAACCATCAACATGTGGGTTTTTTTTTATGGATTAAACACCTGGATTATAACATGAGTAACATGAGTGAGATTCAGAGTTGTTTCCAGGTGGGTTTTGTGATTTTTGGACAGCGCCAGACTAGCCGTTTCCCCCCCATTTCCATTTCTTTATGCTAAGCTAAGCAATTTGGCTGCTGGCTCCGACTTCAAATTTAACAGATGGACATGGCAGAGTGTTTTCCAAGCTGATTTTCAGACTTACATAGCCTTTGTTGACTTTAATTAAATGAACAAAAGGGAGTTTGTTGAGTTTTTTCTCCTGTTTGTTGCTGTTGCGCAAGAATAAATGTACAGAAAGAGGCAAATTAGTGTCTTAGTCTTTCTTTGCTTGCACATTGCAGAGAAAGTATAGCCATCAAGTAGATTGCTTTACAATCCTTGCTGATAAAGTCAATAAAAATGGAAAGATAAACAGCTCATGACGCGATGAGGATATATAGGGTAACCCAGTTTGAACATGAGCTTCAATAAAAACCCTCGATGTTTGCCAAACTTCACGATCACGATAACGAGACAAGTTTCGGTGGCTGGCGCCGCAGCACCTGATGGAGAAAGGAACTGAAAAATGCTGAGATGAAAGAGGATTTACTTATACAACCAAGGGAACAAAACGTGACCTTCTCCTTCTGAGACCGCTTACTCATGACTTAAAAATGGGGGAAAGGAGGAGGGGAGGTTTGTGACTCAAGAGTCGGCTGAATCTTGCATGGGGGAAGGGAGGAGGGGAGGTTTGTGACCTCAAGACTCAAGAGTCGGCTGAATCTTGCATGACTTTACAATGTGAACTTTGAAGTTCCTGATTGTTCATATAGGGGGGAAAAGTTTATCGCTAAAGATTTCCAAGAACGTAGATGTAACATCAAGTATGAAGGGCAAAAAAAATCCAGGCATAAAAAAGTTGCTGTTAACGTTAAATGTAGCATTTGTTAATCCTTTATATCTAAATTTTGAAAGAAACAGACTAGTGTCGTAGTTGACCTCCTTACACAACAGCGTGAGAATAAGAGTCTTCTTTATATCTCCATTTATAACTTTCAGTCTTACGTAACTATATTGATTACAACATCCAGTGGTGGCATTAGAAAGCGCGGGTAACTAGTTTGGACTCTGGCAGACGACGAGGTTGTGTAAAAAAGAAAAAAAAAAAAGGTGAGGAATCAATCACCAAGGGCCGACAGCTTAAAGAAAGACTCATGTTTTTTATTATATTGTGGAAAAATGTGTGATTACACAATTATATGTGTCTATAAAACTCTGAATCCACCCTTCGACTTCTTCAATGTTGCATCACAGTGGATATAATTGAACTTTTGACACTGAACAGAAAGCTTCTATTAAAAATCACTTTAAATTTATAATGATTAATATTTATTTCTTCTACTATAACATATTATGAATGGTGCACCTTGAAGCTTGACCTGGTTTGGTTTGACTTTTTATAAAGCAGAAGGTAGAAATTACTTTTCGCCAACTTCATACCCCAGGTTTTACACATACTTTTTGGAAGCCAATAGACTTAATTTATAGAAAATATACCTAATTTTTGAATTAACACCTGTTGCATGGGTCACAATTGACACGAGGACAACATGGGGGTTAAGTTAATTAAATGTTTATCTAGAGGCTCCAGATGCTGCATTTACTCAATTATAAAATAATGAAATGAAAAAATATACATTATACAATATTCACTGTTGCCTATTAATAAAACATGCTCTACATGCCATTAATGCTGCTCAGCTAATTGGTCAGGTTGTCCTTATCAATATAGTTTCATTCCTTGTAATTATATTGCTTTGGCAACAATTGAGGATTATTTTAATTATCAATTTATCTGCTGATTACTTTGAGTAATCAATTAGTTGTTCCTTCTGGAAAATAGCTCCGGGAGTCAAAGATTATGTCTTCTTACATCTTACTTTCTCTGACCAACAGCTCAAAAACCTTTAAGATAATTAGGTCTACCGTCCTGTATGACAAAGAAAAGCATTAAATCATCATATTTTAGAAGCTGAAACAAGCAAATGTCTGAATGCTTGAAAAATGACTTGATTCATCAATTGACAATTGTTACAGCTCTAATATTGAATATGGTGCCACTTGGTGTTTTTCTTGTTGTCTACAAAAAGGCATGTAAAGTGAATTAATTCAGTAACAATGAATTAATCTACTAAGTATTGTGTGTGTATCAAAAGACATACACAATTTAAAAAAAAAGAGATATAATCTCATTCCTCTGTGCTGTAGACCTACGTATATCAAATACATGTAAATAAGCCGCACCGCTGCACTGACTGGGATCATTATGTTTGCACCTGGAAAAGGGTTCACAGAGTTGCCTGCTAACCAGCTTCCTAATACAGGTTTTTCAGGTTATACATTGACCCTAAAATGAGGTCAGCGTGGCAACCTAAAAAAATAAAAGAGTCAGACTAGTTGAACATGCTCTGGGAGGCCTTGAAGACAAACTGTAACAGGAATGAATCCAAACTCTGGAGAAAACAACCTGCAAAAAAGTCTGCAAGACAGCTGTGGAGTTTGGATGAGATTTACAACAAGAGAAACAAGCCTGAAACATAAAGCAGGAGTCTAGTTTGTGGTTTCAAGACTTTAAAAAAAAACTAAACTGCAGCTTACAACACTTTCCTCATGTAACAAAGCAGTTTTACAGAGAAAAATGTAATGTTTTATTTCACATTGATACAGATTTGTCCACATGAACAAAACAATACTGGTGTGAAAGACTTTAACTATCAAATATTTAATTATAGTTGATGTATTTGAACAGATTTGCTGACACACATTATGAGTTTTCTAATCCAAAAAAGTCCAAATGACATCCACAATAAAACATTTTTAAAAAAAAAAGGGGGAATAAATCTGTGGTGAATGGTCATAATGGTCGCTGTATCCCTGCAAAGTGTCTGTCTTTTGTTCACAGTCATGGTTAGCAGTCCAGGACGCTGCTGAGCCAGCTGTGGTCGAGTTTCTTCACCCTCCTCAGCTCTCTGGCCTGAGCTTTTGTCAGAGGTGGAGCTTCAGACGAATCTGCTGCCGCCCGGTCTCCAGCTGACGGCGCCTCCTTCGGTCTCGAAGTGCTGGACTCCATTTCCTCCTCTGAATCCTCTTCCTCTTTCTCGCTCTCCATTTCCTCCTCTGTGTGTTGTTTTTCCTCTCTGGAGGCCCCACGACAGCGCACATATGGAAAAAAAGAAAAAGAGTTTAAAGTGTGACTCGGCATATTTTCGGAGATAAACAAGAAACTCCATATTTTCCCACATGCACCATTTTTAGCATCAAGTTGCCGAGTCATGTGAGAGACTAAATTCCTGCAGTTAGTAAAGCACCAAAAACATTAAACAATCCCTTCAAATAAAACCATGTAAAAAAAAGGGAACAAATAACCACTGTGGCTGCACATATTATCCACTGTCCATACTACCACAGATATTGAGATATTAAATGAGGTAACGTGTTGACTTTCTGAAGCTTTAGAGAGAAACTGACCTGTCGTCTGTGACCGAGATGAGCAGAGACTGAACGAACATGGAGCAGAGGAAAGAGGTGGAGGGCAGGACGTGAGCCGGCGTCTGCAGGAGCTGTCGAGAAACAAATAAAAAAGTTAAAAACCTGCAAAAAAACTACCAATATAAGATCCAATAAACCAGGTTATGAGCACAAAGTGGACATAGTGCATAAAGGGTTAAAGTACTGACCTCTTTAATGGCGACGGAGCCCTGAGGGAGACGCTCTCTCCCAGCAGACAGGATGCTCAGCGAGTCTTGATTTTGCTCTTGTTGCTGTCGGTGTTTCCCCAGCAACAGGTAGAACGGCGTCATGGCAACGCTGTCATCGACCACGAGCTATACAATAAAAAATACAAATATTATAAAAATCATATAAATCAATGAAAGTAATGTAATGTATTTCTACAGTGCTTTTTTTTTTTACATCAAAAATTGCCAAGTGCTTGATGTTAAAAGCATCCAATTTATATTTAAAGAATAAAAAATAAAACATAATTTACAAAACAGAAATAATAAAAAGTACAAAACAAAAAAACATGATTTTGAAAAAGTGAGGGGAATGTAAAAGCTAATTTTTGGTAGGCTGCACGACACTTTAATTACTATTAACACTTATTACTTAAAGAGTTGCACAATTTTTAAATGTATGCTTTTGTAAAAGGTTTCAATCGTGGTAACCATAGTAACCAGATGCTATCTCTCCACCTAGAGTATTTAGTTACATAACGATGATTCCTACCTGGATTAAATAAACAAGGATGTTAAAAAGTAATCTAAAGTTACTGAGAGGAGAGAAATCTAAACTCTTCTTTACTCCGATAATAAGTGTCTCGGTTTTATCCTCATTTATAATCAAGGAAGTTTTGAAACGTCCAGCTTTTAATTGAGTCCAAACAGTCATTTAAGAACAGCTGTGCGTCGTTTAAAATGACGAATAACAAAAGGCCCATTGTAAGTTGATATATAGAGATCATAAAACAGGGTCACGCCTCACATTAATAACAGTTTTAAGAGCTTTGACGGAGGTTAAATCTTCAGCAGTGATGTTTTTATTTGATAGGAGAGACAAGAGAGGACACATGCAGATACTCCGTGTTCCCTCGGCTCGATTAAAAGAGAACAAACACTTTAAAACAAGAGCGTCATTGCAACCACACTTCCTGTTACTTTAGCCAAGTCAACTAAAATGAATCTTCTCCATCAGCTGAATACAGGCGACAGTCTAGCCTCCAGTTTTATTAATAGTAGTATGAATTATTACATGTGATGCTTGTTTCTATGTTGTGTCGTACCTGTTTGCTGGACGCCATCAGCCGCTCCTCCTCCGCCTTGCTGGTGAACGTCAAGAGGTCCTAAAACAGGAGAGAGTTTAAATCAATCAGAAGATCAACACACACACACACACACACACACACACACACACACACACACACACACACACGTGTAAGAAGACTTTAACCCTCCTGTTGTCCTCGAGTCGAGGAAGGAAAGGAGGGAGGAAGGAAGGATGGAAGGGAGGAAGAAGGAAGGAAAGGAGGGAGGGAGGAAGGAAAGGAAGGGAGGAAGACGGAAGGAAGGAAAGGAGGGAGGAAGGATGGGAGGGAGGAAGAAAGAAGGAGTGAGGAAGGAAAGGAGGGGAGGAAGGAAGGTAGGAAGGAAGGAAGGACGGACGGACAAAAGAAGGAAGGTAGGAGGGAGGGAGGAAGAAGGAAGGAAAGGAGGGAGGGAGGAAGGAAAGGAAGGGAGGAAGGATGGAAGGGAGGGAGGAAAGAAGGAAGGAGGGACACACACACACACACACACACACTGTACAAAAAGAGTAACAATGGAGCAAAGTCCCTTTTACAATCAATCAATGGATCTATCAGTTTATTTGTCCCTGAGGGGCAGCAGAGTAACACAGAGGGGTCCAAAAGTCTGAGACCACAGTGAAAATCTGTAGTGTTTTCATTCAAACCTGGATATAATTAGATAGTTTGAAGATTCAGAAACATTTAAAAGCAAGAGGAGTTATGAAATTATGTAAAATGAAGAAGTAGTATGTAAGATTTGGCACCATTTCTAGGTTTAACTCGTTTGTACTAAAGGTCAGATGGGTTTGATCTTCTCATCAGAGGCTCGTTCACGTCATTAAACCTGGTTAAAATATGACTGTGTTCAAGTTTCCAGCAGATCATTGCTTAAATTAACAAAAGCAGCAGTGTGACAGTGTGAAAACATGGCATCAGATCTGAGTTAAAGTGTCAGAAGTCAGTTTTATGTGAAGCAAAGAGGGGGCTTTTCTCAAACATCAGATCACAGCTTAGACTAAAAGCTTTTTAAAGGAAGTCTAATCAGTCAGATCAGATCATCAGAGGATCAATACATCAAAGATTATAGTTCCCCTGAAAGAAAGCTAAAAAATAAACACCACAGATTAAGAATTTGGCTAAATAAAGAACACACAAGACTCCGATCAGCAACAACTATCTGCCAGGAGAAGGATCACAAGAATCTGTCTGGAACAGAGTCAGGTCCTGCTGGGATGACGCGGGTCATCAGGTTTCACCAGCTCGACCGCATGCTTTCATTAAAGCAGAAGTTGGACAAACTGAATGCTGACATATTTTGACCAGTAGTTTCAGACTTTTGGACCACACTGAAGTTTAAGAATGGTGTCAACATAAAAGATAAAAGACTGTAGCTCCCAATGCAGGTATAGTTTAATGGGGTCTCAATACTCTTAATATCCCATTAAACTATACCTGCATTGGGAGATTACCCCATTACACTCTACCTGCATTGGGAGATTACCCCATTACACTCTACCTGCATTGGGAGATTACCCCATTACACTCTACCTGCATTGGGAGATTACCCCATTACACTCTACCTGCATTGGGAGATTACCCCATTACACTCTACCTGCATTGGGAGATTACCCCATTACACTCTACCTGCATTGGGAGATTACCCCATTAAACTCTACCTGCATTGGGAGATTACCCCATTAAACTATACCTGCATTGGGAGATTACATATACTCTTGATATCCCCTTAAACTCTACCTGCATTGGGAGATTACCCCATTAAACTATACCTGCATTGGGAGATTACATATACTCTTGATATCCCCTTAAACTCTACCTGCATTGGGAGCTACAGGGTGTGTTTTGTACATTTTTGCTTACAGGACTGTAAAAGCAGAGAAGCAGAAGGTAATAGAGGAGCTGTGACCCTGAACTCTGCTTTTATAACAGTATGTAAACTATGATTAAATTATAACATCACACTGTCACATCGTCATGTCACAACTCAGCAGACATAAAAACACGAGACTTAGTTTCAGTTTTTTTTTTCCTGAATTCACTTATTCCCCTTTTACTTATTTTATTTGAGTTTCAATTCTCCTTGAATTGCTTTTATCTCCGTATAAATATAACTGGTCTACTCTTGCTTTTTTACTTTTAATTTTTTGGTGTCAGTACTACTTGGGAGTACAGATGTTTCATTAAAGGAGAGTTTCACAGTTTTGATGAACTTTTAAATCCATTTTTTCCCCTGAAGGAGGGCAGTGGATGGAGGGCTGTGGATGTTCATTAGGAGAGGGACGGGTATCGTTTGATAGTCAGTATAAACAGGAGGAATGATTACTGTAAGCAAAACCTGTTTCAGTTTTCATTTGGACACCTGACAAACCCTGCTCCACCTTAAAATCTGCCTTTTCAATGAACTCGGAGAACTTTCCACCTTCAGCAGATGAATGTAAAAGAAGAAAAACAGCTTTTTAAGTGTCAAACTGTGACATTCATCATCCTGAAGAGTGACGCTCAAACATCCAACTGATTGATTGTTTTTTTTTTAGTGTAAGAAGATTTTAACCATCCTGTTGTCCTCGAGTCAAGGAAGGAAAGGAGGGAGGAAGGAAGGATGGAAGGGAGGAAGAAGGAAGGAAAGGAGGGAGGGAGGGAGGGAGGAAGGAAAGGAGGGAGGGAGGAAGGACGGACGAAGGAAGGAAGGTAGGAAGAAAGGTAGGAGGGAGGGAGGGAGGAAAGAAGGAAGGAAGGGAGGAAGACGGAAGGAAGGAAAGGAGGGGAGGGAGGAAGGATGGAAGGGAGGAAGAAGGAAGGAAGGAGCAAGGAAGGAAGGATTGAAGGGAGGAAGACAGAAGGAAAGGATGGAGGAAGGATGGAAGGGAGGAAGAAAGAAGGAGGGCGGAAAGAGGAAGGAAAGGAGGGGAGGAGGGGAGGAAGGAAGGAAGGTAGGAGGGAAGGAAGGAAGGAAGGATGGACAAAGGAAGGAAGGAAGGTAGGAGGAAAGAAGGAAGGAGAAAGGAAGGGAGGAAAGAAGGAACAGTCAAAACAGACGGGTCAATTTGACCCGGGAGGACGACACAAAGGTTAAATATCAGGACAACCCTCGTAAAAACATGTGAAGTGTAACGCCACCTTTGGACCAATCACTGTAAATCTACAACAGACCAATCTGATCTCATGTGGGCCGGATCATTAAAAAGATGGAGGGAAGGAAGGAAGGAAGGAAGGAAGGAAGGAAAGGAAGGAAATAAGAAGGGAAGGAAGGAAAGACAGGCAAAAGGAAGGAGGGAAGAAAGCTAGGAAAGACAGACAGTGAAGGACGGACAGCAGACGGAAGGAAGGAAGGGAGGAAGGATGGAAGGGAGGAAGGATGGAAGGAAAGAACGAAGGAACAAAGAAAGGAAAAAGAAAGGTAGGGAGGAAAAAAGGAAGGTAGGAAGGACAGATGGAATAAACAGTTAATCAAGGTCAGATTTGGGGTAAAAATCCCCTCTACACATTACACTACATTTTCTTTTAGCTGGACTTTACCTAATATGACCCACAATATCCAAAAATGTAAATAAAATGAACCTTTTTTTTTAATTTTTGTGCTGCTAATACACATTTTTATATATTCAAATATGCAAATTTAACCTGTGTCTATTAAAACAAATCCCAAAATCAACATTTAAACATGTTGTTGTATTCTTTATATTCTATTAAATGTTCTCCTGGATCCATAACATATTAATGTTATGTGTATTTATTGTATATAGTAATTTGAGAGTGTTTTATTGTTTACTTTATCTCCAGTTTTGGAGCTTCGAGCATGTTTAACATCCAACATAATCCCAGTATAACAAAGTCATATGTGTCTTTAAACTTGTTTACCATGTACTGAGAGATGAAGTAGAGCTGGGAGCAGTTCAACCACTGGCAGCTCTCCTCACAGCTCTCCAGCATCTCCTCCCTCGGGGCAAAGACGGCCCGAGTCACCTTCCCCGAACACACGGCCTTCTGGGAAAACAGCGGCCGAGGCTCGCTGGGCTTAAAGACAAACACTGAATATAAAATAAAAAGAAGAAGAGGAAGAAGGAGAGGAGAGAAAACACAACAAAAATTAAAAAAATGTTAATTAAATGTTGATTAATCTTGATTTTAGCTGCTAGACTTGAACAAATATAGGTGTCAAAAGCAGATTAATAACTCTAATAATGATATATAATATAATATAATAATATATAATACAGTCATTATATAGTGTTTACTTTCAAAACTAAGTTTCTATGTAAACTTCCTCTTTCACTGTGTGTGAAAACATGACTTTCAGTTCAGGCCGCAACTGCACCACAGATCAAGAGACAGATTTATAAAGAGTTATTCATAGCTTTATATGGAGTAAAGTGTTATTTAAATGTAAACAATTATATAGTAATGGGCATTTTTTAGTGTAATTTGATGTTTTCTGCACCTTTAAATGCTTTGTAGAGTATTCCCACATGTAAATATTGAATAAATGTGACTCTAAATTAAGTTTCCTGCAACTTTAAAGAGGTTTAATTCCTATTTATGAATATTAAAACTCATATTTGGGGCTTCATGAGTTTAAATCTTACAGTCTGTGCATCCGTCCTGGAAGCAGAAGGCGGCCATGTTTTCAGAGACGGGGTCGGCCAGCAGCAGGCTGACGTCCATGGAGGTGCTCCACTCCACTGCAGACAGAAAAAAAGGAGGATTGTTAGTGAAAATATAATAAAATAAAATAAAACTTGCATGCAGCTGCTGATGTGGATGAATGAATGTCTTACGGGAGCAGGTGAGGAGGTTCCAGCAGCAGAGCAGATTCTTCTCCGTAGTTCCCAGCAGATATTTGGAGCAGCTCAGTCGCCCAAAACAAAGATCTCTGATGGAGGAAAGAAAATAAAAAGTCCTCATTTGTTTTCACCATAAAGAAAATCTCATGTACGCCCCCCCCCCTCTAACCCTCCTCCACCCCCCACCTCTCCCCACCTCAAAGAACCAGCTCTTTACAGCACACATATTTCACAGGATTAGCTTTTGAGGGAGGTTTTTTCTGCTTTGGGGGTTTCAAATGGGGGCAAGCAGCGTCCGAACACCCACTATGAGCCGAAATGTCCAGAAAATGGCAGATAAATCAATACTGTTACAACCTTTCTCAGTGTGGTTGGCTCACCATTTGTCTAATTTGTGCCTTTAATTTGTAGTTTGGTTATTTAAAGAAACACAACACGCATTTTCAATAACATTGATAAAGATATTTACTGATAATGTCCAAATTTAACTTGTATAATCACTTCTGCTTTCTTTTGTTTCAGGGCTGAAATCTGGCCTTTAGTCTGTTTTATTTAGGTTTCATTCAAGATCATGTACAGAATCATATTCATCATATCTGCTGTTTCATACACAAGGTAACAGGAGACTATAATGACAAAGAGAAATATAAAATAAAAGTAGAATAAAGCAAAATTAAATAGAAGCAATAGAATTATATCAGTATACTCATAGCAGGGCTCCTCACCTTTTAGTGAATATATGTTTTTGAAGACTCAGGGATTATTATTTAAAGAAAAACAACACGAAGATATTTATTGAAAAATGTCCAAATTTAACCGTGTTTTATAAGTTTCTCAGTAATAAACTCGATGAACTTGGATCATCACTTCTGCTTTCTTTAGTTTCAGAGCTGAAATCTGGCCATTCGTCTGTTTTGATGGTTTATTTAGAGCATATTTCCTTTTTTTTTAATAGATATAACCTCTTAATTTTGTTCTCAGCGTGCACCAGAATGATGCATTTGACTTCAAAATGGTATAAAATTGTCTTTTTTAGAGGGTCAGATTGGGGTCAAACCAGCACAGTCTCTCTGTTTCCGACTTTAAACTGCTGCCTGTGAGCAAAATGTATAATTCATTAACGACTTCTCTTGATTAAAATGACTCCAGGCAGGTAAATGTGATAGTTTCTCAGCGCTCAGCGGGTGAAACGAGCATTTTAAAAGAGTCTGACGTTGGTTGAGGCTCTACACATCCATAGGTGGGAGTTATGTAAGGGGCAGCGGGCAGCTGTCAAAACACCAGGCCATTAACGTCTGTCCAGTTTTCTCCTCCTTTAAAAACTTTGAAGTCACATATTCCCTCCCCCTCCCCTTCGCCAGCTCACAAATTACAGAGGAAATGTGTCTGCTGGTTTTAAAAAAAGAGGTTTTCGGAGTGAGATTGAATTAAGGCGGCAACCTGGAGGTCACAGAAATTAGTTAGGACAAGCAACTGTGATGGAAAAAGAAGAAGTTAGGGTTAAATCTTTAAGCTACTTCTTTTATTTTACTTATATATTATAAACACTTAAATAAGTCTTCTTTTGGTTTGGTTGTTTTTTTCTACTATTTAAAGTACTTCCTGTTATTTTACCATGAATAAAGAGTGCTATATAAATAAAGTCTGATTGATTTATTGATATTTTCCTGTTTAAAGTCTAAATTATTAGAAAATAGTAGAAACAAAATGCCTATAACGATCATCCAAATCCCAAAATAACATAATTAAATGTCTTGTTTTGTCCAACCAACAGTCTAAAAAAAACCTTAAAGACATTCAGTTTGCTAACACAGATGAAACAAAAATAATAAAATAAATAAAGTTTTAATGATTAATTAATAAAAGAAACATGATTGTGGTGTTTTTACTGCGTTCAAATGTATAAAGGCTACGTAAGTGTTGCACTAAATTTTCAAAAGATGATGATATGATTTTTTTTCTCTCTCTTGCTAAAACGCTGACTCAGCTATTTGGAGCTTATTTCAGTAAAAAAAAAAGAAAAAAAAAGTGGTACAGAAACTAGCAACTAGCGTGGCGTCCCCAGTGACCTCGGAGGGGCCTCCGCAGCAAGACCAGGACATCTGCCAACATTTCTGAGACTCTTTTCTGAGCAACGTTGCGAAACTGCAGCCTGACAGGCAACACTTCTTCTTCTTCTACAGTTACATCCTCTGAGAAACAAACACTGCTGGACGGTTGCCAGTGGAGACGGGGACGGAGACGGAGGTCACTTAAACTGTTAAGAGAGAGTCTCGACAGGCAAACAAACTCAAACACAGATTCACTTCACGGACTTCTGCTACCGGTCTGAATGCTTATCAGGGACGAACTGACTAATAAATATTTAACATTGCAGACGCTCGATATCAGATATTAAAAGATGTGAAGGTATAAAATTAGCAATGGCTCATTTTTTTGTTTCCTTTTAAATTTCATCTTGTCGTCTTTTTCTAATGCAGTCTTTACGATATTTGAGCTCTCTCATTTTTAATGCGTTATAAGTCACAATTAATGAATTCATCGTCTTCCTCATGGTTCAAATAGTCACCGTCCTGTTTTAAAAGACACTAAATGAGATATTTGCTATTAAACACTAAACCCTAACATACTGTTCAGGGTTAAATTTGACAATTTTTTACATTTCAAAGCAGTAAAAACACCATATACACATTTATTTTAACCAGATTTTTCCCTAATGAGATCCACAGTATTCAAAAATTAACATATTTCCAGTTTTCCCTCCTTAGTCTTATTATTACTCACAGATTAACATGTCAGCTCCCAGATTACACAGAAAACTGCTCATTTCAAGAGGTTTTCTGAGTATGATTCAGCTTTTTTTTTACCCTTACAGAAATAAAAAGCATCATCTTTTACATTTTTGTGGAGCTAATACACATTTCTATATAAGCAAAATGTACAAATTTGACCTTTGTGTTATTAAACATATTCAAAAAAATCAGCCTTCAAACATGATGTACTCATATTATATAAAATGTTCTCTTGGATCCCCCCGCCCATAAGATTAATAAATACATTTATTAATGACTGATGAGGAATTTATGAATGTGATTTGTTGTAGAGCAGGGGTGTCAAACATGCGGCCAGTGGGCCAGAACCGGCCCGCTGAGGGGTCCGGACCGGCCCACTTTCCTTCCTGTCTTTTTATTCCCTCCCTTCCTCCCTTTATTTATTTTTTCCTTCTTTCCTTCCTTCGTTCCTTCCATCTTTACTTCCTGTCTTCTTTTCCTTCCTTCCTTCCTTCCTTCCTTCCTCCCACCCTTTCTTCCTTCCTTCCATCTGTCCTTCCTTCCTCCATGTCTTTCTTTTTTCCTTCTCTTCTTTCCTTCCATCTTTTTAATGATCCAGCCCACATGAGATAAAATTTGACTGTATGTGGCCCTTGAATGAAAATGAGTTTGACCCCTCTGTTGTAGAGTCAGCATATTAACAGCATGTAAAGGGTTAAAGCTCTTTTGTTTGATGATGTTGTCTTATAGTGTATTAAATGGTCTGTTGATATCAAAATGTGCCAAGAAAGAAAAGTTAAAACTAAGATTTAAGGTGTGGTGACTCAGCAGTTTTCTCCTCCGTCTTTTATCGGCCTGCACGGAGACTGAAGGTGGAAATGATCCATTTAAACTAAATCTACGACCTCTGACTATCTCAAAAAACACTCGACACTGTGAGCTTTAAAGGAATAGTTTCACATTTTGGGGATTACATTAATTCGCCCTTTTGCTCGGAGGTGAATGAAAACATTAATACCACTCCAAAGTCTGTAATTATGTTAAATATGAAGCTACAGCCAGCAGTTAGTTAGCTTAGCTTAGCACAAAACATAACAGAATCGGCCTTTCAACACCTCTAAAGCTCATAAATTAACACGTTATAGCTCGTCAGTTAAACTCGTACAAAGGGCCCATTTGTTGACCGTGACCAGCAACTTCCTGCAGTCTCCTCTGGTTGCCTGGCAACGGCTCAGGGTCAGGAAACAGCCTGGCACACAACCTCACCGACCCCTACCTTTACTAAAACCACAACTTTTTACACTTTGGTTTTTAACATGTTAATTAAAGAGTTTTAAAAAATGCTGGAAGGAAAATGTTTCAACCTTCAGACTAGAGGTTTCCGGTCTTTATGCTGAGCTTCATACGTAGCGTACGGATATGAGAGTGGGATTAATCTCATCATCTAACTCTCAGCAAGAAAAGTGAATAAACTTATGTCCCAAAATGTTAAATTATAAGTTTGAAAAAGGTATTTGTCAAGAAATTACATGAAATGAATGAATGAATATTCTTCTTATTAGAGGCGTTTGAGAGAGTTTAAGTTTATTTATGATGTCTGCATTTTAATACAGATGTTAAAATAATAGTTTGACATCTTGTTTATAGTCCTGGACTCAGACCTGAGCTTCAACAGCTTCATTAAGACAATCACAAAGTCAGCCTACTATCACCTGAAGAGTATATTAAGAAGTAAAAGACTTGTGTCTCAGCAGGATTTGGAAAAACTTGTCCATGCATATTTATCTTCTGCAGACTCGACTACTGTATAAAAGTCTTTAAAGGCCTCCATAAAAAGTTCTCACTAAGACCAAGAAAGTGGATTTTATCACTCCAGCTCTCAGATCTTTACACCATATATAAAACAGACTTTCAATTAAGGCTGCTCAATTAATCGAAATTTGATCGTGATTACGATTTAGGGGCCAAACGATCTCAAAACTACTAAAATCAAGGGGAAACGATTTTTAATAATAATAATAATAATGAGATAGCGCTCAATAACAAAGGTTTTATTTTGAAAAGCTTAGACAGGAAGCAACAGCAGCTCCCTTAGTTTGACAGAAGCTGAAGCACACAGTGAAATGTTTTAACTGTAAATAAAAGTGCAGGACAAAGCTGACTAATTATTAAAAACCAGGAAGTGATGTGTGAACTATCGTCATGGTAACCTGCCCTGAGAAAATTAATTAAGCCGAATGGACAAGAAATGTCCAATAAACGTCCAATAAACGCAGCATGTTTCTAAAGTTTAAAAAATCGTTTTAACCCTCCTGTTGTCCTCAGGTCAAGGAAGGACAGGAGGAAGGAAGGAAGGAAGGAAGGAAAGAAAGGAGCAAGGAGGAAAAGAGGAAGGAAGGCAGGAAGGCAGGAAGGGAGTAAGGAAGGAAGGAAGAAAAGGAGTAAGGAGGGAGGAAGGGAGGAAGGGAGGAAGAAAGGAAGGAAAGGAGTAAGGAGGAAAAGAGGAAGGAAGGAAGGAGAGAGGGAGGAAAGGAGGAAGGAAGGGAAAGAAATAGTAAGGAGGTAGGGAGGTAGGAAAAGAGGAAGGAAGGAAGGAAGGAAAGGAGGAAGGATGGAAGGAAATGAGGAAATGAGGAAAGAAAGAGGGAAGGAGGGGAGGAACGAAGGAAAAATTAAAGAAAGAGGGAGGAAGGAAGGAAAGGAGGAACAGTCAAAATGAGATGGGGTCAATTTGACCCGGGAGGACGACAGGAGGGTTAATAATCGTGATTATGATTTTTTCCCATAATCGAGCAGCTCTACTTTCAAATACCGCTCCAGGTTTATAAAACACTGAATGGTTTAGAGGTAGAACACGTTTCAGATCTGCTACGAACACTCTCTGGGACCATCTGGGACGGATCTGCTTTCTGTCTCCCAGAGTCTAAACTAAATAAGGAGAAGCAGCGTTCAGGTTTTTTTTTTATTCTCCACATATCTAAAACAAACTTCCAGAGGCTGCAGGTCCGCTACGACTCTCAGTTTGTTTTAAATAACGGCTGGAGAAGATGTTAGGGGTTAATATCTCACATCTCACACAATGCACTGTAACTTTTTATTCTCCTGTTTTTAAAATCTGTCTTTTTTTTTCGGTTTCTTTTTTAATTGTGTTTAAATGTCCTTTATTTTGCCATGTGTTGCATTTATATATATTATGATTTATTTAAAGCACTTAAATTGTCTTAATGTTAAAATGTGCCATACAAATACATTAGCCATGCCTTATTGACCCAACTTATCTTTTTATTCTCCTGTTTTTATCTTCTTTAGCTTCATTTAAGCTCCAGTTTAACACTTTTAATTGTGTTTAAATGTCTTTTATTTTGCCATGTGTTGCTTTTCCATCCTGTCTTGATGCATTTTTAAAGTTTATGTTTTATGTTAAGCACTTTAAATTGCCTTAAAGTTAAAATGTCCTTTATAAATACATTAGCCATGCCTTGTTTTCCACCAAACTTGACACAACTTGTCTTTTTAGTCTCCTGTTTTTATCTTCTTTAGCTTCATTTACGCTCCAATTTAACACTTTTATTTTGCCATGTGATGCTTTTCTATCATGTCCTCATGCATTCCTATGTTTTATGTTTTATTTAAAGCACTTTAAATTGCCTTAAAGTTAAAATGTGCCATACAAATACATTAATTTGTTGAGTTAACACACTTTTCCATCAAACTTGACCCAACTTGTCTGTTTAATCTCAACACAAACAGCTGTTCAGGAAGGGAAAGACCATGACCAAGCATTTCATTACTTAACCATGCTGCAAACATATTAAACTCAGCACTACAAGGAGTATTGATGTTCCACACACACACACACACACACACACACACACACACACACACACACACACACACACACACACACACACACACACACACACACACACACACACACACACACACACACACACACGTTGGATATGTTGGGTGTTTTGTGTCTGGCTCTGACCTGATCGCTCCCGGCGGCTGGGAAAGCGTTGTCAGGAGCTCCCAGGAGGCCGGGCTCCACACAGTCACCACCTCCTGAAAGCTGACGGCCAGCAGAGAGCCATCGGCCGAGAAACAGCAGCATTCAGGCGCCAGGCTGTGATAGGCTCCGACAAAATCACACGACCAGGACGGACCTTCATCTGTCGGGCCGGTCGAGAGGAGAGAGAGAGAGAAAGAGAGAGAGAAAGAGAGAGAGAGAAAGAGAGAGAGACATGAAGAGTTCTGGGTTAAATAATGATTATACTTTTAATTTGTGCTGCAGTTTTTGGTTAAACAACATTAAAAAAATAGTAATAAGAGTTCAAATGAAAACAACATCCTCAATATAAAGGTTTTTAGGGTCTTTTTAAGAAGAAATTGGGGTCTGTGCTGCTTTCAGATGGTTAGAAAGGCCGTTCAATAAGCGTAGTGCAGCAGAGCAGAAGACTCGATCTCCCGCGGTGCAGAGCTTAGTGCTGGGGGCCGCAATGAGGTGGAGGTTAGTGCTGGGGGTGGAGGTTAGTGCTGGGGGTGGAGGTTAGTGCTGGGGGTGGAGGTTAGTACTGGGGGGCGCAATGAGATGGAGGTTAGCACTGGGGGCGCAATGAGGTGGAGGTTAGTACTGGGGGCCGCGATGAGGTGGAGCTTAGTACTGGGGGCCGCGATGAGGTGGAGCTTAGTACTGGGGGTCGCAATGAGGTGGAGGTTAGTACTGGGGGCCGCTATGAGGTGGAGGTTAGTACTGGGGGCCAGGAGGAGCAAGCTGTTGGCAGATCTGAGGTTCTGGGTGGAGGAAGGGAGGTGAATGTCCCCTGATGGGTTTGTAAGTGAGTAGCAGGACTTTGTAAGACAGTCCTGAAGGAGACAGGGGAGCCGGTGCAATGGAAGGATAAGTTTCTCTGCATCTGACAGGAGGAAAGGGTGGGGGGGGGGTATCCTGGCTGTCAAAAGTGAGATGAGGTATTGGGAGGATGACTGGATCTAAATATAGAGTGTCAATAAGGAGAGATTCAGTTCTGCTGCTTTTTAACTGGAGGATATTTGTGCTCATCTCTATCTCCATAGAAACAGGTGCTAGAGCTTGGGGTAGTTTTGGTCTACAGCTGAGGATCATTAGCATAGAGATGATTAGACACCAAATATCCGCTGATGACATATCCGAGAGGGAGCATGTAGAGGGGTAAATGGGAAGGGGCCGAGAACAGATCCATGTGGAACACCATAGATGACAGAAAGCACCGATCTAGACCTGCAACCTCCCAGTGAGACAAACTCAATCCTACTGGAAAGGTGGAATTGATGCCTCTTCAGTGCAGAGTCCTGACTTAATAGTGGTGCTCTAAGAAGATTGCATGATCCATAACGACAAATGCAGCACTCAGATGATGGAGAATCAGAAAATAAGGAGAAACAGGGATCTGGTATCAGCTGCCATTAACAGCTTTCACGAAAAACCTGACTGACACTTTCAAACCACCTTCTCCAAAACCACAGACAGGAAATGGAGGTTGGAGGTAGATCTGTAGCCGATAAGAACATCTGGGTCCAGAGTGAGCTTCATGAGGAGGAAGTAGATGACTGAGACTTCAGAAATACCGCCGAATTTAGCTCCAAGTTCAAGAGGCTTCCTTCGATTCACACCGATATGCTGTTGATATCACTTTTGGGGCTTTTACACCTTTATTAGTCAGTTGGTGGCAGAGAGGCCGACAGGAAACAAGTAGAGAGAGAGCAAGAGGTATGACATGCAGCAAAGGTCCCTTGCTGGACTCGAACCAGGGACATTGCGGGTGAATGGTTATAACCAATCGGCTACGAGGTCTCTCAAACTATACACCCAAGATTTCGCACATTTTTAAAGATTTTTTTGGATTAAAGCATTTTCTGTATTGTTTAATCATCTGAGAATAGTGTCAAATGTTGATCACTGTTTCCTAAAAGCTCAAGGTGACGTCCTTAAATGTCTCGTGTCTCGATATTCAGTTTACAATCAGCTGACGGAAAAAAAGAAGAAAATATTCACATGTACGAAGCAATTTTTTTTTCCTCGAAAAATAAAAAAAATGGCACAAAAGGTCGAACCAACAAACCAGAATAGCTGCAAATTCATTTTCTGGAGGTTTATAGAAATGAAATGTGGAACTGTTCCTCATGTGTCATCATGTGTTATGTAAAGCAGAAATGCAAACACTCATGTTCACAGATAAAACTGGTCTGTCATGTTTAACGTATGTGCTGCGTCAGCTCGCAGATGGCTTCCTGCCTACTTTAAAAAAAAAAAAAAAAGGAGATTATGAGGAAATGTATGTTTTCAGTAAGCGTTAAATAGAGTAAACTCACCTTTTTTAAAAACATGACTATGCAAATCCTGTTAAAACTGACATTGCATGTTTATATAACATCTTAGCGTCTTTATGTAGGTTATAGTTTCCTGCTCAAACTATTCCTCGTGATGTTTTTTCACTGAGAGAGAAAACTGGCTGATTCATTTGTGTAATTTAAATGTAGATAGACAGATAGAGGGTTAGAGAGAGATAGATAGATAGATAGATGTGTGTTTAAGTTATTTTGGACTAAGTGGGTCAAATATGTGAAGCTCTTGCAGCCAGAATTTGTGGAGGTGTCAAGCGAATGATCATATAATACTCTCCTCTCCTCTTCCTGCCCCTTTATTTCTATATAGATATGTATGTTAAACCCCTTTTCTTCTTTTCTAACCTCTTTCTGTCTTGTCATACTTTTTATTGCTCTTATATGCACATTTAATCTCTCCCAAATTCTACAGAGTTCATAAATCTTGGAAATGTATAGACAAGTAGAAGAGATGATACTGCCTCTGTTTGCTGTATGCCTGTATTGCAATCTGCAGTCCAAAAATAAAAGATAACACAGACACATACCAGAAACAAGCCTCAACAACACATTTAAACACACATAGTTAAAGCGACACCTGACAAGAACAACACTAAACATGACGGAGTACAGTATCTATTTCAGTTTGTTCAGGGTGATGAATGCAGAAGGGTTAAATGGCTTTTTCGAAGATGTTTTTCCAGGTCAGTGGGACAGTGTAGCATCGACCTGACAGCAGTAACTGGGAGGACTGGTGGAGCTGGAGGGGAATAAAGGGCGTCCTGCTTTAATGAGAGTATTTGATTGGGTGCACAGGTCAGATTGGGGAGTTTAGGGGTGAACCAATTACTTTGCAGGCTCTGATTAGTTTGTTTTATGTTTGGCAGTGAGGGCTTTGCACCAAGATGAAATGTTAAAGGTGATTCAATTAGTTTCCTGTAAACTGGAGTCTTGAGCTTCCTCGGCTGGTGGACTGGGAAAAAGGAAGAGGAGGTGTGTATCTTCACTGCAAAGGTATTTAAATGATTGTACTCGTTACACCAGCTGGACTTCAGTACTGAGAGGTTGGAAAAGAGGTGGATGTCGTGGGTCGGATTTCTCTCTCTGCTCTCACAGCATAGTGCGAGGAGTGCAAGGGAGGGTTCCCAAAATGTCTGGACCATGTTGTTTACTGCAACACCGGGTCATCTGCATAATTTAACCCTTACATACTGTTCATATTCTATACCCTCGCAGTCTGTCCCCTCCTAAAAAGTGTCTATATCAAATTTTGAACCTCATATCTGTTTAGAAAGGATCAATATCCACTCTCACTGATCAATAAATGTGATTAAACCTTGATTCATGTTTCAGAGAGCAGAGAGAGTGTATTTTTTAGGTTTTACACCATCAAACATCTCCTATCACACAATATCATGTCCTATTTTACCTCAGACATGAAAATATAACATAGCAATAATGATTGAAATGTCTCTTTTTGGTAGTTTCGTAGTTGGTAGAGTCTCTTTAGTCACTTAATCTCATAGTTACTATGGTAACGAGTTGGTTTTAGTCATTTTTTCATCTCTTTTGGGTAGCAATTAGGTTTCTTTAGTCAATTTATGTCTCTTTTAGTCATTTTTAGGTCTCTTTTTGGAAGTTTTCAGGTTTTTTCAGTCAGTTTGTGTCTCTTTTTTAGCCATTTTTAAGTCTCTTTTTTGTATTTTTTAGGTTTCTTTAGTAAATTATTGAAAGTGAAAATGAGCAGAACTTTATGGAAGTGTGGAGTTTATTGTGTAACCATTAGAGCCATCAGTCTTCACTACTACATCATTAAAATAAATCCTCATTACTACTATCTTATTAAAACTATTAACTATTCATTTAACTCAAAGACATGTCAATACCGTTCAAATTTGACTTGGAACAGCCTCACAAATTTGTAGCACCTATTTAAAGTTGGGTCTCTAAAAAAACGACATTTGGGATGTTTTTTACAGCTTTTTAAATGTCAAAACGGATCAAATTTGACCCAAACATTATTTAAGGGTTAAAAGTGTTGCTCCTTCACTACTGCAGGAGATGATAGAAGAGAAAGAAGCGATATGTTGGATTTAAAAACCATCTACAAGCACCTGTTGATGCCTGTCCTGTAATAAAAGCTGAGCAGGGAGTGTTTGTGTTTACAGTATTAAAGGCAGACGAGTCCGTGTATAAAATAGTCTGCAAATAAAATCCTAGCGTGGGTGTGTACTGAGCCCACATGTTTGGCCACAGCAGTGTCAAAGCAGCTGCAGTCACAGTTGACCTACTCAAATCTCAAGACTACACACACACACACACACACACACACACACACACACACACACACACACACACACACACACACACACACACACACACACACACACACACACACACACACACACACACACACACACAGTGATGCATGTCTAAGATGAGGATTAATTGGTACAAATGATGTCTGAGCAATAAAAACCAATGAGATAACGATGACTTTGAGCCAAAGCCTAAATCAACAGAGTCAAATCTGATTAAATAAGGTCAGTAAATGTTGTTGCTTAACTTCACCTCCACCTGTCGGTCGTCTGGGCCGGCGAGAGAAAAAAAAAAAAAAAAAAACCAGAGCGAGAGAGCGAGCGCTTACTTACCGTCTGTGTGGGCCGGAGCTGCCAGCTGCCAGGCTTTGAAGTGCCCGTCCTTGCTGGTGGAGACCAGCATGGTGGTCTGGTTGTCGGCGGCGCGGCAGAAGCACATGGCTGTAATCCGGCTCTCGTGGGGGGCCGAGATGGTCGTGTTCAGCACAAAACTGCAGGTGATAGGGAACGCATGTTACAGTGTTACAGGGTCGTGGTTGGAAAAAAGTGGACAAGGGGGAAGAAATGACTATAGAACATTTATTCCTATTATAGAAATGGAAAAAAACACTACTAGACTTTATTATTTTAAACTATTTAATGTAAGAGTGTTCATTTTTGTATAAGATTTTAGCTTCCCACCTCTCATGCAGATGCTTCTGTTTACTTTAAATATATAAATATCTATGTATGTATATGTTTATAAGGGCATCAGAGTATATGCAAGTATTTCAGGTGTAATATTACTTTGCTATATAACTCAGGTATATAATCATTCAACACTCATTACTATAAAAAATCATTTCCCCCCGATTTTATTCTTTTTTTGAGATCGTTTAGCCCTTAAATCATAATCACGATCAAATTTCGATTAATTGAGCAGCCTTACAGGACGGCCCTGAGATATATAAAAAATCATCTGAAACAAACCTCATCAGCAAGTATAAAGAACCAAATCTTGACCAGTAACACCTGCGTAACCTAGTTTCCTCTGAGTAAACAGCCGACGTCAGTGCAGTGCAAACACCCTGAATGAGAATAAATAAATAAAAGAGCAGCAGACAGGATACCTCTGTGTTTGTTCATCGAATGCCCACAGTTTTAAATTCAGCTCCAGCTCGGCCGCCTTCTGTTTTCTTTCTTCCACCGTTGCCAGCCAGTTGCCCGAGGCGTCGAAGGCCGCCTTCACCACCTCGAACTGCTGCAGGCCCGACTGGTGAATGTACTCCTGCTGCACAATGTCCAGCTGCGGGAAACACACAAGGCGGACCAAGAATTTAGGCTATTTAGGCAAATTTATACCGAGTTAGTTGTGGTTGTTGGCAGCGAGTGAATAAGTTGAAGTTGCTTTCAAGTACTCAGAACCACATTTATGCTTTTTTTTTTTCCTCTTTAAAGTCAGAGTGTTTACATTGAACAGTAGTTTGTCTCTTTGGAGCGAGTAAAACTGCAGGTGTCCAGGTTTCCCGTTCAGCACCAGAGCTTTGCTGCGTGGATCCACCATCAGGTCTGAGCGGAGACTTTCTCCTAAACAAGAGAGGGGGGAAAAGAAAAAGAAAAAAGAAAAGGGTAAAAAATCAATTGCTGTATTCATGTGAAGTGGTAGGAGATGGCTGCCAGTCCTTTTTACTGACTGGGAGTGGTGTGTTTTTCTCTGGTGGAGGTTCGGGCAGAAGTTGACACATTTAAAAAATAAATGTGTCAAACAAAGTTGAAATGTTGCTTTTTCTTTTGATGTGCCACATGTAGACAGACAAGTTTGATGTAAGAGACACAGAGAGGCACAACATGTTCAGAAACAGGACTTAAAGTCTGTGTAAAGTAAGATATGTGTCCTAAGTTTGACATACCACAGAAAAGTGTGTTGAAATTAGGCTTCAAAGTTGTGTAAAAATCAGCCTCTTTCTCTGCTCCCAAACGCCCCCTGAGTTATTTGAAACCCCGCCCCCTACCAAGTGTCACCTGTCAATCAAAGTCAACCCCTCTACCTGAAACATGGAGTCTCTCTCTCTCTCTCTCTCTCTCTCTCTCTCTCTCTCACTCTCTCCATCTCTCTCTCTCTCTCTCTCTCTCTCCATCTCTCTCTCTCCATCTCTCTCTTTCTCACTCTCTCTCTCTCTCTCTCTCTCTCTCTCTCTCTCTCTCTCTCTCAGTGGCTGCTCTAACAGTAAAGACTTTCTTTTTCCTTCTTCTTCATCTTAAAGTAGCTGCAAGTTTGTGCCAGAAACATCGACTCTTGTTATCAACTTTTCAAAATCTGATATGATTTATACGTCAGTTTCTTCAACGTGATCTTAAACTGATTATATTTTGGTTTTTGGAAAGTTGGTCGGACAAAAAAAAAAACGCTTCATTTAGCTCGGGGAAATTGTAATAGGCATTTTGTTGCACAATATTTTGACATTTTTTAGATACATTAGCAGATTAAAATCATTATTTGCAGCCCTAGTGAAATATTTCCCCTATTGTAATATTACAATAAATCCTGGTTTTCCCACACTGTCTTAAATATCTATCAGTCCTTCAGAAAGGAAAGTTCCTGTGTCACAATAACTTGTTTTAAACTTATTTTTTTGGCTTTCAGCAGCTCGAAAACAAACCAAACCTCTCCCCCTCCCTCTCTCTCCCTCTCTCCCTCCCTCCCTCCCTCCCTCTCCGAAAACTATAGAAGAAACATTTTCCCAAGAAGTGAATCTGCTGTGTCACAACTTTCAGCCGATAATGTAGCAGAGGCACAGCTGTCTTTTTTCTGATTTGGAGCCACGCCAAGTTATCGTTTAACGTTTAGTGTTTCTATCCTGCACCATGCTTACATTTTAAGTATAACTTCTTGTTTTCTGTGCTGACTACATGTATTTTTCCTGTTTCTGCAGGTCTGTGCTTTATGCTTATGGCTTCAATCTGCATGCTTTTCATTATTTGTTAGTTTTTTCTGATGAATATGTGTAAAAGTGTGCAAATGTGTAGGCTAGGAGTTATAACAGAATTGGTCATTTGTGTTAAATAAAATATTTCCTTTGACTAACACAATGATTCAAACCTTTAAAAAGGCCTTTACATTATTTGATTTAACACTATTGAAGTTAAATTATGAATATGATCAGATTTTAGTCTTTTTGGTGATGTTTAGATTGTTTCTGTTCCTGTATGTGAGTTTATTTGCCTCGTTATGTGTTGCATGCCGTCCTATTTCATCTATGCTTGTTTTTCTTTCAGTCTGCTGGACTCGAGTTTCTCTCACTACAGAGATCCTGATCTTAATTAAATACAGATTATAGTTTGCAGCTTTCTTGGCATAAATGGAGATTGCAGATAAAAGTGGGAACAGCTGATTCTCAAAAAAAAGGCATCACTACAGTTTTTCCCCCCATTTAATTTATTTTCTAGATATCTTTTATCATTTAATTAGTTATAACTGACATTTCTCATATTTCTGCACATTTGCAGCATCACAGTGAATAGCTAAATATAAAGACTAATTATGATCCGCCTGCAGTCTGGACTCACCTTTGACCAAACCCTGAATGACGGCCGACACTTTCACACAACTCTGGATGATCGTGATTTCTAAAAAAAAGGAAAGAAGACACAGAAATCAGTTAATGCAGCTTTCACTTAGTTTTTTTAATTGATACTGAAATTAAGTCTTGATTAAGTCTGTATAAATGTTCCACAGCTGCAGATATTACTCATCTATCTCAGTCAATGATGCTTTTAAGGCCCATTTACACCAATAATGATAACTGTATCTACAAATATACAATTTTAAATACCGTATTAACTGTAGTAGATGGAGGAATTGACACCACAACTACAGTATAGGGCTGGGCGATATGGACAAAATCAAATGTCACGATATTTTAGACCAAATACCTCGATATCGATATCACAACAATATCGTAGAGATGATTCTTGATGCTTTCACAAAACATTTACACTATGAAATCTTTGATAAATAATCATCAGTAATGTGGATATAATGACTACTGTTGGAGTTTAGTGACCTGATAGCAGAAGGAATGAAAGACTTTAGTTCTCCTCAAAGGTACCTGAAGGCATCACCGTGAACTGAATGATTGATGTCACCTTGTTAACTAGCATATTTGTGTGTTTTGGAGTTTTTTCCTTTTTCTTTTCTTTTTCGCTTCCTTTTGGTTTTTTCATTGCTGTCTGTTATTATGCTTGCAGGTGGTGAGCAGCACCACATCCTCGGCGTTGTGGACGTGATATAAGGCATTCCTGGTGTCCGAGCCGATACCTGTCAGGTAGCGCTATCTGTCTGCTATGTAAGTCAGGCATTACTCTAGCATAATTTTGCAAAAACCAAATAAAAGTGAAGTCAGTTTGGTCTGTAAACACTGAAACATCACACTGAATCACCTGCAAGCTTTTCTGGTTTTCTGTTTCTTTTCTCTGAGCAACTTAGAGCAGAAACACGTCAAACACATCAATATCTATTTTCCTAAGCTGCAAACTCAGCTGGAGCCGCTGTTTACAGAACGATAGGGTTCATAAGTGTTTAACTCACATCGTTATCATAGTCAGGACAGCACTTTGGGTACAAAAAAGTTTAAAGTTTGAGGAGTTTAAACCAGCTGGTGAAATAACTTTAAATACACTTTTCACTGGTTTAAAAAAAAAACATTAAAAAGGTTAAATAAACGCTGTTACTGTTATTTCCCAGCAGCTTGTGAAGGTTACAGTTCAGGTTCACAGTTTACTTACTGTTGTCTGCATGTGAGGTGCAGAACAGCGCTCCGTCAGGTGAGACGGTGATGTGAGTAATGGCGGCTCCGAGGCGAGGCAGGAAGTCCCGCTGGCTCTCCTGGTTGTATTTCCACTGGACGAGCACGGACTCCTCGCCTCCGCTCAGCAGGTTGGTTCCTAATAAAACAAAGCAAAGAGAGAGAGAGAGAGTGAGATGGAGGGGGAGAGAGAGGGATGGAGAGAGAGAGGGATGGAGAGAGAGAGGGATGGAGAGAGAGAGAGGGATGGAGAGAGAGAGGGATGGAGAGAGTGAGAGGGATGGAGAGAGAGAGGGATGGAGAGAGAGAGAAAGAGAGAGATAGAGTGAGAAAGAGAGAGATGGAGACAGAGAGAGAGAGAGAGAAAGAGAGAGAGAGTGAGAAAGAGAGATGGAGAGAGAGACAGAGAGAGAGAGAAAGAAAGAGAGAGAGAGTGAGAAAGAGAGAGACAGAGAGAGAGAGTTAAAAAGTTGCACGAAGAAGGAAAAAGAAAGTTTTAAATCTTAGAGCAGCCGCTAAAGCTACTAAATATTTGGTATTTTTATTTAAAAATGACTAAAACCATTATCGTACTATCAAAATAATTAAGCTATAAAAAAATGCCTGTTTTAATTTCCCAGAGCTAAATGAGGCATCTTTAAAATGTCATCAAATCAGTTTAAAATCATGTTTAACAAACTAAAGTATAAATCACATCAGATTTTGGTATGTTGAGGTTTTCTGGAACAACTTAACACGTCAAATCTCCAGTAATACTTCAGTAGTACAGAGAACTTGTTTACACCAATCACTAAAACCACTAAATGTTCGGTATTTTTGATTTAAAAAATTTAAAAAAATGACTAAAACCATTATTTTTTTATCAATGCATCTAATAATCAACTAATCATAGCAGCTCTAACTGACTCAGACATCCTCCCTTTTCACTTTCAGCTGCACCCGATCAGCTGATTATTGGTTGGACCTGCTTTACTCTTTATAGAGGAGCGTACAGGAGCTCTCAGTCTCTCTTCCTCCTGGCATCTAGCCCTGAAAACCTCACATTCATTTCATGTTTGTTTCATTCTCTTCTCTCTCTCTCTCAACAGGCTTCTTGACTCTCTGGTTAGTAGTTTTGGTATTGTTTGGCAATCTTGCAATCATTTTTTATATTTTGCTGGTCCGGTCTGGTCTGGTTTTGAGCCATCTGTTTCGTATTGTGGTCGTAACAAACAGTAAATATGTGTCATTGATGTGTTCGTACCTTCTGGAGTGAAGCTCAGTGAGCTGACAGCGCTGTGGTGCCAGTGCAGAGTCGAGTATGTGTACTCCTTCTTATGGTTGATGTTTCTCCTGGAAGATAAAAAACAAATATAAAAAGTTAATATATATATAAAAAAAGATATTTAGACATGCATGTGCAGAGTTTTCAGTTTGTGCATCACTGTCAGAAAGATATAATTCGGGCCCAAGCACTAAAACAGTGCAAAGTTGTGCAAAACGGCTCAACAGCGCCCCCTAGGCAAAGGAAAAAAATTGAGCCCCTCTCTCCAGATTGACATACCCAAACGAAATTTGGTACACATATGTAGCACGTCAAGACACACAAAAAAGTCTATTGGACGCATACCCTAACTCCAACAGGAAGTCGGCCGTTTTGATTTGAATTTTCGAATTTGGCGCCATATTTTGCAATTTCCATGCATCGTCCTTGAACTCCTCCTCTTAGAGATTTAATTTGACCCACTTCAAATTCACTCAGAATCATTTGAAGGCATTAGAGATGAAAAGTTGACTCAATCTTTTTCCTCTGCTATACCTGGTTGCCATGGCGATGCAGCAATTTTCAATGTTTGGCCATAAAACCTTACAGCTTTAAATTGTACTTTATGGCATGTCAAGACACAAAAAAAAACTCTATTGGACCCATACCCTAACTCCAACAGGAAGTCAGCTGTTTTGATTAGAATTTTCCTGGTTGCCGTGGTGATGCAGTAATTTTCAATGTTTGGCCATAAAACCTTGCAGCTTTAATTGTACTTTATGGTTATTATTGAGGTTGTAGTGGATGGTGCTGATTTAATGGAGTGAATTATATTAAGTGTCCCTCATATTTTGCTCCTCTCATGTATGTTAATGGGGTGGACAAAATAATAGGAACATTAATTAAGTGCTTGTGACTGTATACACACTTTAAAAAGTGATTTACAAAGAAAAAAAAGAGAATAATTCAGCTTAAATAGTGAAATAAGCAGATTATAGACAAATAAAACTAAGATAACAGACAATAAATAAAAAACCTGAGTCAAAGTTTCTGTCACATGTTTGATGTTTGCTGCTGCTGTCAGCAAAATAAACGGAGAACACGTGAGCAGCAAAGGTTTACATTGATGAGTAAGTAAGTACATGATCCAAGGCCGCCGTGTTTCAACACTCACCACAAACGAATCTTTCCATCCTCGTGTCCCGTGGCGATGCAGTCGTCCTTTGGGTGACAGGTGATGCATGTGAACGTGTTTTTACCTCCTTTCTTGTTGTCTTCTTTGAGGGAAAACCTTTAAATTAAAATAAATTAAAATCAGACGTGAAGCAGAAATAACTCACAAAATATATGTTTTTTAAAGCAAAATGTGCAAAATGATGAATTAATTCATGTTTAATAAAATATCATCTCCACATCTGGCCTAGAAGAGATATCAAAGTGTTGGGAGGAATTGCTGGAGGCTACATGGAAGCAACTATTACCATTTATTTTGGGACTGCCCAAAGAAATTATATCCTACTGGTATAAATATATGTAAGGATATATAAAGGAGCCGATTTTCATGGATTAATGAGTGTCTGTGTGTGTGTGAGATACACTGATTGCTACTTAAACTAAAATAAAAAGGTAGAGCAATAAAAAGAAGACAATATTTATTTAGATAAGGCTTAATGCACATATTTCAGTTACTTCTATATTATTAGGTATTTATGTAAATGTGATTTATGAACTCAAATATCTTGCACACCTGGACTGTGAATGATCTCCCTAATAAAAATAAAGATATATAAATATATCATCTCCTTGTTGTTGCTCACCTGTATGACTTCTGCTTCTTGAAGAAATAACACTCCAGCTGCAAACCTTTAGCCGAGGCGATGAACTCTCCCTGTGAGGACGATAATGTTCGATTATTAATCACATACACACACACACACACAGGATCAACAAAGTCAGGAAAGCTTTTATTAAAGTGTATTTTAAAAGCTGCTCGAGTGATTTAAAGACTTAAAAATATACAATTACTCATTTAGCCATTTGAAAGCAGCAGAAACATTCATAAACATTCATTCTCGCTTATGTCTGCTCTCTTTGTCGAATCATAGGGACAACAGATGAAAACTATAACCTTTGGGGCTAAATCTGACATATTTACAGTAGTGTTTATAATATGCACTGTCTTTAAATTCATCACCTTTTAAAGTAGATATGTTGAACTTGAACAGCAGTCTCACAGAAATATTATCATTCATTTGGAGTTTTGTGTCCATCTGTTTTTCCTCTCAACCAGCCTCCTGAGGCAAATATCTGGCTGTTTTAGCCGCCAAATCCTCCACTATGTTCACCAGCTGTTTGGTTTGGTGCTGAGCAGGAAGTGTACAGTGGCTTTTGAGAGCTTTATCTTCAAAAACAAGACTATGAAAGGGCTGAGAGTGAACTAGAAATTTGCTATAAAGCTCCATAAAAGCTGCAAAGTCGCTGGTAATTCTCTGCAGGTAGCGACTCTTAAATTATACACTGTTGTTTCATGAACTCTTATTAAAAAATATGGATTATAGCTGCTTTAAGAGTGAATATAAGTCCATTATTTGGCACAAAACTGGGGCCTTTACTCACTTTCATGACACTAAACATTCATAAGATCATTAGAGGTTTTCTGAGGATAGAAACAGTTTGAATTGAGACGACCTCTCAGTTTATTTTAGCAGATTCAGATCAGTTTTTTTGGATGATTTGATGATTTCACGCTCAAAGACATGAACGACTCCAGATGTGTGCGGTGTCTGTGACGGTGTACGAACCCCTCGGCCGAAGGCGATGGCTTCCGGGTTGGAGCTGACGTCGGCGAGCACAGCAGAAAGCTCTCTGGCCTCCACCAGCTGATCTCCACTCTGCGGCAGATGTAACGCAACCAGCTGGAAAAGCTCTGCACACACACACACACAGGGAGTCAAACATCAGCCTGGTTGACATTCTTACCCAGTGACCTTTTACACAGTTTTTTCACTACACAAACAGTTCATGATTTGATTTGTTTGTCTCTGGCGCCTCCTAGTGGTCGGATTAAAAAACACACATATTGATTAATGGGTTGGAAAAAACACATTTAACCTGCATTAAAAAAAACTTTTACATAGGTCTAACTCTACCACATTCAAATGATAAATATAAGATGTAAAAGAAAGAAGAAACAGGCTCATTAGTGTGTTTATACATCCAGTAACGTTACTGGAAAGAAACTGTGAGACAACATATAAAATTATTGAAAAATCAACCTGATTGCCTTTAAAACGGAACAAAATCTAACACCTTTCCTTTAAAGTACAACTGCAGCTAACAATTCATTTTGATTAATCTGATAACTATATTCTCAGTGAGTCGTTTAGTCTATAAAACTTCTAAAAACTGTGAATAATGTCTATCATAGTTTCCTAAAGATCTTCAAATTGTCAGTTTTGTTTCGACCAACAGTCCAAAACTCAAAGATAATCACTGAAGCAAATCTTCACAACCAACAGGCTGAAACTGGAGGAATATTTGACACTTTTGCTTTAAGAATTACATGAAATAGTTTTTATAATATTTATGATTATTAAAATAGCTGCTGATTAGTTTATAAATCAATAAACGTGTCGAGTAATTGCTGCAGCTCCACTTTCATTATAAATGCTTTGCTCTGCAGCTTGGTACTCTTTCAACATTATTATTGATGATTTCTGGTTTGGCCTCATGTAACTCAGTAAGGAAGTTTGTGGAATTTATCACTTTAGTTTTGTTTTTATGTCAATGAAATCACCAATATTAAAATCAATACAGTAACAGCAGCTGAAGGAAAACTTTGGATGAGAGGATACATTTCTTCTGCTGAGTGTGAAACCTACCAGATCTTTTTTCACCTAGCGTTGGGGTAACGATGAAGACGACTCCATTGTGGTTTTCAGAGGCGTAGATGGAGTAAATCGGGCAGCCGATGACATAAGTCTGGAAAAGACCACAAACAGCTTCATGAACATCAGAGAAAATAAAATACAGATCAATCAAATCGATCCAAATAAACTTCTCCTTCAGCTCTGTGTAGCGGCTCATTAAGTCGCACTCTAAGCTCAAAGAGGGGAGGCAGAGGTGGGGATACACGAATCAGACTCACCTTAATGAGAATCCCATCTGTGAAGTCCCAAACCCGGACAGTGCCGTCTACTGAACAAGTATAAGCCTGCAAAAACACAGAAGAAGAAACATTGTCAATTGCCTTTATTTAGACGAGGAGACAGACTGAGGTAGAGACTCATTCATGTACAGCCAATTAGAGCAATAAAGCTCTAATAATATGAAGTGAGTAAGTAAAACAGCTAAAAATTGCAGGTTATAAAACAAACCTTCAACACATTAATATTTAATATGTTGTAGGCCTCCGATTTAAAGTTACTTACATGTCAGATTGATTTAATTCATATAGTCCATTATCACGTATTCGCCTCAAAGGGCTTTCTTATTTAAATGACTCCATACAACTAACTGTTTATGAAAAGAGATGAACACATAGTTGACAATTAATCAACTAATTGTTCCAGCTAGACAACATATTTGATCTAATTCAGGAAAGACACTAATCAAACAAATGCATCATGGATTTTGACAGAAAATATGTATATGCATGCTCAAATACGTCACTTTTATGAGTAAATTACAGGTTCACACTTTAGCCAGCTGTGAGGTGAGATGACTGTATACATACCTGCAGGTGGTTCGTCGGTCTGATCAGCACACCTGTGACCAGGTCGGTGTGTCCGCGCAGGTCGTGGATACACTCCTCTGTGGAGGTGCTGAACACCTTCACACATTCTCCTGAGGCACATAGCAAAAACCTGCAGCACAAAATACACAATTTAGAGGTGGAAGAAGTACTCAGATCCTTTGCTGAGGTAAAAGTACTAATACAATAATGTGAAAATACTGCATAACAAGTAAAAGTCCTGTAGAAAACCTAGTATTATGAGTGTTGTAGTATGCAGTATTACAGTAAAAGTACATAAGTATTATGAGTGATGTAGTATGCAGTATTACAGTAAAAGTAGTGGTTTGGTCCCTCTGACTGATATTATTATATATGTATATATATTATATATGACATCATTAGATTATTAACAGTGAAGCATCAGAGTTAGAGCAGCATGTTACTGTTGTAGCTACTGGAGGTGGAGCTAGTTTATACTACTTTATATACAGTTAGCTAGTTTAGTCCAGTGGTTCCCAACCTCGGGGTGGGGCCCCTCCAAAGGGTCAGCAGATAAATGTGAGGAGTGGTGAGATAATTAATGTTAGACGTCTCAGAGATTAAATAAATTGGAGATATTTAATGTAAACATCAGAGAGTTCAGTAGCAGCTACATGCTAACAGCTAGCCGTTAGCTCCCAGGCTAATTAAAATCCTCTAAAAACAACTTTAAACTTTATCCGGGTATAAACACAAACTTACTTGGAGTCGCTGGTGATGACAGGCTCTCTAAAGTTTATTTTACTGCCTCCTCTGTGAACCACGCGGATCTCCCCGTGCTCCACCATGTTTTCACCTCCGACCTGTGACGTAGCTGCTGCTTCTTCTTCGTGGATGTTTTTTTCTGGTGGTTGGTTTGGTGACGCAGCTCATACCGCCACCTGCTGGATTTATTTGTTGTTGACCATTAAATTAATAGTTAAAGGTTACTGTAAATGAATACATATAAATAATTAAAAATATTTCTGGTAAATATGTGTCTCTGAAGCAATTAATTAAAATGTTATTTCTTCTTTCATTGATCATAAATTATTAAACATTATGGACTCTATCACGTACAAAGATATTAAACTTATATTCATGTTAAATATCATAATCTTACTCACATCTATGATTTTTATTATCATTATTCATATTCATCTTCTTCTTAGTGTTGTTGTTATTATTATCATTATTTTATAGTAGTAATAAAAGACAGAAGAAACATGAATTAAATCGAATAAGAAGATAAAACTTATAGAATGATAATAATAATAATAATAATGATGATAATAATAATAATAATAATAATAATAGTAATAATAATAATGTTAAGATATTAATTTATTCTGTGTGTCCAGCATCATTTCATTGAGAACCAATAACTTGCAGCATTGGAAATTGATACAATTCATAAGTTAAACAGTTTTTTAAAAATCGTTTTTTTTCTTTGTTATGTTTTTCTCCTTCATTCATCTCTTCCTCTGTTGTCTTTCCATTGCTCTTTTCTTCACTCTTTTAATGCTCAAATTGTCTTATCTGGAAATCATTCTTATCAGTCTTATTCTTTCTTTTCTCTAACTAACTATATTTAATGATGGACCCTAAGATTTATTCATTAAATCTCTTTTAAATCTCTCTAATGTTTGTTCTTTGGCACAAACACCTGAATATGAACTAAAATGTACTTTTTATGAGTCAAGGACAAACTATAGAGGCTTTCAGCTCTGAGGCTTCAATTTCTTTAAAGTCCCACTTCACTCAAAAATGTGTTTTTGTTTCTTCAGTTAGATTTTTGTTCTCTCTTTACTGTACAGAATAGACCCATAACTATTAAAGGTAATATTTCAAAGGTGACCAAATTAGGCAAAGTTGTCTGTAGTAGTCTGAAGTATTTTATACAATTTTACCTGTAGGTGGCGCTACATGATTTAAAAAGTTTTCTATTGGAGCAGCAGCTGTTGTTGTCTTGTCTTTTTTTTAACCATCTTTATAATGATTTGGTAACTTTTCATCTCATCTCTAACTCTCATTTATTAACAAAACAAATTATTTTACTACATTTTTTCATTAATAAGAGATATATTCTTTGAGATTGTTTTCTGACTTATTAACTAAACTTGATGTTTTGGAGTTTTTGCTCAAATTGTTTTCTTGAAGTGATTACATGTTAAAATCTTTGGACTTGAACTTTGAAGCTTTGAAATCAGTCTTCCAATAATCTCAATTTTTAGCTTCAGTCGCAGGTCAACAGCTGAGCTTCTGATTCAGACGCTCCAGGTTTTATGGTGGTTTTCAACATCTTCATTTTATCCAGATAATGTCACTTTGCTGGCTGTATAGTAGCTTGTACCTCTTTGTAACTGATGTAATTGTTTTCTTTCATGTCTAAATACCAGTTTACTGTAGTGGTTGATATGAAACACATCAGTGATTTACAGAAATAACTCAAACAAGAGTCATTACATTCCCACCACCCCCGGCTGATGAGATCTAGTAATTAAACTGATTATTAACCGTCTCTCTGTTTCAGTGGCATCACAGACAGTTGTGGAAACTAAACAGAGTATGGAAGCATCTGTTGTTGTTGTTGTGTTGTTTTTAGTACATTAGTATAACTGTTGGGTTCTTTTTTAGTAATACGTTTTTAGTTTGTTTTTTTCCATTAGATAGTCAGAGATGTGGCTGTAGTTACTGTAAACCAGACCATTTCCTGTGAAGGATTATTAAAGTATCTATCTATCTATCTATCTATCTATCTATCTATCTATCTATCTATCTATCTATCTATCTGTCCTCATAGAAGTACCTTACAGTTGAGATCTAAGTCAACTCAGCTAAAGAGAAGAAAATAATGTAACAGTTCAATTAAGACCTGTTTCATTTTGTTGCTGTTTTTATTGGCTTGGCTTCATTTCCAGTCCAGAGGATTCAGATCTATCAAGTCTATTCTTTCTCTACTAAAGCAACTTCAAGTCTGATCCTTCATGAACAAAACCAATCATTGTCAAATGTTGGAAACCAAGCGTTCAGAGCAGTCTGAAGCCGGTGCTTTTTACTCACAGGGATTACTTCTACATACTTGACACTTTGGCCACATTTAATAAGAACATATGACTCTGAAACATTATAACTTAAAATATGTAAAAGCATAATTGGTCCCCTTTAGTATTAATGTTTGCTAAATTAAATGCTTTATTCTCAATTCACCAATACGCTCTTTAAATAGATTTTTTTTAAACGTCAAACAATTTCATAGAGAGAGGGAGAGAGAGTCATGTTTTCTGTTGCGCATGTTTAGTTTTTTTCCAAATCTTCCTCTTCCTCTCTGACACACAAATTAAAGTCAGTGTGACTGTGTTTGTTGAGTGTGTGTGTGTATGTGTGTGTGTGTGTGTGTAGAGTGATTGTGATTGAATGGGCACATTTCCAGGTAACCCGAGTACAGCCCCTTGAGCGCTGAGAGTAAATGAGATCACTTCCTGAACTGTCAGGCACAATAAAAAACGAAAGTCAAAGAGGGAAACAAGTGCACATGGTAAATGAGACTGACGGGAACGCAGCGCAGAGACACCAAACAGGTAAATTAATTAGTAAACAAATCTAATTAATTATTGTAAAAGAGAAAAATATATATACAATACAAAAAATATACAGCTAAAATAAGATTTTTTTGTCACTGTAAGAATAACAAAGTGTAATAACAGGATGCTTTATGTGTGTTTGAGGGTGGTGACAGTGACACTGGTGGTGGTGGATGGTATTCAGGTATTTCTCATATTGTTAGGATGTAAATCTATTTACACATTATGGGGACTTTACTTTACGTTACTTATAGGGACCAAAAGCAAGTCTCTTTAATTATCAATTTTAGAGAAAAAATTACTTTAAAGTTAAGGTAAGATTAGGGTTATCTTAAGATAAGGGTGAGGCAAGTAGATTAGGATACGCCTCAAAGTTTCAAAGAAATTAATGTGAGTCAATTTAAAGTTCTGTGAAGTGATGGAAACGTGTGTGTGTGTGTGGTGTGTGTGTGTGTGTGTGTGTGTGTGTGTGTGTGTGTGTGGTGTGTGTGTGTGTGTGTGTGTGTGTGTGTGTGTGCAGCATGAGTCAGTGGAAGCAGATTCAGCAGCTGGAGATCAGACTCCTGGAACATGTGGATTATCTGTATGATGATAATTTCCCCATGGACATCCGGCAGGGTCTGGCCGGCTGGATCGAGTCTCAGGATTGGTGAGTCCTGTAGTGTGTGTGTGTTTCTTTAATAGAAAAGAGTTTAAATGAAAAGAAAAAAAAAGATTTGTGGAGTAACTGGGTTTATCTACCTGACAAGAATGTGCCATAAATTAATAAGGTTACTGTTCTTCAACCCTTTTGATTACAGTCATAACCCTGGTCTCATTTAAGGAGTTAAACATTTACATTTTACAATCAAAAAGTCAGAAATGAAAAAAATAAGTTATTGCGAAAATAATCCTACCAAGGCTAATCCATTGATGGGTTTAAATGTAAATGCAATTTGGTTTTATTGGGGACGCTAACCAAATTTTATTTGACTCTACTTTACTTGGATGGACACAAGAATATCAAAAATAGATCTTTCAAAATGGGTAAGTAAGAAATTAACTTTTTTGGGGGGTTAAATTTGAGTGTCTTGATGCTTTAAATTACAATGTGGGGCTCCTGTATAGAGTCATGTCTTAAGTCTGTATTTGTAAAAGTTTTTACTAAAAGACAAGAAGATGGGGAGTCTGTATAGGAAAACCAAAAGACTTTACTATTGACTTTTAGATTTGATTGGAAGTTCATTTAAAAAAAAAAACGAACATAAAACCGTGTTTTTTTAATAATTTGGCCATTACAATAAAACCGTTTTAATACTATTCCTCGCCATTACAGTTTTACAGATTCTTATATCTGAAGTGCCTGGACTGGTTTTTTGTTTGAAACATCCCATTTTCCCCAGTTTTCTAAGAGCACCCAACATATTTCTGATCTACGTTTGGTCATATAGACCAACCAGTCATTTCTTTTCCATTAGGCTACACATTGTTATTTGATACATTATCATAAAAATATTGATCACAGCCTCTTCAAAGCTACCAATAGGGGGCAGTACAACAAGCTGACATATTATCAGTTTGTGAAGCTGATATGACGTGAGGTGTTTTGTTTCAGGGACACGGCGGCTAACGATGAGTCGATGGCGTCTGTGATGTTCACCAATCTGTTGACCCAGCTGGAGAGGGTTCGTTCGCAGGAGCAGAACTTCCTACAAAGACACAACATGAAAATAATACAGCAACAGCTACAGGTGCGGCACTCTGCTCTTGTCTTTTCAAGTTCTAGTTATGGCAACTTCAGTCACAGAGATCAACCCAACTCGACCCATTTTCAAATACAAATTTGTTACTTTACTATAGTGATTTTTGCTTTACTTCAAAGTTTTACTGCATTGTGTATTTTACACTGTTCGGTTACACTAAAAGTCAATCCCAAAAGCATATCTTTCAGTTAATTGATTGGTCATTTCATGCTGCTACAACACGTCATAAATAGAGTCTGTCCTCCCAAGAGAAATGCTGCAGGTCGTTAATTCAGTCACCAAAAACTACCTATTGTTACGTTTGAATGACAGGTGCCATCTAGTGGCTGTGGCAGTTATGACATGGAGAAGTGACGGACGATGTCTAAAGTGGCAAATTTCCATATTAGGAAGAGGCAGGTTGGGCAGATAGCGAAAAAAAATGGACTAAGCTGCAGAAGGCCAATGTCACTTCCTGCCTTCAACCTCAACAATTTTTTTAAAACCATAACTACCATTGTTGTGGTGTTTACTGTTGCCATGATAACAAACGTTGCCCAGCTTTAAGGAAGTAGTACTTTTAACCCACACCATAATCTTATTGTAAAACTAATGAAGTGGTTTTTGTGCCTAAACCTAACCAGACTTCAACAAGAGTGTTGTGACAGTCTGATACATCATTAGTTTGAAACTGTGATTCATAGCATTTTTTTTGGTAAGGTGGCATATTACAGCGAGCCCCAATGAGTTGTTCAGTTCAACCTATGTGATTATTTATTTTGGAGGACTTGTTGCATAAGTGACATGAACAACTTTCACTACGCACGCACTAAATGAGAAAGCGAAGTGTCTTCGCAGTCATCTGCATCAAACAGAGTAAACAAAGGAAGTGACAAAGCAGCTCTCGAGGTACAGCATCTAAAACTGTATAAGAAGGTAACAACAACAACAGAGGTTCAGCAGGGTTCCAAAAACAGAAGAAGGTTTTGAAGACTACAATAAAAATACACTACAACAACAGACCTTTTCTATATATCTGCCTGTCTTTTTGCATTTGTGTATATATCATCATAAGCAAGATACAACAGTTTTATTTCAGGTGACATCTTCACCAATTGGAAACAATCTGATATTACTTTTACATGAATTGCCCAAAACTTTCAAGGTATTTAAAGGTGTTGTGGATATCATTCTTTTGAGTACAAAAGACAGTTATCTGCTTCTACAGTTGAATTGAAAACATTTGTAATAAGAGGAAGTGTGGTCTATGGTGTGTGCATGTACGTACAGGAGGTGAAAGGGAAGTGAAGTATAGTATGTACTGAACTGTAGCTGCACTTCATATTGACTGATGTCTATTTTTGCCAGTGTTCGATATTTTACTGCTTGAATACCTGAGAAAAGCATCTTCCGCTATTACTGTCCAGTGTCTTAAATGTCAAATGTAGACGGTAAAGGTCATGCAAGAAGAAGTAGACGTAGTTCAACCAAAATTAATGATGCATTTGTTGGTTAAAATGTTTCCACTCATATTATGATGATCTGGAAGTCAGGGTTAGAGTAAATGAGTGAGACGAGGCTTGTCCAGGAGCGGTACAGGATGTTTGATTGAGGTCAGAGCTTGACGATGTTATGAACCTAATTCTGGAAAAGACTCATACCTTTGCAGAACGAACCCGGGAGGTTCATACTGCTGTTTCCTGTGCATGTGCATGTCAAAACCAACACTACTTAGAGGAAGCAGCAACTCCTTTGTGGTATTTAAGGGTGATTGTGGGTTGTTTTTCTTTTTTGTGAGTGAAGTTTGTTTGTCGATAAGAGCGATTCAAAGCACAGCCATGATCATGAAAGCTCTTCCATTTGTCTTATCACACTGTTGAACTTTTCTTGGGAAAACCCCTCTGGTGCACATAAAAAGATGTATTTCAAATATTCCCTTGGATCTTAAAAAAGGTCTTTATCAGAAATTCAAGAAAAAGTCACCACAGTGTTGGTTTGACCTACTGAAGTTATCTCTGATGTGTGTAGATAAGCATCAATGACAATTCCAGCGTAACTTTTTGATGAGTGATTCATGACAAATGGAAAGAGTCAGTTAAAGCTTTCAAACCTGGGAAACACAGTAATGTAAACTATGCCAAGCTAAGCTGAGCTAAATTAGATTTGAAAATGTAATTAAACTTAACTAAACTCAAACTAAACTTAAATTAAACTAAATTAAAACTTAACTAAACTAAATTAAACTAAACTAAAACTTAAACTTAACTACACTCAAACTAAACTTAAATTAAACTAAACTACAACTTTAAACTAAATAAGATTATATAAAAACTAAACCAAACGTGCCTGAACGCGTTCAATGAACGATTGTTCATGAACTCGTTCATATTTTAGGCGAACGTGAACTGAACGTACTGTATTTCTGCCTGATGAACGTTATTGTGAACGCATTCATTGGCGTTTGTGAATGGCGCTCTCTCACAGTTTAACTTCGTTCAAGAGTGCCAGATTTCTATAGAGGCTTCCAGACGAAAACCTGGCTAAAACACACCATAAACAGGCCTTAATATGTAGCAGAAAAAACACCCAATCTGGCAACAGAGGCCACCACAGGGTCGCACCGCCGCATGCATCATCAAAATGCGAAGCACAGAGGCAAAAACAAATGAAGGCAGCAGCACTACCTCAGACTCTGCCTCCATCATTAATATGACATCTTCGTATGATTACAGAAAACTATTTTGAAATCTGACGCATAGTTTTAGTGTTAAAACTGATCAAATAATCGCTGTCTGTGGTAGCTGTGCCAATAATTTAGAAAAATAATAGCTTGTAGTAACACATTGAAAAAAAAGAACTATGAACTAGTTCATTTTTGGAATTATGAACTATGAACTGAACTAGATCATTTTAAAATTTGTGAACTGAACTTTGAACTAGTTCTTGTTAAAAGTGAACTTTCCCAACACTGCTTGAATTAAACTAAACTGCAACTTAAACTTAAATTAAACTTAACTACAGTAAATTACAATTTAGACTTAACTAAATTACAACTTTAATCTTGACGTAACTTAAACTAACTTAAGTTAAACTAAACTAAATTTAACTTAACTTAACTTAAACTAAATGTTACTTACCTTAAACTCAAACTAAAACTAAAACCAAACACTGAGTGGTGACTGCTGCCTTTTGTGGTTGTTTTTGTAATGAAAGTGAACATGTAGGTGTGTTTTTTGCATCCTCAGTCATCACTCTGGCGCTGATGCTGATGCATGAAAACTTACTCACACCTGGAGGCGGAAGAAAAGTTTCCTCTTCCCACAGCAAAATTTTTTTGTACTTTTCTCAGTGGTATTCTCCACTTTGTGATGAAAGAAATTGCCAGACAGTCTCAACATCACCAGACAGTGATGTTGAGACTGTCTGTGGTGGCGTGAGGGAAGGTTTGTTTGTTGGCATGAGAGACTATAAATATATAGTTTAGTTATCAAAAAGTTTCTAAATATGCCAGAAAGTTTTAAAAAATTACAAAATAAAACAATGTAAGCGATCCGTATCAAGACTGTTTGTCACATTATGCCTTCTTTTTTTTATTATTATTTCTATAACATTAGAAGATTTTAAAACTCTCAAATACTGTTTGAAATACTCCATACATACTTGATATGAATAAAACCAAATTAATTCTCATATACTGTATTTGAGATGCTCCAAAGCCAATGATGGAGGAAGTAACGCAGCAATACTGCAACACTTACATTCAATTAATCAATTATAAGTGGAAATACTGCGTTAAAATTATACGCTAAATTAACTTTAAGTATCAAAAGTAAGTACTCAGAAAAATAAAATGTGAGTGTTATTATCATATATTCAATTACTGAATTATTATTACTGATGCATTAACATTGTAAGTAGCATTTTACTAAGTATTTTATACATGAGTGAGTATTTAAAATGTATTTACCAACTGTTTTGTATATAATGAGTAACCCAAACTGTCAAATAATGCAGTGAAGTAAAAAGTAAAATTGTAATGGAGTAGATGTTTAAAGTAGTATATGATGGAAAAACTTAAATAAATTACTTAAAATATGTACCTGAGCAAATACTTACAACAGTGTGCAGAGCTACTGTAGTATCAGCCTTTAAATTATACTGTAATTAATTAATTCCTGTAATTAATTTCTGTAATGAGCTGTGTCACTTTTAAGAGCAGTCATCCATAAATTCAAGTAGCCGCAAAAGCACTAAATAATTGTTTTGTTTAAAGACCATGTAAAGTGAATTCAGACATTTTCTTCTAAACACATTAAATAGGTCATAAATGTATTTCTAAAAAAGGTGTAAAAAGCATTTCAACCATTTAGATTTGAATTGTGGAGCTAGGCTTCACAAACTGTGTTTCAAGATTTCTGTGTTCAGATTTCTGCTGTAGAGGTATAAATACATTCAGCACACACTACTACTACTACAGTATACAGTTAGCCAGTTAGCCGCCGAGTTAGCAGCCGAGCTAGCAGCTGAGTTAGCTTTGATTGACAGGTGACACTTGGTAGGGGGCGGGGCTTCAGCGTTTGGGAGCAGAGAAAGAGGCTGATTTTTACACAACTTTGAAGCCTAATTTCATATATTTGGCGATTTTTTTAATCATTCAAATTTGGCAGGGTGGTTAACAACACACTTTTCTGTGGTATGTCAAACTCAGAAAACATATTTATTCTTACTTTACACGGACTTTAAGCAAATAAACTGCAACGAGACAGAAGAACATAACGATCAAAACTGCAAATTTTTATTGAATTAACAATCAAATACATACAGAAGAGAAACACAAAAATATAAATCAATCACAATTCCCCAAGAACTCACAACAAATATGTACATTTTCTTCATATAAATAAATAGTAATTCTTAATCAGCATGAATCCTTTGTCTGAATGAAATTCTTACTGCGTTCTCACACATTTAAACAGGGTGTTAAAATACTTTTTTTTTTCTCTGCCGAGGGGAATTTCCTCTTTCACCCAGGTTTACATTTTATTTCTTACATCATTTTTACTAACTTACATCGAGACAATTCAAATATGGTCCTTTTAAATATTTAAAGGACCAATCTTTAGTATTCTTCTTGAACAATATGAACCAATTAATTCCACCTGACCGTGATTCTGTTTTGTTTTTGTTTTGCTTTCGTTAAAGCATGAACTTTCTTTCTGTTTCTTTTCTTTAAATTACCATTAGAGGCTGTTACGCCCCGTGGGAAAAAACTGGTTTTGCTCTAGATGTCTGATGCACACCTTTGATTACAGGTCTCCTATTTGACTAGAGTATTGCTCATTTATTTTTTTGTGAGAATCAAGTTGAACTCAATCTTTTAAAGAGAAGTCCAATGACAGCAAATCTTTGTTAACACTACTTCCTCCTCAGCGGGTTGCTTGTTGTCACATAAACACTGTTTCCTTATCTCTGAATTTCTTTGTTTTTTCGTGTGTGTGTCACGTGTGTCTGTATGTCACGTGTGTCTGTGTGTGTGTCGACCTCCAGGTGAAATACACAACCAACCCCACCGTCATGGCCAGAGTGATCTCCACCTGCCTCAGGGAAGAGCGGCGTATCCTCTCCAGTGCCTGCTTGCAGGAGCAGGTTTGTCATATCTCAAGTGGGAAAGTCCCTCTGATTCCTCATTAAAAGCTACTGCTGGTAAATCAGAGATGCTTCCTGGAAGACGATGCTGTTTAACATACACCCACTCCCTATTCCCAACTGCTTCAACTTTATTCCCAACAAACACTTTGGCTTGGTGAAATCATTTAAGTACTGCAAGAACAAGATAACAGTATGTATAAAGATATATGCTGTAAAACAGAATGGGCAATAAATGATAATAAAGAATAGTTTTAGTACTATTTTTATTGGGAAACATTTAGAAATTATACTGTAGAATCCTTCAGTAGAGATAGTTCATTGGTTGATTACTTAATACTTAATGTTTTACAGCAACAAAAGATTCATTTGTGCTCTAATCTAATCTAATCAGTATTAACATTATATTAACAATGGATCTTGTGTAACTGTAAAAGTTGTCGCTTACTGTGATGGACCCACCCATTACAATCACCAACTCCTCAGTTCCTCTCACCTCTCACAGAGCTGTATCGTTTCGTTCAGCTCACAGTTTTGGTTTTCCGGATCACAGTTTTCATTCTCTAAAAGCTCTAAAAGCCTTCAGCATGTTTGGTATTAGCAGCCTTTAAATCACATCAGTGTCCATTCCAGTGTTAAAATTAAGCATTTGACAAGCTTTAAGTAGGTTTGAAACACAGGAAAATTATCTATGACTACCTTTCTACCCTTTAATTTATGGGTTGTCAGGTTGTGGTAAGTGATCATCCTGTATTGCATTTAGGTATTTAGATCATCAGGAAGTCTTCCAATTGACTCTTTGACCTCGTACAGTATCTTCTAGAAATGAAAGCATTTACATTTACAACTGCAGACTTTATGGATAAGTATAAGAGCCCTTCTTTTATTACTTTATTACTTTACTTCATTACATTTATTCACATTTATAAGTGCAGATGACTAACAAGTTTTTGCAGATGTATTATTAGAAATTAAAGACCTTTATTAATGTCATGAAATAATTAATATACCGTAAAAACCGTTGTGCAAGACCCATTTTGGGGGGTCTTATGTTGGGAAAAACATTTTTCCTTTAAAGGCGGGTTTATTTGATTGTAAAAGTAGCTATTTATTTATAAACACATATGTTTATACTCCAAAACTTTCAATTAAAACACACATATTACACCTGAAACTGTGTTAATGGTTAATGGTTAGATAATGATTTGCTTCACTGAACTGGACCAGTATATTAACTCTGGCCAAGTTCGGGTTAGGCTGAGTTTTAATTAAACATTTTAAAAGAAGTAACTTTACATATATGATACAGTCCCAAAAACTCTTCATCACCTGAGTTGTGCTTTTGCACATCGCACTTCAACATCAGTTTGGTCTGTAAATACTGAAACATCACAGCAACCAGTGTCAAGTGTCAAGTGTCAATACTTATCAACACACAATCATTTTTCTGTTCAACAAACAGCATTAACGGGTCATTAATAGCTGTTGACACACTGTTTATGGTACGTTATAGTTCATAAGTGTGGACGCTCACATCGTTCTCTTTACCGCTATAGTTATCGTTCTTAGTGCAGACAGCCTTTTACAAACCTATGATTATATGATCCAACCTCTCTCTGTACTTTACTGGGGAATAGGACACACTGGTGTGCGTCTTATACATATTTTTTTATGCTTAATCTGTTTTTAGCAACTCCAGAAGCATTGCTCTATATAGTTAGCAGTGCCATTCAATGAGTCCACCACATGCGATTATAATATCTTGAGTATTGCACATATTTCTATGAACTTCGGTACAGACAATTGTTGTTTCCAGAGGATGAAACCTACAGACTTTGGTAATCCCCTAACATTTCCCCTAGCACCACCAGCAGGTCACATTTTAGTTTATCCAATACATGTATGACCAAACACTGTCAGAACTAATGACATTCCCATTAGCTTCAGCTCAAACTAAAATCAGTGAGTTTGCTTTGTCATTACTCATGTTTTTAGAAAAGAATATTTATTTAAATGCTCATTTTTCAACAGGGTCCTCTAGAGAAATCATTGCAGAATTCAGTGGCCTTCGAGAGGCAGAAGAACATGGACAACAGAGTTGGGATCATCAGAAACAGCGTGCAGGTAACTACACTCAAGAAACATCAAAACATCACTTTGACACCAGCTACCTCATCATATCCTGTATGAAGATAAAAACTAAAACTAAATTGTGTCTAGTTGATGGACCAAGCTGTAAAATTCATCGAGGACATGCAAGACGACTTTGATTTCCGTTACAAGACCCTACAGTCTCGAGGTGAGCCCTTTTACAAGCTCAAACACCGTCATTTCCTCCTACTGTGCAAAAATCTGCAGAGCCAGAACTACACTTTGATGTGTTTGTGTTTGTGTGTAACAGACCCAGCAGAGAGGAACTCTGACCAGATGAAACAGGAAGTAACAAGACTACAGGAGATACTCAACAGACTTGACTTTAAAAGGAAGGTATGCCTTTGTATCAATGTGCTATGTGAGAAACAAAAATACAACAAAAAAAGTTTTCAGATGTAAAAGTGACAAAGACTCAAACACGTCATGGGTAGGCAGATTAAGACTTGTTGCATCACATGATTTGCACTTCACAACCATCACAGCCGTTTTTCGTACCTTTGTTAGGAGATCCTTTCAAAGATGGACATTGTGATCAAGGAGATTGACGACTTGGTGACTTCTCAGCTCAGCCCCGAGCTGCAGGACTGGAAACGCAGGCAGCAGATCGCTGCCATCGGTGGTCCGCTGCTCACCGGCCTGGAGCAGCTGCAGAGTTGGTAATAAACTTCAGTGACAGTTTACCGAAATCATTACTTTCATTAATGGTAGATAAAACTACAATATGCAAAGTCTGGCATGAGATTCAATCGTAAAACACTCCTTCCCTCCCCTTCTTCTCCATTGTGGTCGGCCCAACCCTTCAGCTTGGATACTTGAGCTCTAGAGATGTAGGCTAGGAGTGTACTGATTTAGTCACCAGCCATGACTTTTACCTTCATTGATGGATTAAAAGGTAAAGGTCTCTTAAAACTTCAGAATGGAATATGTCTGTACCCATCTCTCTGTAGCTCTGTTCAATGAGCTTGGGTCACAGAGGCCACTAACAGAACAGAAACACGATGCTTTGAAACATATCTCAACTAAAAGACAATATGTGGGGGGAAAACTTGCATATAGTAGCTTTAATTATAAAGACTGCAATACACTAACAAGCATTCAAACACAAACCTGCAAATTTCACATTAACAATGATCCCTGCAGGGAAACTGGGACATTATCAGAGCTGAGAAAGGACAGATGACACCAAGAGACAAACGACAATTACAGAAATTAAATTTACATTTCCAAACGGGCATAAATTAAGCTCGTTCATTGTGCTTCTCTCTCCTATCCTTCCTTTCTCTCCTCTCAACCCCAACCGGTCGAGGCAGATGGCCGCCCACTCTGAGTCTGATTCTGCCTGAGGTTTCTTCCTGTTAAAAGGGAGTTTTTTTCTTGCCACTGTTGCCAAATGCTTGCTCATGTGGGAATGTGTCAAGTGCCTTGAGATAACTCTGTTGTGATTTGGCGCTATACAAATAAAGATTGATTGATTGATTGAAGCCAGATAATGAGCGATTGTCATACAAATACAGTTCCATGCTTACATACACATATAAAGGTGACATGTCATACACAGAAAACACGTACAGCATGTGCAGAATATGTAGATATGCATTGTTGTCCATTACCTTTGTTAGGAGATGGACATTGTGATCAAAGAGATTGTCGACCTGATTACTTCTCACTTCAGGCCTGAGCTGCAGGACTGGAAATGCAGGAAACAGATCACTTGTTGGTGATTTAGTGTTGCACTTCTGTAAAGTTTGGGGGACAAGAAATAAACAGATTTGTATAAGTAGTGATAAAGGATGCAAATTTACTCCGTTTTAGCTCCTAGTACCAATCTACAACCAACAACATTGCTTCATTAGACCTTCCCATATCCTTCAAACTCACTGCCGAGATTTGTGTGGTTAATTTCCTGTTCAAGCCCTGAAACCATCACTTTTATTTTTAGTAGATGAGATAAAGTTTCTCCCGAACCACAGACGACATTAACGGTCTATTTCCACAGGATGAGCAATATGACTTGTGATGATTTAATAGACCGTTACAGTACATGCAGAATCGGAGTTTCTTGTAATTTTTACTAATATCAGTAACATCAGTAAGTTGTGGGTTGATGTTCAGTTGTCGCATTTATGTAACCGTTATTCCACTGGCAATCATAAGAAAGGCTCAGTCTGAATAATAAACATCTCATATAAATGCCCCAATCAGAATAAACAGTCTCATTTGGAGAAATGTGTAATTTTGTCTGAAAGAGCAGGGATTAATAATCTGTAATGGAAACTCATTGTCCTATTGCTTTCTAGAGTATTTCTACTTGCGTCAAAGAGAAGATGAATCACTCTCTTTCTTTCGTTGACAACTTTTCTTCTTTTAACTGTCTTTTCAGTAAATGCAGCAATTGTATGTTATCATAAAATTGTTTTAGTTTTTTTTTTTTTTTTTGGGGGGGGGGGGGGGGTTGTTTTTTTTTTTTATAAAGCACAGCAGTAAATCCAGCTGTTATTGTGCTTAAATGTGGCTTTGCTATACCATTAACAAGAAACATACAATGACAGTATTGAGTTTAGGTATAAACTATTGTTAGTATTACCATTAATAGACATTTCAACTTAATGTTTGAGCAAAAGTTGTGTTTAGAAAAGTATTTAAAAGCATGTTAGTAAAATATATCATTTGTGTAACACCTCTGAGACTAAACTACATCAACACATTTTATGTATTATTAGCCCAAACACAAAACTAGACACAGTTCAGTCAGTTTAATTTTAGTACTGGTACTTTTTCTTTACTTATGTACTTTTTTAGATTTGTTTTGTTTCTTTTTAAACTACCATGTGGTGGTTCTTGTACTGTATGTGTCCTTTTATTTTATAAAGTTAAAGACCAATATAACAGAATAATAAAGTTTCAGTTCAGAATCAAAAAGTAAAAAACAGAAAACAGAATATTTGTACATTATTTAAAATCTGTCCGTCCGCTCATCTTCTTCTCATCTGCCCCCCCTCCCTTAGGTTCACTCTGATGGCCCAGAGTCTCTTCCAGATCAAGCGTCAACTGGACAAACTGGGAGAGCTGGTTTTGAAGGTTACCTATGAGAGTGACCCGATCCCACTGCAAAAACCTCAGATGGAGGAGCGAGTCAAATTCCTCATCTACCACCTCATCAAGAGGTACTCCTGAACGCCACACAGCACTAAGACATAAAGCACAGTGTAACATAATGCAGGTGTACTTCCTGTAAAAAGAAACTTAATTATTATCTTAAGTTGATCACCAAATTAGTCACATGCTGTTTACATTTTAAGTTGGTTTGATCATGAGTACTCTGATGTACAACACGTTTCTAGTTGAACATGTTTCCATTTCCAAGAAATAGACAAAGATCATGACAAGAGATTGAACTGACAAAACCTGAAGGAAGTCAACATGCCTGTACAAGCAAAAAGTAAAGGTGTGATGGCTTTCTGGGAAATCCAAAAAACGAGTACGAGTTTAAGTAATTTTTGAAACTTACAGCAAAAGTGAGTCAGTTAAAAACGAGAGTAGTTGGACATAAAATAAGATGAAATGAAAAATGACATTGTCATAAGAATAAAAAAAGAGGTTTTAGAAGAGAAACTGGATTTGCAGCAGAAGGAAGTTCAGTAAAAACAGATGGCACCGGCAACGTAATCCAATCACTTGGGCGTGTATGATAAGAAACCGCAGTAAGAGACAATAACAAAGTGATATAAGGAGGTTAAAATAGGGCTTCATAAACAAATAAAACCCAGCATTAATCAGAGAGAGAGAGAGAAAGAGGGCCAGCCAATGTTATCATTCAGCTCACTGTAATTATCTAATTATCACCAGTAATAAATCTTTAGAGTTGAAGTGAAGCTGAAGCATGCATGTATAAAATATCACCATGCGCTGTCCACGCTGCAGAACACAAAGGAGGAGGGCCACCTTTGACCCGACAGCAGTCCAGCTCCTCAACACTGACCCCTCTCTGTCCCAACATCATTGCCCCTTGACTGACTGACTGAATACACATAGCACACTTTAGCACTTTAGCATGAAGCACAGAGCACTTTGACTGTGACGGCCGCTGAAAATACTGACTACAGCTCTTTATATGATTTTATGTTGTTTGATGTTCTGATTGTCCTTTTTTAATCATGCTGCTCCTCATGCCTTTTAGCATGCCCCTCTGGGACAAATACATATACACCTTATAAAATAAACTTTTTTTTCCTTATTTTGCTAACCAGATTAGTCTTTTTATGTTTAAAGGTTATCATCTCATCAGTCCAGATACTAAGATACTTTTATTAAATGACTATTGAATATATTTGTATCATTTTTAGTGGAGATGGTCATTATAATCAATATTTTTGGCTCTGATGAAAAGCATGACTTTAACTTTGTCTTTATTAAGAACTAATTGATGATTATTATGTGCAATTTGTAGATCAGTAAAGCAAAATGTACAGTATCGGCATTACAGTATAACATAGCGTCGTCAGCATATAGGTGAATATCAGAGCAGGTCTCAGGATTGATCCTTGAGGTACACTTTGTGTGATATCCACAAGCTCAAATTTTAAATTTCCAACAACAACACACTGTTGTCTGTTGTTATTCCCTCACACTGTTTCTATATGCAATTAATAACATACATAAATTAGCTTTTTAACTAGTATTCAAGTTTTGGATGCTTTCAATTAAGACATTTGGAACAAGGTAAATGTAAAGTGCTTTATAAATAAAATGTATTATTATTATAATTGTTATTATTATTATTATTAAGCTTTCGTTAATAGGTAATAGGGCCTTGTAAGATGCTTAATAACATTATTATGTGTTAATAACAGTATCAGAAACACATTTATTGTTTCTAATAACTGTATAAACAGTCATAACCTGTTAATAGTTGCTTAATAAAGTTTCTTATAATTCTTTATTGTAGCATTACAATACATTTATTGAGTTTAACTAACTATTATGTCATTGTTACATTTTTCCTAAGCTTTTTTACTGCTTTATTAAGATAAATACATAGTTTATTATGTATTTATTGGCAGTAAAGGGAAAACAACGGCTTTATTAGCTTTTGCTGATTACAACAGCCTTAATATAAAGCATTATCAAGTTTGGTTTTATAGTTTCTTTTCATGCCTGTAAACACTTTCAAACTGTACACGGAGTACTACTGCTGACACATATAATCAAGTGGCAGGATTTCCTCCTGGTGGTGCAGCATGAACCCGGCTCAGTTTATAGAGAAGGCATAAATTTAAAGTGAAATTGAAAAGTGGTAAAAAAGTGTGTAAATCATTCGACTTGTGGTCTCTTTCTCAGCTCATTTGTGGTGGAGAAACAGCCGTGTATGCCCACACATCCACAGAAACCCCTCATCATCAAGACCGGAGTACAATTCACCACCAAAGTCAGGTATCATTCTTGATTTTGATTCATTAATATCTGTCATTAAAAAAAAGAAAAAGTTTTAATTTTTATCTGGTGGTTTTAGTTTATTGTTGTTTGGTGGAAAAAGTCGTCATGATGCTTGCTTTCTCTTCCTGTTTTTGTCCCAGACTGCTGGTTAAACTTCCAGAAGTGGATTATCAGCTGAAAGTGAAAACAACATTCGACAAGTGAGTTGAAAATGTTGTGAATGGGTTCCACTTCCACACCAGAAAAATCACAATAATATCAACAAAGTTTACAGTTGATTTTATCTATCTGTAATGTAGGAGTTGGGTCGTGGAGCTGCATATTAATCGTTTTATGTGAATGTGTTTGTGTGTCTGTGTGTCTACAGGGACCTCCCCCCTGGCAGAGTGTGAGTACAACAAAACCTCAATACAGGACGTGCTGCCGCTGTTTAAATTTAGATAAAAGAAGTGTAGCGCAATGTTAGCAGGGTCGGAAAAAAGAAGTGACAAACATCACATCACTTTGCTGCTTCAACAAATTAACTGTTTCATTACCACAAAGTTGAACGATTCCTGTCAAAATATTTAAAGTCCCCGTTCAACTCAAAAACATGTTTTGCTTCTTCCCGTTACTTCAGTTGAGCGTTTCGAGCTTCACTGAGCAGAATTCATTCACACATTTATCTGCTACAGTGGAAAGTTTCTCTGCGCTTAGTCATGACATTGCAACTAGTTTCGTGGTCAGCCAATTGTGGTCCAGTAATGCAACTTAGACCTTATTGTTGATTTCAATCAGGGAAATGTCTTTTAAACACGTGTGAAACTTGTGTCCACACTTTCATCAAACTTCAGTTGTAGGATTCCTCATAAATGACGACGTACATTTTCAATTTCATTAAGAAATACTTCAAGACAACAAATGTAGAAGTTCTGACCCACAAAAATGTCTTCCACACATGTTTTAAGACACATAAAAAGACCAGTAATTTGTGTCTGATTGAATTACTTGGTTAGAAAGTCTGAAAATATTATCTCCTCCAGCTTCCTCATTAAAAACCCAAAATCTATAAATGTACGAATATTGTTCATATCACAAGTTTAATTGCTGGACAAAAGTCAATTCTCAGTGGAGGCTTCAGGTTTCCATATCACACGTGTTTAAGTTGCAAACTGGACCAGGACTGGCTCCAAACTAGTTGGGATGTCAAACCTCTTGCTCATAAGCACACACATAAACACAGATTTAAGGTAAACTCACAGAAATGTTCCTCCGTCAGCAGATTACGGTAAAAACAGCCTTCTTCTAGAAACATGGCAAAACACACTTTTGAGTGGGAGGCGACTTTAAAGACTGTTTTTTAAGGGTTTGAAACCACACCTAAAAGTCCAAATCTTAAACTTATCATATTCTATACTTCTATACATCTTATCTTATCTTATCAAAGAAAAAGACCTACATTTCACATTTCAGCTGCTATAGTTTCATCATCTAAAGACAGACAGCAATTACTTCCAATGAATTCATACTATCTATAATGCACGGATGCTCTAATACACAGCTACTAATAAAGATGTACAAATCTGTGAGTATTTCTCTGTTTTACCTTCTTCTTCTCCTCAGAAGTCGTCAGTTTTTCATCCTGACCAACAACACTAAAGTTATGGACATTGAGGATTACTCCAACGGATGCCTCTCAGTGGAATTTAGACACTTGGTAAAACAGCGTCTTATTTTATTCACCTTTATTTACTGATACTAAATATTAACTTTAGCCAGTTATAGTCTTGATTTGATTTAAGTTTTTAAGGTGGCTGACACTAAGTTTCTCTCTTACAGCAGCTGAAGGAGAAGAAATACATCAATGGCACGAAGGGGAATGAGGTAAGAAAGTCCTAACAGCTACGCTCAATACAATTGCTTCTGTAAAGCTTAAAGGATGAGTTCACCATCTTTCATGTCCCAAAACAACAGTCAAGGTCCCATATGTACATTCATGTTTTTCATGCTGTAATCATTCCTCCTGTTCATACTGACCATTAGAAGATCCCTTCATAATGCACTTACAATGTAAGTGATGGAGGACAAAATCCACAGTCCTCCTTCTGTGTAAAAATAATTTAATTAAAAGTTGATCTGAAGCTAATATGAAGCTTCAGCCATCAAATCAAGTAGATATGTTTCAATGTTACAATGCCAATGTTCCTCTTTTTGTTACTATACTTCTATCACAGCTCGACAGAGGAAACACAAAATCAACCATGCAGAGTATGGATTGATTACATTGTAAGCACATTATGTAGGATGAGATCTTCTAATGGTCTGTAGGAACAGGAGGAACGATTACAGCCAGAAAAATCTGATTCAATGTTATTTTGGGCTCTTGGCTGTTGTTTGAAGACAGACTTGAGAAATTGTGAGTCTGCTCTTTACATCAGGTGTCCTTCTGTGGAATAGTTGTATTTTCTGAAAGCTGGAGGTTTAGTTGTTTGGTAACTGTAATGGTGGAAGAAGTACTATTACATAGGTAAAATAAAAGTTCATACATCATCAGGTTGTTGTTATTGTCTGTCCCATTATTCTTAATTTCTTCTAATGAGTGCAGTAAGAAGGATAAACTCTGACATGAATTTCGTGTGTTTTTCAGGGTCTGCTCTCCGTGACAGAAGAACTTCACTCTCTCAGTTTTGAGGCATGCTTCACGGTGCAGGGCCTCACCATCGATCTGGAGGTCAGCTGCAGCGTAGCCCACATTTGATCTGCTCTTTTTAGGTGCCCAGCATTGCTGCTACATGCTAATTGTGTACTTTTTAAAATTACATCTAGACGTGCTCTCTTCCACTGGTGGTCATTTCCAATGTGAGCCAGCTGCCTGGAGGCTGGGCGTCTGTCATGTGGTACAACCTCTTGACCGATGAGCCGAGGGTGAGCGTTTTGTTTTTAAAATGTCTATTAAACACAGAATCAGCTGCCAGTTCAACATCAGCTAATCATAATGTACAGTAGTAAGTCTTTACAATGAAGGTTTTGTCTTTAAACTGATGCATGTTAATGATTTTAATTATGCAGCCCATACATCGATGGAGAGAGTAGACAGGAGTCCAGGATGTCTTGGATTGAAAAGGTTTATTTACTTGATCTAGGAGAAGTGAATGAATGATCAGTACACATTATGTGCGGGTAAAGACTTTAAACCACACAGATAATGCTGACTCAGGACCTTTGTCCTACATCCAACACTATATCAAACCTGTGACTCCAGTTACCTCTACCCCATTCAGGGTAAACAGTCAAACACATATCTGACCTCGGCTGCTATAGCAACACTATCACATTGCCTCCTGTTTTCACCATAAGGATCAGACTCACTGCTTACCACTATCTCAAGGGGAGACAGTGTCTAAACCCAACATTTGGTGAAGCCTTGCTATGACCACAAAGCCTAGTTTGACCCAGTGCATATTAATGATGGAACATTCCCTAACAATGTATAGATACCATAACAATTTCAATAATCAAACAGTATTAGTCTACAGCTGTGAAGACTTTGCATGATAGTTTTTATGGTGGAAAAAGTTCTTGGATCCTTTACTTAAGTAAAATTAGTAATATGAAATCTAAATACCGCATTACAAGTAAATGTGTTGCTTATGGGGGAAAGTACAGTAGAGTATAGTACAGGTATTGCAACCATGTCTGCTAGAAATTACATGTGTTCTGAGGTCTGGGTTAATGGGGAGGGTAATGTACAAAAGAGACCTGAATCCTGTGTGATGTGGTTTAGGCAGTGTAAACACTTTGGTTTAGGTAAGTGTTAGATTGTGGTTAAACCTATGTGCTAATTAACATTGTTGTGCTTCAAATCACTGCAAACTCTTTTTCTGTATTAACCATCTTTTTCTCACCTTAACCAAGTGCTGTCGGAAACTAAGCGAAACCATAAAAAGCTTAATAATGCTGCCGTCTTTCTGACAGATGCTTCCTTTCTCCTACAGTAGCCCAAAACAGACCGAACACTGACTCCAAAGAGGACCTTTAAGTTTTTTCAAGGGTTTTGTGGCCAATTTAGGTTCTCCTACACACTTGGAAGAGGAGGCTTTAGTAGGAGTATTTAGTTGGCTGCAATCTCGAACCTCACCACTAGATGTCACTTCATATTACACACTGGTCTTTTAAGAACATTTTCTCATGTTGTTGAGGAAAAAAGTGAATTCAACAGCATTGTATGCATTGTCAAAGTGCTTAAAAACATTAAAACAAATAAGAAAAGATAAAACTTTAATACATTTTAAAAAACAGAAACAAAATAAAAACAAGTCTAAAACACATATTAACTAAAAGCTTTTTGTAAAGGTATGTTTTAAGTTCACGTTAGTTGTATATTAATGTAATTTTTAGAAGGCGAGGTTGGGTATTATCAGCTTAATTTACAAGTAAAAGTACTCAGGGGGAAAATATTCCCCTGTGACTGATATATTAAATATGCTTAATAAAGTATACTGTTATTATTATTATGAAGCTGATTAATAGGAGTGTTATTTATTTAAAACCATGTGAGAAGTTTAGAGGGGAAATATTGGTTTTCTGATAACATCAGATACTGAGTTCCTCTAAAGGATCACAAATCATAAATGGATGGGAAGAACTGGTTTAATCTTTAACAAGTCAGTCAGATAATTGCTGTGCAGTTAAAAGTATCATATATTTGCCTTTGAATTGTAGTGAAGTGGAATTATCAAGCAGCCTAGTATTGGAGTAAATGTACTTATATTACTATCCGTCCACAGAACTTGGCGTTCTTCGGGAACCCTCCTCGGGCTAGCTGGAGCCAACTCTCCGAGGTTCTCAGCTGGCAGTTCTCCACCTTCGCTGGTCGAGGCCTGAACAAGGAGCAGCTCACCATGCTGGGAGAAAAGCTTCTTGGTGTGTTAGACCTCAGTAGCTATTTAATGTTAGATGTTGAGATAAATGAAACATGTTTGAGGTTGCGTTATACTTGTGTCTTTATCTCTGGAGACTTTGTGTTCAACCACACAAATAAATTATAATAACTGGTTTTATCTTCAGGCTGCTGAGTCACAGTCATTTATATTATTTTACTGTGTGTGTCTGCAGGTCAACACGCCTCCTGCAATGACTATCAGGTTTCCTGGTCCAAGTTCTGTAAGGTGAGTGCATGTGGTGGAAACTCTGATGTAATTCTGACATCTAGTGGCCATTATGGGTAAAACATGATGTGTCATTTAATTATGGAATATGATTGTTTTAGTTTTGGGGTCTATATTTCTAAATACAATTGTGTTTTATAAAAATGTATTTTAAGCTAACTGACACATAAATAATATTATTTATTTATGTATTTATTATTTTTATGATACAGTTCTGCAGGAGTACATTATCTATTTATCAGTCTTTATTTTCTTTTCTTTTTATCTTTGTTTTCTTTTTAATACCACTCTTCACATTTCTGGTGTAAGGTTTAAATGTATTTTTTAAAGCACTAATTGTTTCCCATTTTTTTTATATTTTGTTCATTTTTACAGGAGAATATTACAGGAAAGCCCTTCAGTTTCTGGATGTGGCTGGACTCGATCCTGGAGCTCATCAAGAAGCATCTGCTGCCCGTCTGGAATGAGAAGTAAGACAGCGGATCATTTACTGCGTCTCTTAACTGTATCAGTAAAGCTGCTCCTCTCAGGACTTTACTATAATATTACTGGATAAGACTAGTCTGTATTCACACTAGTGTCTCAACAACACGTCTCTGTTTATGTTCCTGTCCAGTGAAGATTTGAATGTATTTGTTTCCACTTTGCTGAAAAGGACAAACATGAGAAGTGTTGTGTCACCTGTCTGTCGTACGCTTGCTGTCACTGTGAGAAAAAGCCTCTAAAGCTTAAAGGAATACTTTTGGCTTTCAGAGTTGGCTTTCTTGGCAAGAGTTAGATGAAAAAATGAAAATAGCCAGCTCATCCCTATTCAATGGAAACACAATCTGCTTGCCAGCACCACTAAAACTCACCATTTAACATGTTGTATCACGTCTAATCTGTTGGAGTCAGTATGAGGTCGCCAGGCAACCAGCAGATAATCTGGGAAATGATTTCAGCTGTATAAGAAATAGTCCGACACATAACCTATAAAAACCCCAACTTCTCATTTTGACACTTAGGTTATTTTTAAAAATGAATAAAATAAAAGTCTACTGCTAATTAGAGAGCTACAGCGGATTTTGGATACTTTGAAACTAGCCACTGAGCAACTAAACTTAGATAACCGTCTCCTCGCTGTAGACACAAAAAATCATAACTCACTAAGTTTCAAGTTTCTTATATATATATTATATATATTTATATAGCACTTTAAAAAGCACTTACAAACATAAAATGATCAATATTAAAGTAGAACCAAATTTAAGCACAATTTAACCCTTACATACTGTTCTTATTCTGCACCCTTGGTCTAAGATGCACCTCATAAAAAGTGTCAATACCAGATTTTGAAGCACGGTTGTGTTTAGAAAGCATCAATAGCCGATCTGACTGATCAATAAATGTGATTAAACCTTGATTAATGTTTCAGAGAGCAGAGAGAGTGTATTTTTAAGTTTTACACCACTTATTTTTGATGAAAAAACAGCTACTATCACACAATGTCATGTCCTATTTTACCTAAGACATGAAAATATAACATAGCAATAATGATTTAAATGGACAATTAGGAGAATTTTGAATATCCTGTAATGAACTGAGAGCCAGTGTAAGGACACGAATATGGCGGTGATGTGGTTTAATGTCTTGGACCTTGTTAATAAGCAAACAGCAGCGTTCTGGATCAGTTGTAGACAGGATTTTATAAACTAAGATAACCGTCTCCTCACTGCAGCTTCAAAATGACAGAACAAACATCAGAGAAATGTGATAATTCCCCCCAAAAATGTTGACTCATTCTCTATTTTGTGGTGACTGTGTGTGGCTCCTGCCTGTCTATGCAACGGCGCATAAACAGGAAGGAGTCTTAAAAATGTTGCATGCAAGCCGGTTTTCTCTAGTTCTGATTATCGTCAGTGTCAAAGAAAGAAAAACTGACTAACACATACACTCAGTAAGCACTTTATTAGGAACACCTGTGCAATATAACACAATCAACTACAACAACTCTGCCATCAATTCTACTTTTACTAAGTTTAAACTGTTTTTATCTGCATTATCAGAACGGTGATAATTCAACTTATTACTTAGTTACTCAAAACACAAAATACTACAAACACAAATAATGGACTCTAGTACCACAAACAACCATTACGACCTCAATAATAAACATAAAGTAGAATTATCAGCTTTCTGGTAATGTCACCAAAAAGCTTCATAAAAGGAGAATTTATAGCAGAGTCTGTTGTATTGGATTGAATCAGACTGCACAGGTGTTCCTAATAAAGAGCTCAGCAAGTGTAGATCACAGCAGGTTTTGTAGTGAGACACTTTTAGATTGAAGCATCTCATGCAAAAATGTTATTTCCTGTTAAATTTAATCATAAACATTTAGCAGCTTGCATTATGTCAGACATGCACATTTAGATATATTGATGTTGTGGGCACAGACAATGAAATAAACAATATGAAAATGCTCCAGTTGATGTTTTAAACCTGTAAAAAAAATGTAAATTGGAGCTAAAACAAGACACATTAGACAAGCAGCTTTAATCATGCACCTGTAATATTCATGTCTCGGGGTGACACAAGTGTTACAATTGCAGCAGTTAATATTTGTGTAGGAGCCATTATTTGTCTGCTTATTTTCAGTCTGTTTGTTTGTTTATTTTCTAGTTGTCACTAGGTGGCAGTGCAGATTAGGGTGGTGGTTTGGGTCCACGTCAGAATGGGTGCAATTATTATTTAGGCTCAGGTGTACTGGGCGGCCAATTAATGCATGGATGACGGGGAGACTGCATGGTTTTTACTGCTCCATAAAGAGACCGGTTTTCTACCAGCCAGAACCATCACAATTAGTCAAATCACTCTATAAACCTTTTGCCAATAATCCTGCTTGAATGTGACGGTAATAAATGGGAACCTCACCCGACCGTGGACGTGGCTGTGGGCATTCATTCATTCATCCATCCATCCATCCATCCATCCATCCATATATCCATCCATCCATCCATCCATCCATCCAAGTGTGTTAAAAACAAGTCCAATCCCACACCTAGCCGAGGCTAATTGGATGCCAGGATGGTCATTGGTTGCCAGGATAGTCGCTATAATTTAACTTGCCTTTTTTCTGCCAAATATTCAGACTAAAAGTTAAAAAATTCAGATTGTATCTCAAATGCAAACAGAACTAACAAACTTTATCTATGAATGTTTAACTAAATTATAGTCAGTAATGTTATATAGTCTGCAAAGCATGAAAAGATGATGTTTTAACCCTCCTCTATCATCGTCATCATGCAGCTACATCATGGGTTTTGTGAGTAAAGAGATGGAGCGCACTCTGCTGAAGGGCCGAGAGCCCGGCACCTTCCTGCTACGCTTCAGCGAGAGTCACCTCGGAGGAATCACCTTCACCTGGGTGGAGCACAAAGACAACGGTGACGTTTATTTTATATGTTATTTATCAAGAGACGAACTGTCAGACTGATAATCATACAGGTTAATGTAGTTCAAAGTCCTTCTTTCCTTTCCTCCCTCCTTTCCTTCCTTCTTCCTCCCTTTCTTCATTTCCTTCCTTCTCCCTCCCTTCCTTCCTTGACTCGAGGACTACAGGAGGGTTAAAAGTTAGAGTAAAAAAAAATAAGCTTAAGTAGATTAAAAAGAGAAAAAAAGTAAAATTAAATAAAAGAGATACATTATAATTAAATAAAATATAAATATATATAAAATGTCTTTTTCCCTAACAGGAGACGTGAAGTTCAACTCGGTGGAGCCTTACACTAAGAGCCGGCTGACCGCTCTGCCGTTTGCCGACATCATACGGGACTACAAGGTGATCTCGGACGGAGTCGTCCCCGAGAACCCGCTCAAGTTCCTCTATCCGGACATTCCCAAAGACGAGGCCTTCGGACGGCTCTACAACAGTCAGCCCAGCAAAGGCAAGACAGACAGCACAACCTTTAATTAGTGCACATTTTAACCCTCACATACTGTTCTTATTCTGATATTTCACAGTATTTCTTCACATAATTATTCTTTATATCAAACTTCTAGAGCACTAATCATTCATGAAGAGCTCATCAGTCACAGATAAACATGATTTATCCTTAATGAAGCTTTCAGAGAGCAGAGAGAGTTTATTCTTTAGGTTTTATGATTTAAAAAAACTACATAAAATACACTATATTATGCTCCAATGTTACATAAAACATGAGAAACTATTTCAATAAATTATATTAAATGTGAGGAATGAACATTATTGAAATTTTGGATGAATATGAGTCAGATGTATTTCCTTTTTTGTATATTCTGGGTCACATTAAGGGCCCATGGATGTTAACCAATATATCCACCAGGGGGCAGCACAGAGTCAAAAGTTTATGACAACAACAAACTCAAAAACAAACATGGCGACTGTGGAGGAGATATTGATAATGCTCCTCTTGCATAAAAGACAAAAACGATATGTTTAAAGTTTCTAACCAACTCGCAAAACCTTCCCTCAAAAAGTTCCTCCATTGTTATTTCTTCTTTCTCACTAGAGCAGGAGGGTCAAACTCACTGTCATTCACATACAGCCCAATTTGATCCCATGTGGGCCAGATCAGTAAAAAGATGGAAGGAAAGAAGGAAGGAAGGAAGGAAGGAAAAGAAGACAGGAAAGAAAGCTGGAAGGAGGGAGGAAGGGAAGAAGGTAGGAAGTAAGGAAGGAAGAACGAAAGGAAGGAAAGATGGAAGGAAGGAAGGAAGAAAGAAAGGGAGCAAGGACAGGTGGAAGGAAAGGAAAAAGAGAGAAAGGAAGAGAAGACAAGAAGGAAGGAAGGAAGGAAGGAAAAGAAGACAGGAAAGAAAGCTGGAAGGAGGGAGGAAGGGAAGAAGGTAGGAAGTAAGGAAGGAAGAACGAAAGGAAGGAAAGATGGAAGGAAGGAAGGAAGAAAGAAAGGGAGCAAGGACAGGTGGAAGGAAAGGAAAAAGAGAGAAAGGAAGAGAAGACAAGAAGGAAGGAAGGAAGGAAGGAAAAGAAGACAGGAAGGAGAGTGGGCCGCACTGGACCCATTGGTGGGCCGGTTCTGGCCCACGGGCCGCATGTTTGACTCCCTTGCACTAGAGCTACGTATCGAGTAGAGACAGCAACACTGCCCCCCCATGGTTTCCGGTGGTACTGCTCCGTTTGGTCCGTATCCGTAAGCTTTATGGAAACGTGCAGAAATACGGACAAAATGAACGCAGAGCACGGACAGAAGGCTCCGTCCGTATCCGTATTTAACGTTGCGCATAAATGGGCCTTTAGGAGTATTTTTGCAGCTTTCGAATGTAAACAATTGGTCAACTTTGACCCTGAACAGCACGTGAAGGGTTAAATCTTTGTCGTCTGACTAGATTTGAGAAGTTGACACTAATCTCTTTTATATCTTTGTTTTATTTCCAGTTCATCCGTACATACCGTCTACTCTGATCCCCATCTCCGAACTGCGGTGAGTTCTTGATGCAAGATATCCGTAAGCTACTTAACTGACTCTGTACTCAACTTTTAATCAGTTCATTGTGCTTTTGCATTTAATTGTTGGATTGAATTTAGGGAGCATCACACCTAATCTCTATTATCAATCTGTCGCAGCTCTAACACGAGCACCACGCCGCCTCCTAGTCAGTCTCCTGAACCTCCAATGACCCCCGGAGAGTTTGACATGCTCAACGAGCAGCTGTGCTTCGACATCGAAACCGTAAGTTTTCATGCATTGACGTCTTTAGACTGTATTCTGTCTACTTTTCTTACTGTTAATAAATGTCATAAAAAGATTGAAACTGAAACTGAACAAGAAACTGATCCTAGTATCGAGTGTATCTTATACCTCTTATACCCGTCTCTTTTGACTGTTCCTTCTTTGCTCCCTCCTCCTTTCATACTTCCTTCCTTCCTTCCTCTCTCCCTCTTTACCCCCTTCCTTCCTTCCTCCCTCCATCCCTTCCTTCCTCCCTCCTTACTCCTTTCCTTCCTTCCTCCCTCCATCCCTTCCTTCCTCCCTCCTTACTCCTTTCCTTCCTTCCCTCCTTCCTTCCTTCCTTCCTCCCTTCCTTCTCTCCTTCCTTCCTTCCTTCCTTTCTTCCTTCCTTCCTCCCTTCTTACTCCTTCCTCCCTCCCTCCTTACTCCTTCCTTCCTTCTTTCCTCCTGCCCTTCCTTGACCTGAGGACAACAGGAGGGTTAAAACCCCGGGAGACATTGTTCCCTCATTAACATGAAGAAATAGAAAAACTTAAATGCAACATACAGTAGATGCCACTAAATCCCACACACTGGTCCTTTAAATCATCTACTTCATTTACAGCTCTTAAATATAAACAGTATGTAACAGTTAAGTCAGGTCTGCCACTAATGTTGTTTTCCATTTTGTTTTCCAGATGAGTTCTCCATATTCAGAGTAAAGCCAGATGAAATATTTTAATTAAACAACCAGGTTTTCACACCGACCTGACCTCAAATCATCCATCCATCCATCCATCATTTAGCTGTAGAGCGGCCGTAGGGTTAGGGTTAGGGTGAGACAGGAGACGCTGGACGAGAGGTATTGACCCTGAACAGGCTGCCAGACAATCACAGAGAAACCTTACATCAACATTTTCATTTTTACAATCATGAAACAGAGGTTTTGTTGTTGTTAAGTTGGATTTATTGCTTCTGCTGTTGTTGTTTTTTTTATTTTTCATATATTCATAATTGGGTAACGCTTTATTTTACAAATCCCTAAATGTTTTAAGTAATTTCCAGAGTAATTTGCAGGTATTTAATGACACATTTTTATGAGATGGTGGTGAAATTTGGTACAAATTGTAGGAAAAAAACAGAAAAAAGTGTTAACTTGGTTTAGCTGGTGAGTGGTAAGGTAAAGTTGTGTGCATCAAATCGTACATTAGCATATTAGGTGTTTTTAATAAATGTACAGTAGCTGCTGTGTAATTGTTCATTCGTAGGTCATTTCTTATTATCTGATTATGTAATTTGGTAGTAAACAGGAAATGTGTTCATTATAGAGTTTTTAATAAATAACCTAATATCTTAATATATCATTTAACATACAAAAGTACACACAGAAAAACTTGTATTTCAGTTAAACAGTTAAATAATTGTAAAGACTCTGATTTATTTAGTTTTTTTTTTTTTTTTTACAAATTAACATGAACACGAATATAATGAACTACATTTATAAACCAAATTGCCACTTTTTCATTTTTTTCTTATAATTTGTACTAAATTGTACCTCCTCTCTGTGTAAAATGTCCTAAAAGTGTTAAATTCCTGCAAATTTCCAGGAAATCTTTATAAAATTGAAGAGACCAGTAAAATAAAGCGTTACCCATAGTTGTTGTTTTTATATTAAATTCTGTTATTACTTGACTGTGACTGTAAGTCCATAATGAACCCTTTTTTCAAGATTGTAATGTATATAAAATCATTTAAATATAATTATTTTTGTCTCTTATTTAACTTATTGACATTCAACATTTTCTTGGTAACCACCGGACATTTCTTTGGACACATTATTATAAGTTTAAGCACAATGTGTTGCATATTAACACTCATTACCATCTCCATCAGTGTGTGAGCTCGGCTGCCACCTATCAGTCATGAGGAGGCATAACAAGGTCTGTAAGGCTGCGTTCACACTGCAGGCAAATAATCTGATTAAAATCTGATTCCTTCTCAAATCTGAGAGGCCTGACTGTCCACACTGTTTTTAGCAAGTGTCCAAATCGGATTTGACTCTGTTCAGACTGGGCCACATTAATGACCAATCTGACAGGTTGCCGTGGCAACGTTGTCAGAGCGTCATCTATCGTGTATTGTGTGATGTCATATAATTGCGACGGCGACAGCAACAACAAACCCTCGAGCTTCGCTTGAACCATCTCAAGCCATCTCCCCAAAGATTAAGAATATGGTTTGGTCTTCTGTCCATGGAGACTGATGTTTTTTCGACGTCCTCCGTTGCCTCCAGTGATATCAGCAAGCAAGAACAACTGGAATAAGCATAAGCGCGAGTCTGGTGTCGCATAGAGTGACGTAGCGTAGAGACGTAGCGAGACGTCACAGACAGTCAAATCTGATATGAGTGTTTGGAGCTGCTCAGACTCAGACACATCTGTCCAAATGCGATTTGAAGCTACCTCCCAAAGGTGGTTTCAATCTAGTTTGCAAAAATCGGATATAAGAGCCATCCGGTTCCAATCTAGATGGGCTAAAAACCGGATTTTGCTTGGAGTGTGAACGCAGCCTAAATTTACGCTGAAAAGAAGTCAGCAGGAAGTTAAGACGCCTGTATGTGACTCCCACCGGCTTGATTCACACTCAGCTGTTTGCAGAGAACCATGTGATTCCCAGAGAGTCAAAACTGGGTGGAGATTTTACCCAATGCTGCTCAAGACAGTCACGCATTATTTATATTAGGTATGTATAGGATCATTGGCTATAATTTTTATTTATTAAACCAAATGAGTGTGTTTAGACTCACATTAGGCTCGTAAAGAGCTTAATCCTGGTGTCAGAAACTTGGATAGTGCTGCGATAGAAACCTGATACTGTGGTATGCAAACACCCACCATATCAAGATTAGAGTTACGGAAACGCCTTTAATACCACTGCTACTACTACGATTACTACTTTTAATACTTCACGGCTACTTAGTCATAGTTAAAAACAAGCCTACAGCCTTCATCGGGGAAAGTTTAAAAAAGGGTTTCCTTTCTGTTTATGTTGGCTGGTGATCACTTGATCCCTATGGACAGGTGGAAGTCGAGATGATTAATGCAGAGCAGTAAAGTCATGACATGAAGAGACACAATTCAGCAGAACTGTATTATCAAAAGACTAAAAACAGCTCCTGGAGGCAGAGATGGAGAGAAATAAAGACACATCCTGCAGGCAGATGATCAGAAACCTGCATACTGTTATAATCATGCATACATGGATGTGAATAACAAGTTGTTCATGTTCTATGTTAATCAATCAATCAATAATATCATAACCTGAATATAATCACAAACAGGCTCAAAACTACGACACTTTAGGGCTGAGTATCATTTAACCCTTACATACTGTTCATATTCAGGCTTTTCTCAATATCCCCTCATAATTAGTCACTAAACACACAATTATGTATCAGCTGCACTAAACATTTTTAGAAAGTTGTAAAATATTTCCATTTTTGTATATTCTGGGTCACATGAAGATAAGTCGTCAACATTTCTGGCTAAAGGAAAAGTTTTTAATGTTTTTTTTTCTTCTTACCAATGTAAAAAATGGGTCAAGTTAAACCCTGAATAGTATGTAAGGGTTAAAAGATTATTATATAGTACCAATCCAAGTACCCTTAAAGTGATACTGATACTAATTGAGTACTTAATTTGACACCCATCATGTGAATAGAAACATTAAGTTGCATAAAATGGCACCACTCCTCCACATCTAAATGATTTGAGTTTTACACAAATTGCAAATCTTCAAATGAACACTTATTAACCCATTAGAACCCAATAACGTATTAAAAACTCTCATAACTCAATAAAAAACATTTAATAAAACCTGATAATAACTTCTTGATAATGTAATAAAGTGCATTTCCCAATAATGTAGCAATCTCTGTACCGATGATGTAATAAATTATTACATTAACAGGTTAAACCATTTTGCAGATTGTAATAATGTTATAATTTCCCAATTTTTTTACATTATTGGGAAATTATAACATTATCAGGTTCTACAAACCCTTAAACAGGCAACATAATTTGATGTTACCAGTTATCTCATTCACACCTAAAATAAAACATTTCCACAAATATTGTTTATTATATTTTGGATTTTATTTATAATATTTTTACGATTTTTATTTATTAAACCAAATGAGTGTGTTTAGAGCTTATCCTGGGGTCAGAAACTTGGATAGTGTTGCGATAGAAACCTGATTCTGTGGTATGTAAATGCCAAGCCTACAGCCTGGAGGTGAAGTCGTTGACATGAAGAGACACAATTCAGCAGAACTGTATTAACAAAAGACTAAAAACAGCTCCTGGAGGCTGAGATGGAGAGAAATAAAGACACAACCTGCAGGCAGATGATCAGAAACCTGCATACTGTTAATCATGCATACATGGATGTGAATAACAAGTTGTTCATGTTCTATGTTAATGCAATAATATCATAACCTGAATATAATCACAAACAGGCTATCTGGTGTAACAGGCGTGTATTAAGTGGCATCTTGGCTGCTGAACTAAATGTGCTGACTCATATTCACCACAATTTCATATTTTCTAGCTCTGTCCTCACTTATTCACTTAGAGAAAAAATAAACAATAACCAAGAATAAATTATAAAAAAAGATAATAATAATATGATAAAATAAATAATAATAATAATAAAAAAATAATAAAATAAATACATTTATAAAAAAGAAGAGAAAAAATAACCAAGAATAAATTATAAAGAAGATAATAATGATAATAAATAAATTAAAAATAAATAAATAAATAAATACATTTTTAAAAAAGAAGAGAAAAAAAAGAAGAAAAAGTGAAAAGACAGCAAAAACAAACTAACTAACACAAAAATACCCACACAATGTCAAACAGACAAACAAAATATCGCATCAGGAGACAATAAGTATTGTGACTAAATCATGACCAATGACTGTGCCCAATTATTTTAGACCATGCCAAACCAGTCAAGCCCCTATTTTCTAGCTCTGGGTGCAAAAAGGAACGATTATGGTTATCATTTGATTTATTTCGGTCGATATCTCAAAGGTATCGTGTACCGATACCCAGAACTACAGGACACTGATGAACTGTACATGTAAACTTCAACTTGAGCTTTAACCTTTATCGTCACTGAGGGGAAATTTTGTCTTGCAGATACACAAATATGATGAAATACATCAATAGACATCAAGTCACCGTAAATGCACTCATACTCCGGAAAAAAGGAACTAACTGAACTTCTGTGCGTCTTCTCGTGCTATTCATGTGAGTGTATTCATGCACAGATTCCGCGTATCGTGTCGTAAGTTCCTAATTTTTGTCCTGAGTATTTTCACTCAGCCATGAACAAAGAAAGGAAGAGCTGAGTCATTTAAACTGATTTAAAAACAATGAGAAATGTATGTTTAACCTCACACCCAGGACATTTTTTGGAAGACAGCAGCTCAAAGAAATGACGGTAATTGATGGTAATTCTCATTATAAGCTAGAACTTAAAAACAAGTTATAATACCTTATTAAGATAATTAAAGCAAGTGAAACGGCCTGGTAAAAAGAAAATCTTGGCAGACATCATTTCCTAATTTTTGTCCTGAGTATTGTCACTCAATGCATGAACAAAGAAAGGAGGAGCTGAGTCATTTAAACTGATAAGAAATGTATTATTAATCCCACACCCAGGACATTTTTCGGGGGAAACATCAGCTCAAAGAAATTACATACATATGTTGGTACACACATGGTTTACTCAGAGAAACAGCAGGAGAGGAGATGAACCGTATAAAAGGTGCTCTGTTGTGTCATAATCATGCCCAGTTTAAAAGATGCGTAGGAGCATGAAAGGAAACGTATGTGACACAATAGTAACGTGCAAGTGTAACATGGGTGTGAAGTTTTTGTAGTGGTGAGTAATTTCACAGCAACAACAGCATCATACGGTGCTACAAGACCAACTCTATATTTTACAGGAAGCCAGTGAAAAAGAAAATGAAATATACCTTTTCATCTTTAGTTCATACTTTACCTACAGCTTTCTCAATGAGCTGGAGTTTAGTTACAGTAAAAGTGGATTATAGTAAATATATTAATTAGAAATAAAGACATGAAGCAGCTTTTCAGAGTCTTCATCTAACTTTAGATATATTACTCTGCTGATGATAATAGTGACCTACTTTATATTTAAATGGCATAACTGATACAATAGTAGAGTGCATGCAACCGTAAGCTGCTGAGTCATCGTTTTAGGGGTGTTTGAACTGCATTATCACTTTCTTGTACTCTCTGGTTGAGCAGTTTTATTTTTTTTAATGTATTTTATTGCACATAAAAGGAAAAAAAAAAGATTTATTTGAGATTATGAAAAGAAAATAATAACAATAACAAAATATAAATGTGCAGGAGGAGCCAGTAAAATCCTTAAAAGCTTGTCGGGTGGCCCTCATATGGTGAGACATACAACATAAAAACTTAAGAATAAAGAAATACAGACAAAACTAAGGTGTATCAAGAAAGGTGACAGTTGATTTACAGATGCATGGATAATATGATAGTGATATCACAAAAATATCCTTAGCTTAAAAACATACCAAATAGGAGACTTATATGATCTCTTATTGAAGAAAGAGATAGCAAAGTGTATATACTAGTGATTTAGCAGTTTTAACCCTGTATACTTCTACACTGCCTTGTCCTTATATTGTCTTTTGTTTTATTTTATTGTTATTTTATTGATTATTTTATTTGATATGTCAGCAGAAGAAGCTAAAAACTGGAGTAGGCAGAATATGAAGAGTCATATCCCCCAAAATGCATTATTATTTATGTCTTGATTTGAGGAGTCAACAGCAATTAAACGACTATTTCCATGTCTCATTTTATTTCTTGACAACTTTTTTTCAGATAGAAACTCTCTGAAGCTCTTTCTGTAACTTTTTTCTACACTAGTTGCTGCACTGTCTAAACATATCTTCTTCTCTTCTTGTTTCCTAACAGTCCTTTTTTTCTTTTTTTGGGATTGTCAGGATAAATCACTTTAAGGATGAGGACTAACTTGTTGGTTTGGTAAAGAAGCCGAACCTGCTTAACTCCACCTCTCCTCTTCAACTTCAGTTACTCTTTGCAAATGAACACTGCCTCTTTAAGTTTTACTGTCAATAGGAAAGTCCCTGACTGACTCACATTCATTTAAATGACTCCAATGCACAGTGTGTGTTTCCTGTGTGTACAGTTTGCATTGAAAGCACATTTGAAAAAGGATCTTCTCTCAGTATGAACAGGAAGAGGAATAAAACAACCTGTTTCAGTGTTCATTTGTGCCCCTGACTGTTGTTAAAAGAGTTAAGTAATAAGGAAGGTGACACCCTGTTGTACTGTTGTGGGAATTTGGCTCCAGTCCAAAAAGGCAACAAGGAAGTGATGTGTTGTTTGACATTTTTGACGTCTGTCTTGAAGTGCAAGAAAACAAATTAAACCTTTTTTGCACTTACTTTTAGTATTTCCCTTTATATGCATCAGCTTATTTAATTATAGCCTATAATATATTATGATGCTGATGAAATGAATACTAGCAGTTCCCATGACGCAATCACTCCATTCATACTTTTTGAGGGGATGTGAGGACATGGGAACGGTTGACACATGCGCACTAGTCAACTGAGCGTATGCTTTTCCGAGCTATGTTTTTCCGGTAATCTGTTACATCAACCGGACCTGCAGGATCACATTTCATTGTCTCAACTCGCCCACAACAACATATCCCAATACAACATCTAGTACTGTCTGACGCTTTTCAGGAATCTGAAGACATGACTCATCTTTGAATAACCAGCGCTGATGGAGCATTCATCCATAAAGAGCTGCTGTGTTAAAACTCTCTCCACCTGATTTATATTATTATATTATAGTATTATTATACTCATACAATAAATCTGAGTGTAGCAGCAGAGCTCTTTATACACAGTGAATGGTGCGGTGGTGGATGTGCTAACACGATGTTTCGTAAATGAAGTCACCCGTAAAAAGCGCACAGCCTCTTTCTCAATTTAAAGACACTTCTCGTTTCTGTTGCTATGGTGAAGCTGGAGATGTTTAATAATAATCTGACATGCAGCTAGATGTGGGCGGAAAAAACAACATCAGCATTGATGTTCTAATGTCAATTCTGATCTAACTCGTTTCAGAGCTGTAATCTGACTCTTTTTAGTAGTTTAAATTATAAATACAAAATAAAAGACAAATAAAAGAAGCAAAATACATTTAAACTGGTCTAATTATGGAGAGCTCTCTCTCTCTCTCTCTCTCTCTCTCTCTCTCTCTCTCTCTCTCTCTCTATGTGCACCTATGTTAATTAAAGACGCTCAATTAAGGCTTTTATGCTCTTTGCTGTTTGTATTATGGACCAATCTGTCTGCTGAAATGTGAAGGAAAAAAACTTGAAGCACAAAAAAAAACACACAAAACAAGAAGTTTAAAAAGTGCCAGATGTTCCGCTGAGTCTAGGGGAATTTGAATTAGAGTTGATGCAGTGATTCACCATGAAAACTTAACGTGGGAGGAGGATTAAGTGATAAACACACACACACACACACACTCTCTCTCACTCTATCTATCTATCTATCTAGTTTAATTCAAAGTGCTTTATTATCACGACTGTTTCCTAGCTTTATTTTGAAAGCGGAAGTTAGAAACTGTGTAACCCTGCAGCTGATGGGTGTTGACTTGACACAGCTGTCTTGTGTTTTCTCGGGAATCACGTGGTTTATTGGTGGGCCGTCTGATATATAAAGTTCAACCTCTTCTTCCTCGTTGTCAGACCAGACAGAGTCGTTGCTGGCTGCTGGAGTTTCGCTCCTGACGCACCAATCTGATAGAGAAAAAACAAACAGCCGCACAGTAAGTCACTTTATTGTCCTAAGATGGAAAACAAACTCTTTTTTTATTTGTTATTTTTATTAAGATGCATGTTCAGACAGCAACTTCAGGTTAGTGACATAAGACTGAATCTACAGTTGAGAGTAATCTCAATGTTATGTCTATAATTATACATGTTATCTATTAAGGAAGGGTATCATTTATTTTATTGCATCTTTTATTTATGTATGTATTTTAAAGTAATTGTTATAAATGTGAGACGACATAGTTGCATGCAAACAAGGGAAAGACAGCAACTAAAGGGGAAAAAACAAACACACACACACACACACAAACCCTACATGTGCTGTGCAATACTTAATATTCAGTCATTATTTTAAGAAATGGGCAGTATCTGTGCAATATGTGACATTATGGTTTAGCTTGATAATGATTGTGTAAGTAATGTGTGTAATATTTTAGTGTAGGGCCTTTTGTGTGTGTGTGTGTGTGTGTGTGTGTGTATGTGTGTGTTACTGAATGTTAATGTGTAGTTTGATTGTACATATACTGGATAATATGTGCGTCTTTGTTGTGGTGCCACCTTTGTTTTGTCGATTGCCCAAGACAGTTAGACAGTCAAGGCTTTCCTTATGTTATCTGATCTTATGTTATCTTATATTTCATGCAGCTTAAAAGTATCTTGATGTTCTCAAATTGTCAGTTTTTCAGTTCAGCTGGTTTACAAAATAATGAATAAATACCATAAAAGTCAATAAGGTGCAGTTTGGGGATTTCTTCCCTTCTTAATGTGTCTGAGGGCATCAGCTGTGTTAGTATAAAGCAAATAGCTCTGTTCCACGCCTGTATCAATAAGCATCATGGCAGAAACTGCACTTTGCTTTTGTAGGAGCCCTGTGATTTGTGGATTTGTGTTAAATGTAATTCTCCTGTAGAGGCAGAGTAGACGTTTCTGGTACAACTTCACCCATTTCCAAGGTGCAGTGAGAAGGGAAAAAAGTCTCCAGCAACACTTGTAGTATACAGAACACTTTTATAGGTAGACCAAGGCTGGGATAATCAGGGACATCATAAAACACATTTAAAACTGTATTAAATATGGCTTGTTAAAAAGCAGGGAAAAAAAACAAAAGACAGTTATTGGCATCCAAACATGTGTCAACCAATGGGGTATCTACCAAAACGGGTTGGGTAAATAGTAATGTGACTTCACGGCCAATCATCAACCCAGAGAGGCAGAATGGCAAGGGCAGTAACCAATGAACGACATGGGTGACATCATGTTTGGTCCATACACCAGAAAATTGCCAGCAAGGGGTGAAACTACTAGGTAGTACTGAAGTGTCTTTTCAACCTTTTTAAAAGAAATGTAATTCTCCTCTTGGACACTAGGGGGTGCATGGTACCGGCCAGGCTGGGCACAGGTATATAAATGCATGCCATTAGTCATAAATGGTGCTGATGATAAGAAGCAAACAGTTTTTCTTTTCTTTTTTTTACACTAAGGAAGAACATAAAGGAAGAACATAAATGCAGTGTATGAAGTATTTGAAAAGACTGAATATGGTACACGTCTAAAATAATTAAACCCTGCAGTTTAATTAGTCCCTGCAGTTTTGTTTAACACTTTTTTATTACATAAATAATAAGTAAGTAAAGTCTATTTGTATAGTACCTTTCACAGACACAAAAAATACTTTACATAATGAAAGATACACTATTAAAGATGAGTGCAGGGCTGGGTTAGGGTTAAATGCAAGGAGGTAAGATCTCCCAGGAGTTTGGGGACAGGCATCCACGGGTCACCTCGAAACTTCTGACTCTTACTGTAAATTAACCGTCAGCCATGTTGGGTGCATTGTAATGTTTATATATTATTTTTCCGTAGTAGTTTTAGTAGTAGAAGTAGTACTAGTTGTGGTGGTAGTAGTCATAGTAGTTGTAATAGTACTGTTAATAGTCGTAGTAATTATAATAGTAGTAGTAGTCAGCATTACTGGTTATTTTTCAGTGCTGGTTTTTAGACTGGTTTCTGTCTTTTTCCCTGCAGATGGCCCAGTGGCAGGAGCTGCTGAGGCTTGATTCAGCACTGCAGGGTCAGGTGAGGCAGCTCTACAATGAAGAAATCCTCCTAGATATCCGCCACAATCTGAGCGCCTGGATCGAGAGCCAGAACTGGTGAGTTAGAGGGTTAGCAGCACTGTCACTAAATGAATAACCAAAGGCTTTATGGTCAGATACAGAAATAGACAAGTTGTCAATGCAATGAAATTCTTAGTTTGCAATGTCTCTATATATATGTTGCTTTTTCTTTTTTAGGGATTTGGCAGCTGTTAATGAAGATGAAGCAGGCCATTGTTTCTACAATCTGATGGCGTATTTGGATGATCAGCGGAGACGTTCTGTGCAGGAGAACAACATTTTGCAGGCACCTAATTTTCAAGGGTTCAAAAACTACTTGCTGGTAGGTCAGAAATGCCGCTACAGTCAAAGTTTGGACTCATTTTCTTTTTGAAGTGAATGAGACGGTGTGTCAAAACTTTAGTCCAGTACTGTATGTGAACTGAGTGTTAGATTGTTGCTACTTTTTGGAGAATAGACACAACTTTAATTTAACTTTGTGTATATTTCCTTGTATTTTTTCTTGTCCCATGTAGACACACTTTCTAGAGATGCCGCTCAAGTTGGCTATTATCTTCTCTGAATGCCTGAAGGAGGAGAAGAAAATCCTCGCTTCAGCCTCAGAGGCACAGGTGAGATGAATCCTGTCTTGATGCATTTTATGTTTTTTTGTAAAGCACTTTGAATTACCTTGTTGTTGAAATGTGCTATACAGAATCATTTGTTGTGCCTTGTCAGGGTTGTGGCCGTTCAGCTGTGGAACAAACAGGTAGAGATTTGGACAACAAGGTCGAAGAACTGAAAAGGAAGACTTTGGTAAATTCACCTGGACTTTTGACTACACAGTTGATTAGTTTTTATTTCACTGACAGCCATCCTGTGAAAAACTAACTTTTCTTTAACTCTGATGCAGGAAGTAAAGAAGGAAATTAAGTCACTGGAGGCCCTGTATGGCAACCTTAACTTCGTACAGATCAACTGGCAAACACGAGGTACTGCATGGTGGGAGACAGAAAGAAAAATACAGGTGATTTGGTGGTTTGATTTGAGTTCTTGCTTAATTTGTATCTCATTTGTCGTTACCAGTGGAGCAGCACGTCGGATTGGCTGAATCGCGTGCATTTGTGGAAGATGAATGTCGGAAACAGGCCAACTTTATTGTTCAAACAAAGCAGGTACTGTAGATGCTAGGGATGTCATGATTCTCCAAATCCTCGATTCATTGTTATTTTCCATTTTCAGGTCACGATTCAATCCGATTCTCAATCTTTTTTTTTGGTCCTTTTAGCACAGATGCCTATGCCATTTTTAGACTAGTCATGAGTGATATAATCTCAGTTTTATCAGTCTAAAATTAAATAATTTATTAGCAGTCAATTGGAAACTGTCTTAACTGTCCTAACAGTGTCCTAACTGTATCCTAACAGTAGCATCACTGGTGCTACAAATACCCCTTTAGCGCTAGTTATTGCTATAGTACGGACATCCCAAGTTCCCGGAAGTTCCCGGTAGTGTCGAGTTTGGTTGATGTGTCTCCTCTATCAGTAGTTGTCATGGTGTCTTTTTACCGGCTGCAGGTTCAAGTTGGAGGATGTAATGTTTACTCGCTGTATTTCATCAAGTCTGTGTTTTTTCCCCTCTTGACATGCGGGATGTGACTTTGGGGATGTGGCTACATCCTCGATTCCTCCGTTGATTTCGATCGATATTCAATTTACAATCGAGATCGTGACACCCCTAGTAGATGCTCACACATGCTGATTTTTTTATTGAACAAACAACTAATGAATTAATAAATAGATAAAATAAATACAAATAAAATAGTTAAATAATTACAACCCCTAACCCCCTTTATACATCCATGGTTATGCTTCTTTCTAACTCCACACCCCCAGATTGTTTTTATTTTCACGTTTGTAGTCTTCAGCCCAAACCAACGCTGACTCAGTTGATATCAGTTAAGGCAACTCATCAGGTTTCACACAGATGGAGACACAAAAGACTCCATACACCTTTTATGTATTCTTTTCACATGTACAGGACTCCACAGCACCTCAAAAAACATTTTTATGTGTAAAATCGGTTCCCCTTTTAAAGATTTCTGTGTTTGTTTTTTGTCTTGCAGATGGTGCTTCAACAGATCATGAACATTATACACCTGGCAAAAGAGACTGTGGGGAGTCTCACAGGCGTGGAGCTGCCTGAGTGGAAGCACAGGCAGCAGATGGCCTGCATAGGAAGTCCAGTTGACACCAGTCTGGACCATCTCCAGAAGTGGTAAGAAAGCACCACCGTAGCTTTTCATATATCATGTATAAGACTTTTTGTGTCATCTTTCTGTCCCACCTGTAAAACTTAATGACAAATTTGTGTTATGTTGTGCGTGGCGGTGTGTTCAGGTTCACAACTGTGGCAGAAGTGCTACAACAAGTTCATCAAGAGCTGCAGAAACTGCAAGACCAAAGCAACAAATACAACATCACTAATGCCTCCGACCTCCCTGGCCTCTCAGAAATTAAGAAACTGACACTGTCCCTGTACAAAGAACTTCTTGGCAGGTAAGTCATGACATTGGGGCCCCTCAGTGTTAAATACGTACACACATCTATTTATTGTTGACGTGTTTTGTTGTGTTCTTGCATTGCAGTGCTCTAGTGGTCGAGAAACAACCCATCATGTTGAACTTTCCACATCGGCCTCTAATACTTAAGACCGGGGTGAGATTCTCGTTGACTCTGAGGTAAGGCTGCACTTAACACGGTGTCTAAGGGTGGGTACCCGATACCCTTAAGGTATATTGACTGAAATAAACTTATACTAAGTAGTATCAAAATGTCTCCCATCAAACGATAACTGCAATTCATCCTTTTTGCACCCAAAACTATAAAATATGACTACTTGTATGGACTTGCTCACGGCCAATAAATGCAAGAGTTCTTCAATTTAATGCAACATGTGATTGAAAGTCTTAATAATTTGAGGACTTTCATGACAAATAATCATATTTTCTAGCTCTGGGTGCAAAACGGATCAATTTGCAGGTATCGTTTGTGTGTCAAAATATTACAATATCTAATTGTTATTTATGTATTTATTTGTAGATTATTCCGTCAGTATCTGTTTTTTCTCTTTTCAGGTTCTTAGCAAACCTCCCAGAATTCAAGTGCCGGCATAAAGTCAAAGCTGTATTTGACAAGTAAGTCAAAGAAAAATCTCAGTCTGACACATCTGATATACTATGATTATTTTAATATAAACAGAAACCTTTGTATCCCCATAAATCTTTTTGTCTCTTTTCTTTCCTAATAAATAAGGGATGTTGAAGAAGTCAAGACAATTACTGGGTAGGTGCACTGGTCAGTCGTGTATATTGTCATCATCAATCAATACAGTCTTATGATTGATTTTTAACGTTGGTGATGACGTTTTAGGTTTCGTCGCTTTGATTTCACCACGGTTAACAGTAAAGTGATGGACGTGGATGCACAAGAAGGAGGCTTGGTGGCAGAATTTGAGAACATGGTAAAAATGAAAAAGCCATAAACTCTTGAACTTACAAGCTAAATAAACGTTAAACCTTTGAAATGTGATTTGTTTTATTGTTGTAACAAATGTTGTTGTAGTGACGTGATTTCTATTTTTTTTTTTAATTTCCAGTCACTCGGGGAAAGTGAGAAAGTGAGAAAGAAAGGACCATCTCAGGTACAAAGAAACTTTCAAATTCAGCTATCCAGTTCATTTTTTTTACATAACTTCTGCTATTTGTATACTGTTATGATGTCGGATGTTAGCAATGAGAGACGTAACGTTAGTTTTCTCTCTGAGACTTTTGTCACACTTTCGAGGAGCTGTTCCAAATGTTGATGTCCTAGTTTGGTGATTAACGGCAGGTCCGTCTCCCTCAGTAACCGTCACAGCAGACAGTAGCTTTTTGTCCATGTGAAACCGTGATAGTTCAACTCTGCTCTACATATTACACACCTGACAAAGTTATCCTTTACTTTCTGTAAGTTTTTCCAAGCTGGACTTTTGTTTGTCTTCATCAGCATCATGTTCCCTCCAGTCAGCTAACTAGCAGGCTAACTTACTACCGAGTCAAAGTAGCTGGGGGCGGCAGTGAAAAAATTCACTTCATGTCAGATTCTACTTTAACACAATGTGGAGGTGGTTTACACAAGCTTAGAGCTCCATCTAGTGGCTGAAAGTGAGAATTGCTCTCCAGTAGCTGTTTATGAACTCTTCATACCAGTTTTTTAATTAAAAACAAAACAAAAAACGACCACAGCACAAAAGTTGAAGTTAGTCCCTGCAAACGATTACTTGGTTATTTGGTTTTAATGACACATCCTAAATACAAGTTATGTCTCCTCCTACAACTGTTTTTTTTTTTTTTCTTCGTCGCCAGAGTCGTCTGGGAGTCACTGAAGAACTCCATGTGATTAAATTTGTGATGGAGTTTCAACATGAAGGCTTGGAGTTCAACATTGAGGTGAGTGTTTGCTCTATTGCTGAACATATTAATATTAGGTTAGGAGATGGTAGTGTTGGAAGTTTATTAAATGGTCTCCTCCTTTTGTGGGTCCAGGCCAGTTCGCTGCCTCTAGTTGTTGTCTCCAGTACCAATCAGATCCCCAGTGCCTGGGCCTCTGTGATGTGGTCCAGCATGCTGTCCACCGGTGAACCGAGGGTAAATCTATCATCACTCTGCAACACAACACATAAACAATTCACAATAAGAATCTGTTTAGCTGCATCCAGTGGTGGAGAGTAATGAAGTACTTTTTAGTCAAGTAGTTTTGAGTACATTTTGAGGTACTTGTACCTTGAATATTGTAATGGGATACTTTACACTTCCACCACAGTACATTCTAGAGGAAAATATTGTACTTTCTACTCAACTACATTTAACAACTTTAGGTAACTTTCAGAAGATGAAGATTTGACACAATGGATAATATAACAAGCTTTTAAAAGCACAACACATTGTTAAAGATAAAACCAGTGTGTAGTCAGGCTCACATTTCAGATGTCTATGAGTTGTTAACAGCTTTATCAAATAGTGATTTTTCTCTCTAAACACATGGTTTCATTTCAATAAATGTTCAAATGATCCAATATTTCATCCATTTGGAGGGCCTGACCCTTAGGTTCGGGACCACTGGACTAAATGAGTTAACTGTATATAAAGTAGTTCACCTCCAGCAGGCTCACAATATTTATCTACTTTTACTCAAGTAGGATTTTTCATGCTGGACTTTTATTTGTAATGAAGTACTTTTACATTAATTTATTGGTACTTTTACTAAGTAAAGGATCTTTATACTTCTTCCACCAATAGAAACATTCAAACAGTCAGTTTTCATAACCTACCATACACGGTCACATCTCAGTGATGGACAGATGTTTATTTTTTTCAATGCAGCACAAACTGTAGTAAAACTCTTAACTTTTATTTGTTCTGCAGAACCTTTCGTTGTTTGTCAAACCTCCTCCACTCAGCTGGCAGCAGCTGTCGCAGGCTCTGAGCTGGCAGTTTTTGTCTGTTGGGCAAAGAGAGCTCAACAAAGACCAGCTCTCCATGCTGAAACACAAAATTGTTGGTAAGTGTTTGACCGTCATTTCAAAGATACTGCAGCATGGTATTTTCTAGTAGTTGCTTGCTTGTACTCATAGCTTGAACTGACCTAAGATATGAAGGATAAGGTGTTAATTTCTCTATTTCAGAATTTATGTAAATTTTTTAAAACATTGTTGTGTCTTCACAGATGATCCTGCTGATCTTGTTCACTGGCACAAGTTCTCCAAGGTGTGTTTTATACTGTAGATCATAACATTGGACTTTATAAACTAGAGAACTCTTACGTACTGTAGCAGTTCCTTACACAGATTATAAATCAGGGACGATATAAAAAGATTGATCACATAACTAAAAATACCAATAATTAAATTTGACTAAACAAATAAAATGTGATGTTTTTGATATTATCACTTAGCTGTTCTGGATACATGAATGTCACATTTCCCTAGCAGAAAAATAAGTTTTATATAGTCATCAGCCGTACTGTTATTGGTTTTAACAGATACAAATAAAACCACATGTTCTGACAAATGCTAAAGCAACTATTGACAAAGATACTGTTTAAGATTTGCAAAATGAGTGTAATGAATAATGAACCTTTCATACTTATTGACGAGTTTGTTAAAAGGGATGCGATATTTTTAAATTAGCTTCCTTTACTTTATTGGTTAAAGAAGAAGCTGAGAGGAACTTAGTCTCTCTCGCTTTGCTTTCCTGTGTTAACAGGGCGACAGTACTTGGATCTGGATTGATGGAATCCTGGATTTGATCAAAAAACACCTCTTGGATTTTTGGCGGGAAGGGTAAAACTAAATAATCTTGTCACTGTTTCACCGTATGAAACTGTAACATTGGCTTCTGAGAATAACTGATTTGGGATTAAGTCGCTGTGCTTTACCAGTGAACTAAACCCTCATATTCTTCATGTGGGCTTCAGGTACATCATGGGGTTCGTGAGCAGGAAGAAATCAGAGTCCTTGTTGAAGAAAAAACAGACGGGGACCTTTCTGATCCGCTTCAGTGAGAGCATCAAAGACGGAGCTATCACCTTCAGCTGGGTCGATCAGTCCAATGGTGGTATGTTCATTCACATATTAGCGTTTTAAAGGATAGGTACCAAATACAATATTGACATACCATTATGTATGTGGAAATCAAGAGATTCATAGTCACGAAATTAAAGCCATATAAATTTGTGCACATGGACACGAAATTTCCATTTCGTTGGTGAGACTCAGCACGACTTTCAAACTAACGTATTTGAATTGGAGGTATATTTCGTGCCTACACCACTTTTTTTTCTGTCAGTTGGGAATCCCTGTTAAAAAGTAATGATGTTTTATGATATGATGATGCTTTGGTCTAAAATGATGACTTAATTGATAAAGTTACCATCTTTGAAAGTTAGCCAACCTTTATCGTCATAGCGACATAAATGCCACGACAGAAAAATGTCCTGACTTGCAGTTAGTCACATATCCATCCATCCATCCATCCATCCATCTATCTATCTAGTGGACCAGGATTGGCTCCAAACTACTCATGCTTGTAGATAATCATTCTGCACTGTGAAGCTCAAATTGCCAACTGCGGGAAGAAGAAGAAAAACGCGTTTTTGAATGCTCCAGTCAGTCCTCTGAACTGTCTTCACCAGATATTTGTCCTCTTGTTGTTGCTTGTAGACGCCTACGTGCACGCGGTGGAGCCCTACACTAAGACGGAGCTGTCGTCCTCTACTCTGCCACACATTGTTTACAACTACAGCCTGAAATGCGAAAGCAGCGTGATGACGAATCCTCTGATCTATCTTTACCCAGACATCCACAAAGACACTGCCTTCCAACACTACTACACCAGCACTAGTATGGCCTCTTCCTAACTATATTACATGTAATGATTATTGTATTTATAATGTGAGATTTACATGGTAGTATACTATTCTTTATTGAATATGAGTCCCTCTAATGACTTTTATCCATACAGAGATGTCAACACCTATAAGCAAGGATGGTTACGTGCCAAGAAGAAAAAGCTGTCTGTCAGAGTAAGTAAGATAATGATAATTAAACAAAAAATACATCAGAGAAAAACACATTGCATTACAAATGTTAAAGTATCTATAGCCCCTTTTACGAAGAAATGGATTATGCTTCTCTGTCAAAATGCATCCATACGAACTCCATGCTACCGTAGCCATCTATTGCCCCCCAGTCAATCTGCATGTATTGTAAGTGTTGTCATGTGTGTATTTTTAAAATGTCTGTGTTGTTGCGAGCTGTAACTGACAGGAAGTAGAAGAAGGATTTTCCTTAATTATGTATGGTATGTTTTTTGTTTTTTTCTTTCTACAGCAATCCTACGCCCCCTCCCTCTCCACCTCAAGAGATGCTCGACATGGACATTGACATGGACATGCATGTAGAGACTTGTGTCCAAAAAGCCATTACACAGGTAGGTTTTAAATTTTTACATTTCTCTTCCTCTAAAGGTGCTGGGTGTAGAATTTAGTGGCTTGCAACGGGACAGAGATAGGCAGAAGTGGAGTATAACATTGATAAGTATATTTTAGTTAGCGTATCATCACCTGAAAATAAGAATCTGTGTGTTTCTGTTACCTTAAAATGAGCACTGGTATCGTAATTTTTTTAAATGATGCCCAGCCCTAAAAGTAGAGCTGAGAGAGGACAGCAGAGTTTTCTGTGCGGCTTTAACAATCTCTCCATTTGAGTATATCCAAGATTTTCTTTTTTTTTTTTTTTTTAAAGTATATTTTTTTCGGGCTTATGTACAGGACAGTGGAGATAGACAGGAAACAGGAGGCAGAGAGAGGGGGAATGACATACAGGATAAGACCGGGATCACCTGCAACGAGGACTATAGCCTCAACACATGGGGCGGGCGCTCTACCCGCTGAGCTATGCTCAACCCATCCAAGGTTTTCAAACATGTGGCTAGTTTAAAGTTCTTTGTCTCTGCTCTTAAAGTTAAACTTGACCTTTTTGTTTCCTCTGAAGATTGAGAATCAACAGGTGCTGCAGGACCTCTTCCCCGATTTGTTCTCTGTCTTCCGAACATCTTAAGAGGAGACGCTCTTCAAGCCAGTGTTGTTTCTCCCTCCTGAAAATGTGCCAACACCTTTTTGTCAGAAAGAAACACTTAATTAATCTCGAACAAGCAGGAAACAAGCAGTTTTAGAGCATGTGTCAGTAAAATACAATGATGAATACACATCATTATTACTGTTATTATCCCTGTAAAGCCTGAACCATCAAATAATGACCAGAAAATTCTTTGAAACTGGACTTTTTTAATGAAACTTCTGACATAAAAACATATTGAATGCAACATTTTTAAGCCCTTAAAGGTCCTGCATAAAGCTCATATTAGCAGCTACTAAATGATTTGTACAAAAAGAACAATAACATACATAACATAACATTTTTAATCCGTCATAGGTCTTGTATAGAGCTTATATCACCCACAAAATGAAATGCAATGAAATGACAATTGACAGATTTGATACAGATTTCAACAGGAATTTACCATAAAATAAGCTACAAAATATTGAGTAATTCAACATTGCATCATGTAACTATTTGAATGTTTTTCTTACATTAACTTTTTCAAAATTTGCACAAAAAAAATATCCAGGCCTCAAAATTTTGGGTCACTCATTGACAAATGTCCATCTTGGATGCCTCAAATAAAAGGCCCCCTGGTGGTTTATCTGTGCATTACATGTATCGTGACATTTATCACACTGATGATGTAGAAATCCCTAAAACTGATTTGCTTGGTGTTACAGTCTTAACATATCAACATTTTATTTTATAGTGTCTAATCACAGCCCTTTTCTGCTTAATGCTTTAAATTTATATAACGATACCTGCGATGTTAAGAGGTTTGGCAATGCTCTAGGTGTTGTAGTTTAATAGTTTATACTGACTGCATTTCTAATGTTTCATGATCCTTATTTTTTTTATTCAATTGTTTTCTTTTTCTTTTTGGAGATTCAGTTGAATTTTGCGGGTGAGAAAAAGACATCGCTGTACTGTAATGAACATGTTTTGAACCCATTCCAGTGCTGATTGGAAATTACATCTTTACTAAACGGCACTGATACTGATACAGATACAATTATAGATTTATTTATGGGGAGAAAACATTGCTTTGATACGTTGACTGCTTGTCCTGAAAAAAAAGTTGCACTATTGTATGATATAATAGGTGGGGAAATTAAAGCTTCACAGTATCTCAGAACACTTAATGTTTATATGTCATTCAAATCTGTGTTTGTATAGTCAACATAAAAACAAAGCCATGTGTGAAACTTGATGAATGGGTGTATATATAAAATGTATTTTCCCCAATGTGGGATTAATAAAGTCTATTTTGTTTTATCTTGTGTTGTATTTATTGTGAGAAAGATTTGATGTAACTGATGTAAAATTATCAGTGATGTTTTAACCTTTCTAAACCTTCAAACAGTATTTTACACATCTAAATCTAAGTTAATGTTTTCTGGTGTTAAATTACATCAATGCTGATTATTAATTGTGAAGTCAAACAGGCATATATTCTCATTTATGATCACATGAAAAGCACACAACCTGGTTTATTTACAGTATGTATGCAAAATTATCAAATAATTACAGACTTGGCCCTTAAGAAAGAGAAGGTATTTGCCTCCACACTTGTTATTTTCTCAGCTAGAGTAATGTTTAAAGTCCATGTAAAGTAAGAATAGATGTTTTCTGAGTTTGACATACCACAGAAAAGTGTGTTGTAAACGACCCTGCCAAATTTGAATGATTAAAAAAATCGCCAAATATATGAAATTAGGCTTCAAAGTTGTATAAAATTCAAGTCTCTTTCTCTGCTCCCAAACGCTGTGGGCGTGGCCTCTGAGTCCGCTGAAGCCCCGCCCCCTACCAAGTGTCACCTGTAAATCAAAGTCACCACCTCTACCCGAAACATGGACGCTACGTTTGAGAGCTTTCTGCTGCTAACTCAGCTGCTAGCTCTGCGGCTAACTCGGCGGCTAACTCGGCAGCTAGCTTGGCTGCTAACTTGGCGGCTAACTGTAGACTGTAGTAGTAGTAGTAGTAGTAGTAGTGTGCACTGAATGTATTTATACCTCTACAGCAGCAGGGTCGGGTTTATGCTAACGTGCGTCTATGACCTATTTAATATGTTTTAGAAGAAAATGTCTGAATTCACTTTACACAGTCTTTAATTATATCAAATAAATCTGCAGACAAATATCAGAAAACTAGAAATACTGCCTCCAGTCAACTAGCCAGTCAAGTTAAAGTTTATACTCATGACTGTCCAGACTCATTTAATATTTGTAGTGAAGACTTTTAAGATATGTAATGTATGTGTAATAAAATCACAGCAGTTTTAAAATCAGCATCCAAGATTAGTGTCACCAATTCATTATCTGACCAAATGTAAAATATGGTCACAAAGTGTCCTTCTGATGTCAAATAACAGACAGAAAAGTGTTTTTAGATAATATTATGATGCTGCAGTGAAGTTTACCTTTGACTTTTTTTTTTTTTAATACTTTATTTATTGTAATCACTTAATTTCATACATCCTGCTATACAACCCTCTGTTTTGTAATGTGATTCAGTGCGCATTGATGCACCATAATAAATAATAAATTAATGTAACTTTGACCTTTTGGTTATAAACTATCACCACTTCATCATTTTATCTTATCAGACATTTTAGCTCATGAATCTTTGAGTTATGGCCAAAAATGTGTTATGTTATGTTATGTCATAGTGATTTCTGACCTTTGACCGCCAAAACCTAATCAGCTCATCCTGCAGACTGAGTGGAGGTTTTGTGTCGGATGTGATGAAATTTGTTCCCAGGCGGCATTCCTGAGATATTATGTTCACAAACAATGGGACGGATGTGAGGTTACAGTGACCCGGAACACCCACACTACTGCTTGTAAGACTTTCATTGATCCTTTACTTAAGTATCAATAAAACAATAAAATACTCCATTACTAGTAAAGGTCCAGCATGTATTGTGAGCTTGCTGGAGGAGGAGCGAATTTGAACTACTTCATATCCTCCAGAGACCGAGCCCATTGGCTTGTGTCCTCTGACATTTTGTGTACATGCATTTACTTTTACTGCTTTCATTTATTGGTGTTTTTTTCAATGATATTAGATTCACAACTATACTACCTGAGCTTCCAATGACTCTATAACCATGCAATTCCTTTATTTTTGCTATAAATTGACCATAAAGTTTTCAGATTTTTGGCAATTCATTCAGTTTCACTAGAAAATATATTTTATTCCTTGCAACAAACAAGCTAGTGAAACAATCCAGAATGATAAATAATTAAGTTTCTTAATCAAATTAAATGTATTCTTGGATTAATAACACTACAATGCCAAAATGTGATACATTTTTTGTCTTCTAAATTTCACCGTCTTTTCACACTTAAATAGTCCTGTCTGAAAAATTAACATTATGCACTTAAAGTATTAATTTAAGGGATTTTGTGTTGGATTATATTATAATATTTATGCTATCATACACTATTTGATACTGAAACTATCTGATAACCTTTCAGTCCAATCCCTGTCCAGCAGATTAAAGATCTTTCCTCTGTTTCTGCTGAACAGCGCCCTCTACTGGAGAGTTTATGAACCAGCAGCTCAGCAGACAGTGAGAGTGAATTTCCATGATGACAAAAAACGAAACACATTTATTAAGGAATGTACAGAGTAAACACTGAAATAGGAACACTAGTTTGTCATTTAATGAGTGATTTATAACTTCAGGTCAGGAAATCAATCACTCAACACTAAAACTGTTTAACTTATCAGCTAAACTTCAAACACACGCTCTTATAACTAACTAACTAAACAGAAAAGGCTGAATGACATGAAATAGACAGTATGGCTTCTTTATTCTGTTACTTAATACAAAAATACAAAGACAATCATGAACACCTGTAAACATGTCTGACAAACCAAAATACAAACATACATGTGCTTGTTTTTTTTTTCTTTTTTAATCAATTATATTCAAACTTCTCCATTAAAGCCACATTTCATTTCTTTTTTAAACTCATTTTAATTGGAGTATTTTACAAACATGTTGCAGTCGCAGCTGATAATTGGGAGAGGGGATTTTTTTTTTTTGCAGTAAAAAAAGTGCAAACATTTCACAGGAAGGTGGAAAGTTCGGAACTGTTTTCTCTCAGTGCTCACATGACAGTCATGGTATGTTTCTAAAACATTGTGCAGTCCTGTTGTTTGTTCTGTGTGTGCTACGACTTCTGTATCTGAGACGCAAAAAAAAAGCCAAAACTATACATATATATAAAAAAAGAGGAATAAAACATGTCAAACAGTAAAGGCTTGCTCAGGTGTTAAAAGATGTTCTTCCTTGCAAAGTTTAATATTTGAGAGTCTCATGTGCTGCTTTGGAAAGTCGTCTTTGGGATTTGAAAAAGTTATTTCCTGTCAGATCTTTAAAGGAAAAATCCACCCAGAAACTTTTCAACACTTTCTTGTACCTGCCTCTCATCCTGCAGCTAATTCCCCCGTATTTCTGATCACATGTAGGTGTTTGATGTTTGTCTTTTTATCACTTTTACTTTCCCGTCGTAACTGAAAGCCTTCTTAAAACATCAGCAGTAAGAGTTTTAGGTTTAGGTGTCAAGTCCTTTACGATGTTGGATATTAAACACGTTGAAATATTCAAAACTTGAGGTGAACGTATGTAAAGATGTCTCTCTGGAAGTTAAAAGACGTGTTTTGGACTCGAAGAATCTCAAAGCATTTCTTTCCTGTCGAGTCTTTAAAAAGGAAAAATCCACCCAGAAACTCTTCAACAGCTAATTCCCCTGAATTTCTTATCACATTTAGGTGTTTGGTTTTATCACAGTTACTATCTTTTTGTAGTTGAAAGCTTCTAAAAACATCAACAGTATAAAAGTTTAGGTTTTGATGTCAAGCCCCTTTAAAGGAGACTTAAACTTTCTGCGATTTTCGGTTGTTTTTATACCTTTACGATATCAGATGTTAAAGATTGTCAAATACTCAAAACTTGAGGTGAATATATGTATAAATGCCTCCTGAAAGTCTGTTCTGAACGCTACTTTTGTAAAGTTATCTCTACTTCCTCCTTGTAATAACGTCAACGATTGTTGCTACAATTGTTGATTTTAAGTTGTCTTCTGTCATATTTCGGATCAGATTCAAGTTAAAAACACATATAAGTGCATTTAAGAAGCTGACATGTTGCGTAAAGAAGGAGTAAAGGAAGTGAAATCCCTTTTTTAACCAATCAGAACAGAGTGGGCTTATTTAGGAGGCGGGTCTTAAAGAGACAGGAGCTAAAACGGCCTGTTAAGAGACAGAGGCTGAACTAAGAGGCTGCATAAAGAGCCAGTTTAAGATACATAAGGAGTTTTTAACTGGAAATCATGCAAAGATATTCCATTACATCTCTAAAATATCCACACAGACCTGGAAATGTGTATGTGTAAGATGCCAAATTTCTCTCCAGATGCTACACATTGAAGTGAAACTGAAAGCATCCACCACAGAGGAGGCCGAGGCATTTCCTTTTATACTCCCACGCTCATCAAAGAGGACACTGTGGGAAAAGAGTAAAGTAGGAAACTCCAGCTAAAGTGGAAGTGATGAGACAAGCTGAAGTACAGTAAGCAGAACAAAAGCTTAAACTTTCATTACAGCGTGAAAACAACCAAACATCCGAGGGTGGATTTTCCCTTAAATTCTTTACCGAGTCCCATTTTCTGAATAAAGTACTTCAAACTACCTAAAAAACAACGAAAACGAGCCTCTTTGAACCACATTAAAGCTCATCGTGCTCATAAATATTGTACTCCTTCGCGCTGATGTGTCCGTCTTTGTTGCCGTCGTTCTTGCGGAAAATATCGTTGATTATCTCCTCGTAGAAAGGCTCGTCACGGGGCTTCCCATCTTTTTCAAACTCCAGCTTTAAGTATTGTCTCACCTGAAAATAAAGAAATAACTATTAGGACCTAACAATCCAGACAAAGTAATAATATTCTTTATATTTAGGTTACTATAATGTTATTCATACCTCAACTCTACTTTTTTTGTATTGTTTGGAGCTATTTGTTGTTCTTGTAAGATTCAATAATTAAACATTTATTCTTATTCTTGGAAACAGCCAGCACTGAAAGCACAGTAACAATTATGTATGACATACGTGTAAAACATATCATATCATAGATAACACTCAAATCAAACTTCCAAGAAGCTCAGATGAAATTACAATGTTATAAGCACAACACAGAAGAGTCTAAGCATACTCAAGGACAATTGTTGAAAGATTATGGAGTCCAAATCTTCATGAAACATTACATTGATTATCTTATACCAGTTTGTTTATAGTAAGTGGGTTTGTCACTTATCAATGGAGAGAAAGATGTTTTCCTTTGCAGCATAAATCAGAATATCAGTATATATATATATATATATATATACAGTCTGGCAAAACTACAGCAGTCACAATAGCATCCTTCTCATATCGCGCAAAATAGATATTTAGATATTTATTTATTGTCATTGCATATAAAACACAATGAAATTTCATTTGTAGCACCAAAAAAAAATCAGCATAAAAGGGGGGCATAAATAAAGGTTAAAGTAATAGATAATGCACAGATAAGTAACACAATAATAAATAAATAATAAAAATAAAAGTAATAAGGATAATAATAATGTTCAGGTGAGTGTATGTGTGTTTTTATGAGAGTAGTGTGTGTTTTTGATTATAACATTAATATAAGTTTTAGTTAATTTGAATACTGGTTAATGCTTTTATTTTGAAGGTACTGGGCAGTTTTAGCACACTATAGGTGAATCTGTTTATACAGGAAGGCAGCTAATGCTCTTTATCTGCTTGCTTGGGGGAAAAAAAGGTAAAATAAAAGACACAATACTTCAAGCTTGTCTGGACAACACTGTTATTTCCTTTTGGTGCCTCAGTGGTGTTTGATTTTGAGTTTATTTCTTTATTTTTTATTTTCGGATTAAGCACAAATCTCCACTAGAAGTATCAATATGGTCCTTGGTTTGGTTTTTACGCTGCCATAAAGATCTACTGTGGTAAAAAACAGAAAAAGAAAAAGAAAAGCCATTAATAAGTTAAACGTAAAGCGATTTATAGCCTAAGCTACTAACTTTCTTGGAATCATCAATCAATGTTTATGATGTGAGATAACGAGATAACAAAAACAAATGTGGCCTTCAGTCGTTATGAGTCAACCAGATAAGGTCGAGTTAAATTCTTGGTAAGCTGTTAGATTAGAATCCAATCCAGTTTATTTATATAGCACGATTTTAACAAACACAAGGTTTCCAAAGTGCTGCACAAAAAGATAACACAGAATAGAAAGTATGTCCAAAATAAAAAAAAAGAGGGGGGGGGGGGCTGTTTGTTTCTTGTCCAACTTAAAATTCATATTAAAAGTGTGGTTTCTTTCTCAATCGTCTGGTGGTGAGAAAGCAAAAATAAATTTCCCATCATGTCAAACTGTGTCTTTAATTTCAGTTCTGCTTTGTCCCAAAATACTTTTAAGACCTTCATTATTCACAAATCACAAATTATCCCACATCTATAAAATTGAAGGAGCTGTGTGTGTTTTTTCTGTGTGTGTGTGTGTGTGTAGCTGAGGGTTTAGGTGGTGAGGATTTGGGTAGGTGAGGATCATTATAATACCTCTGTGATTGTATGGAAGTTTGTGGTTGAGTAATTTAAGTCGACCAAATTCATGTAATTTAATTTCCAGAAGCTAAGATAACTATGTTGAAAGGTTATATGTACTGTGCTCAAACCTTTACTCATTTTAATAAAATAAATATCTAAACAAAAGACCTTCATTGTTGCAGTTTTGTGGTTGATTTATGTGAAAATGAATGTAAAATGTAAATTAATGTGTCTTTTTTTGCCCTGTGTATTAATCCAACGATGATTCTTCAGCCTGTTTTTATACTTCTCTTTTCTAACTCATAGTTACCTCTTCCTTTGTGAGACTTTTGTCTTTATTCAGATCCATGTTCCCGAAGGCCTCCATGCTGCGCGGTCCTCTGGACACGGAGAACAGCTCCACCTCAAACACCACCGTGGCGTTCGGCGGCACCGGACCTGTTTCAGTGTATCATTTAAAAAAAAAGCTGAATATCAACATTTAAGGTTTAAATAGACTACATGAGTTAAAGTTACTACAAGGAACTTTTTTTAACTTTGTGTTGATTTTAGCGCCCCCTGTGGACACAAGTGGTAGTGTTTTTTCCTTGGATGAAGACTACATTACCCATGAGTCTCTCTCTCTCTCTCTCTCTCTCTCTCTCTCTCTCTCTCTCTCTCTCTCTCTCTCTCTCTCTCTCTCTCTCTCTCTCTCTCTCTCTCTCTCTCTCTCTCTCTCTCTCTCTCTCTCTCTCTCTCTCTCTCTCTCTCTCTCTCTCTCTCTCTCTCTCTCTCCTCTCTCTCTCTCTCTCTCTCTCTCGAAGAGTAATGTCCTTCCCATCATCCATCATCCTTGTAACATCTTTGTACCCGGTGATACATTTAGAAATAGCAAATCTTGACGCTGATGGTCTCGTTTAATCATGTAGGTCATTTAGAGGCATCATGACACTGTTTCATAACCACTAAAAAAGTTCCTTATGGTAACTTTAGTCATTGCTTTGAATTATTGATGTTTATATTGCTCCATTTTATAGGCTGGAATATTTCAAGAAGGAAAACAGTTGTTGGATTTCAAGAGAAACACTATTTACTGTGTTTAACTGGTCGTTGGTACGGTATGAAGGTAGAATCGTACCATAAATACAAAGGAAGCAGACAATGATTTGCACTTGGTGAACTGTAAAAGCAAAACAGTAATTACTAGTTGTAAGTACAGTACAGTTCTGCAAGCATGAAATTACAGTTGGGATTTGGGTTTTTTTTTTGCAGTCTTGCAGATCAGAAGTCATTGTCTGCTTTTCTTTGTCTTTATGGCACGATTGTAGCTTCATAGTTTCATAGACATTTTTAGACTTTATGATAAAATGAACAATATATATATGGAGGCCCTGAGATGCAAAATACAACACACAATATTTAGCTTATAAAAACAGAACAACATTTTATATTTTCACATCTAAAAAAATATGTTGTGTTTTCTTTAACGCTGTTGTGTTTGTGTTTTCTGAAATATTATGTTTCCTGTTAAATGCTAAAATGTTGTTTGCCTGATTTTGTTGTGTTTAAGCCTCGTGTCGTCCTCCCGGGTCAAATTGACCCAGTCTAATTCTTTTTTCCTCCCTTCCTTCCTTCCGTCTGTACTTCCTCCATCCCCCTTTCTTCCCTCCTTCTTTCCTTCCCTCCTTCCTCCCTCCTTTCCTTTCCTTTCCTCCCTTCCTTCCTTCCCTCTTTTCCTTCTTTATTCCTTCCTCCCTTCCTTCTTTCCTCCCTCCCTACTTCTCTCTTTCTTTCCTCTGTCCTTCTATCCTACCTTTCTTCCTTCCTTCTTTCCTTTCCTCCCTTCTTCCTTCTCTCCTTCCTTCCTTCTTTCCTTTCCTCAACAACAGGAGGGTTAAAAAAAAAAAATGTTTTCAGTTTTTGATGTGGTTGTGTTTTGCATGTCAGAGCCACCGTACCAACAACTACTAACTACATTAATATGAGAATAATGAGAATAACGGGAACTTCACTACTTTTCTGAGCAGTGCTTCAGGTTGAAGAACACAAATCAGAGATAAAACACATTAATCCAGCAAGAAAAGGGAAGAATCTAACTAGAAAAACATGCAATTAAAGCTGTTATCTTTATTAAGTTGGAGAAAAAAGAACAGAGTGACTCCAATGCAGCTGTTCAGAGTGAGTTTACATTCAGAAGCTTTTAGTCTGACTGTATATAAAGTGGAGCAGGGGGCAACATGCAAACTCAGCAAACCCAATTCCCCCTTCAGACAAAGACAGAAATCAGAGTGCAGACTAGATTATAACATCATCATATCATCCCAAACCAACATGAAGAGCTCTGCAGAGGACAGCAGTTAAAGATGAAACACGTGCTTCGACACATGTGAGAAAAGAGTGACAGGAAGTAGAGACCTTAAAACCTTTGTGCATGCTTACAGTGTACATGCCATGAGGAGATGAGTAGCAAACACTGCGAGGAGGAGGGGGGGGGGGGTGATGCCTTTCAGCTTAAAGAGCTGCAAAAAGAAGACAAGACAGCGTGAAGGCAGCTTTTACAACTCAGAAATAATATCATATAATACAGTCAGTTAGTTTTCTATTGTTTATAATTCATTAATCAAATCACACTGCGACTGCTAAATACATTTATTTATCTAAAAACATGAAAATCAACTTTCTTATTTAAATAACAGATTGCAGGTTGAATTTTTTTGACTGGATTTAAAGTTTATGTATCATGAAAATCATCCTTTAAATAGATTTTGTATGATTTTATTAGTTTAATGAGACATAAAGGCAGAAATTAAAGGGCTCTTAAAGGGCCAGTACGTCAATTTAATGTCTTCTGTGCTTCTGGAGGAACTTTTTAACATCAGATATAATAATAATAATAATAATAATAATAATAATAATAATGATAATAATAACCCAGGTGTTATCTTGACACGGACTATGGGTGTGGAGTTTCCAAGACGTGGATGTTTGCCAGGAAGTGAGGGTCTAATTCCACGTTTATGTCATTTGGGTCAAATGACAGAGATGTGAAAGGTGTGTTTACAGCTGCCGAATGTTCACATCAAAAGGTCAACGCAAGACAGTTTTAGTGCGGTCGACTAAGGGTTAAAAATACTGTGCATTGAAAATATAACAGCAGCTCTCTTTACTCTCTCCTTTCTCTCTCTTTACTCTCTCTGTCTCTCTCAACACCAACCGGTCGAGGCAGATGGTCGCCCACCTGGAGCCCGGCTCTACCTGAGGTTTCTTCCCGTTAAAGGAGAGTTCATCATTTCTTGCCACTGCCGCCAAATGTTTGCTCATGTGGGAATGTTGAGTCTCTTTAAATGAAGTGTTTGTGTTTGAAAGTGTGATTTGGCGCTTTATAAATAACCATTGATTTAAGTCAGATATATCAGAGGCTTCAGTGAGTTTGTGAGAAGGTTAATGTGACCTTTATTCATATATACAAAACCTCATAATTATGCTATAATATGCTATGAAAGCTGCATAGCGATAAATTGTATCAAACTGCATTATGGGAAATGTAGGATGCAGCCTTTTTAGACTTTGACCCAAACTACTAAACTAAAAATCAGGATATTTTGGCCTCTGCTGCATCAATTTTTATTTATCAGTCCCTTAACTTTATATAAGTACAATACCATCTTGTACATTAAAAAATATAAACACCATATCCAGTAAATGTGGGTTTAATCTCCATTTTTGATGACATAAAGCAGCCCTCTTTACTCATGAGGCAGTGAGTCGGATATATCGGTGCTTCCAGAAAAGTTTCCTATGGCTTGAAGGTTGATGCGATCGCTATTCACAAGTCAAAATCTCATAAGTACGATATGCCTTGAAAGCCACATGGTAATAAATGATATCAAATTGCATTATGGGGAATGCATGACACAGCGTTTTTGAAACTTTGACCCAAATCAGGGACTAAAAATCAGGATATTTTGGCGTCTGCTGCATTTTAAAAGTGTTTCTTTACATCAGACCCTCGACTTTATGGAAGTATAACACCGACTTGATCCTTCTGATATAATGTAATTTGTAGTTTTATCAGTCACGTGTAAACTACAGTTACAGACTACAATGTCAAAAGTGGTTGTATGAAATCTATAAAGCTCTTTCATCATCTTATACTAAAGTATAGATGAGTGTAACCACATTATTAACTCTGATTACCTTTGCCTGCTTCTCCAAAAGCCAAGGTGGGTGGGACGGTTATCTTCCTCTTCTCTCCTGCACACATATCCATCATCCCAACGTCGAGGCCTTTGATGACTTGACCCACACCCAGCACGAACCACTGAGGGTGTCCAGTTTTATCAGATCGACTGAAGTACAAAGAGGACACAGCATGCTATGAATCAATCAATCAATCAAAGATGAATGGGATTTGCAGCTATGGAAACTATGATTTTACTCCATAGATTCAACTTAAACTGTTAAAATAGGACTAAAAGATGGTAGATTTGTGCATTTATACACTTTTAAATATCAAACTTTAAGCTGTGACACTGCAGTCATATAAAAGGGGCTTCACATTTTGAACATAACCTGCAAGTCTAAATCAATCAATCACTACATTTATAAAAGGAATCACTGCATGTAGACTTTTAACCTTTGCAAATACGTCTTTTTAAAGTTTTAAGCAGTTCTCCTTCCCATGCAACCAACCTGCAGTAGAACTGGGAACCATCTTTGGCGAGGAACCCATCATAGTGCACATTCATCAGATCTCCTTTCTTACTCTGCTGCTCGCATTGCTCGGGTTTAAACAGAATCTCAATCTTCACCTCCTCGTCCGGCTCTTGAGCTTTGACCCAAACGGACCATAAAGTGAGCTGAGAGCTTATAAAGAGCCACAGTGTGCAGCTTACAGACTTCCACATCATGCCGCTGTGTGTGTGTGTGTGTGTGTCTGCGTGGCAACTTTCTGCAAGTGACGTTTCAACACACAGGAGAGTTTTTTTGCTTTTTGCAGCTGATGAAATTTTGGGAGTTTGCAGCCCTGAGTTGAGACTGTCAGGAGGTTTCTGCTTCCTGGTGCGTTCAAGTCCCCTCCTCCTTAAATACTGTCTCTCATTGGACTGGAGGAGCTTTCTAAGGGAAGTGCTACTCAAACTCATCCAGAGTGTGAATTTTATTTCTTTTATTTCATTTTTACTTTTGGTTTATCTTTTTAAATCTATTTTGAGCTTTTCTGATTTATTTATTTGTTTATTTTATTTAATTTATAATTAATTTTGTGTTATCATTATTTTGCATTTATTTGATTATTTATTTTTATTATCTTATTTTCTCTTATTTATTTATTTGTAATCATTGTTTTTATTAATGTATTAATTTATATTTAATTATTGTATTTATTTATTTTGATATTTATTATATATTTATTATATTATATTTATTTTTTATCTTATTTATTTCGTATTATTATTTAAATAACTATAATTATTAATTTATCTTATTCATTCATTTACTTTTAAATATTATTTTTCTTTATTGTGCTTTATTTATTTTTATTATTTTTATTTCCTCATATTTATTTTTACTTTATTTACTTTTTTTTTTTTTTTTTTAAACATTTTTATAATTCTTATTTTGTCCTGTGTTGGTCTCAGTTTTTTATTTCCCCCCTTTTCTTTGTAATGTGTTTTCTTTATGTTGTCACTTGTTCTGACTTCTTATGAGTTTGCTGTGAAGCTCTTTTAACTACATTAACTTTACATTAACATTAAGCTGCCAAATAAATAAAGTTTCATTGATAAACTCTGCCTGACAGTCTAAACTCAGGGCATTAAATCAAATATTAATAAACTAATGCATAAACTAATGTATGCCTGATGTGGGAAATAAATTAAATAGAAGACTAGGACTGTAACAAAGGATTATTTTCATTATCAAATAATATGTTGGTTATTTTCTCAATTTATCAATTGGTTGTTTAATCTATGAAATGTCATAAAATGGTGAAAAGTGCTGATCACTGTTTCCTAAAGCTAAAGATACCAGAAGCAAGATATTTATCATTTCTTTATTTAAAAATCACTCAAAACTATGACTGCCAAAACAGATGGCGATTCATTTTCTGTCATCTGTGACCGACTAATTGATGAATCATCTAATAATTGCTGATTAATGCTGATTAATGCACACATGTAATTGCTGTAAAATGTAAAAGTTTCAACATTCGTCAAAAGTCACAACAGTAGAAAATAATGCCAGTGGTAATAAAAGTAGATATAAAGATATGAAAATGGAAAAATGTCAATCTGTATGTGTCTTAATCTTTATTTATGTGTTATATTAGTATTATTATTATTAGTATGTATGATAATGACACAATTGATGGCATTTTAAATGATGCTGGTGTGAGTAGATTAAATTATCTCTAACTGTGTGTAACCAACTTAAACAGAGAAAGTAATTTAGGTTTTTTCCATTGAATAGATAGAGATGTGTTTCTATGTGATGTTATGTGTTGCTGTGTGGATGGAGCTGCTGTAAACCAAGCAATTTCCTGTGAAGGATCAATAAAGTAGGTAATAAGTATCCATCTATCTCTGGGGTGTCAAACTAATTTTAGTTCAAGGGCCACATACAGCCATGTTTCATCTCATGTGGGCCGGGCCATTAAAATCCACTGCAGAATAACCTATAAATAATATGTAATATATATAATATATATCATGACTTTTCTATAATAAAAAATCTATTCACAAAACAGATGAACAGGCCTTGAGATGCCTTTAGAAAGATTAGATTAGTCATCCCAAACATGTAGAAAATGTGTGCAGACAGGTCTGTCAGTTTGGGGTTACCCTGGAAACAGATACTGATAAAAATTTGACTTTAAAATCTGAATCATGTTACAAGGCCATTATATATTATTGTAAAGTTATCCAGTGGGCCGGAGTGGACCGTTATGTGGGCCGGTTCTGGTCCACCGGCCGTATGTTTGACACCCCTGATCTATCTAATATTAATAATAACCAGAGGAACAAGGAGACGAATGATAAATTAGAAATAAATAGATAATGACATGGATGTTAATGTTGATGGCTTGTGACACATACTGATATATGTTTTTTTTTTTATGATTTTGTAATTTATTCTTCATTTCTATTGTAATGTAATTCATACTGTATGTTTTCAACCCTGTAAATGTTGCTGTTCCTGTTTAAATAAAAAATAAAAATAAAAATATACACAATATAAATAATATATTTTTTATGATAAATAAAACATGGAGGAAAAATAAAAATAAACAGCTTTATACAGGATCTCATTACTGTCAATTATAAGCCTCATTATCCACATTATGACATTTGTCTTAAGCGTTTGATTGACAGACACGAAGACGCTCCAATAGCCAATCAGAGCTCGGACACCCCTTCGATTCCACCAATAGGAGCTGTGGGGGCGTGACCTTGCTCCTCTATTTATATTTGGCCGCGGACCGGTGTCAGTGAGTCATCATCGCCTCTCAGACAGTCTACAACGCGGTTCAACACGTTTTTCTTCTCTCTAACTGGAAAAAATAAATATTTGGACCCAAGACTTTCTCTCTCACTGCCTGACAGGATTGAGATGTTACATTTTAGGTTCTCCACAGTGCTGAAGGAGTTGTCTCAAGCCACCCTCAAGCGTCCTTTGCCTGTCTGTACTACACAGAAGAAGACGTGGTTGCCGACCCGCCACCACCATCACCACCACTACCACCACCACTGCTTCTTTACCGGCACCACCTCCGCTGTTTCCCCCCAGCTAAAGCTCATCCATGCCCGCTCCTACTGCACCAAAACCGAGGGTGCTGTGGAGTTGGACGAGCAGCTGAAGAAGGATGGTGTCAACGCTGAAACACCCAGTGACAAGTAGGTTTATTTTAAAGCATTAAGCTGCCTCTCAGTGTTACGGTTTATCTGGTGATCGTGTTATTTGGTGACTTTAACGTATGTGTTCTCCTTTTAAAAAAATACTTTATAGTACATTTTTCATCTGTCTTTAATATCTTACGTATCTAATGGGCGTTTTTATGTAAGTTAAATTGTGTCCAGAAGACTCATTCATTTTAAAATGTGAGAGAGTCACCAGATAACACGGTCACCAGTTAAACCGTAACACCTACGTCACCAGTTAAACCCGAAAGAAGTGTTACGGTCTATCTGGTGACCGTGTTATCTGGTGACTTTCTCACATTTTAAGGTGAATGAGCCTTCTGAGCACAATTTAACTTATATAAAAATGGTTATTAGATACTTTAGATATTAAAGACAGATTTTAAAGAAATGATTAAACTACCAAGTCCTCATTCATCTTAAAATATGAGAGTCACCAGATAGCACGGTCACCAGTTAAACCGTAACACCAGCATCCATGATGTTAATGTATTAACAACCGGCGTTTATGGCCACACAACCTGTATTAAAACCGTATTATAAGCACATTAATTACCAAACTTACCACAATCTTCTCAGAGAAAGCCAACCTACTCCTTACATACAAAATAACCTCCTAATTTATACACAAACTTGTAGGCTATTACATGTGATTATAGCTAAACCGCACCGCCCCTATAGCAGCAGCTATCATACACCATGTGTGACCTCCACTTGCCGGCTTTGTGCCAAGTAGCTGAATAAGTACACTACCTAGGAATACCAACACGGCAACTTAACCCTCAAGTTAATTAGGATTTTAGTTGGCTTTTCACTAGGGCTTGTATGTAACACTGTGGGGTAGTTAAGTGTTATCTTTTCCTGTTGAGATAACATGCAACGTGGTGTTTGAGCTATGATTAAAAGTGAAAGTAAGACCAGTTGTTGTTGTTATTATAATTATTATTACTAGTGTTGACTTGTAGGGTTAAAAAACATCCATATTCATATTTAAATAGAAAGCTTATCCATATTTAATAGGGTGGGAAACTCTTTATGGCAAAATATATAGAGAAATGGCTTTTAAATATAATGAAATCCAACCCCTAAACTGTGTTAACTACTATTATAGAGTGGAATAAAACCCCATAAGGATAATTGATTTGTGGGTTTTGCAGTAATGATCAATGCCTGGCTGGAGATGTGACAGTGTGTGAACTGGTTTGAGTGGTTTCTAGTGTTTTCCATTGTGACCTCCCCACTCTGAGACTGCAGGTCCCAGCTGGAGGGTTGCTCCAGACCATAATCATTATCTACTCTCTAAAAGTAGAGAGAGTTTTTGGTCTATGTGTGGTTGTAACTGCCTCATATGAATAATACATACATTCATAACAAGATAATATGTAAATTAACTCCCTTTTAGCCCTGCAGTTTTACTAATAAATTGCATGCAAACCATTTTTTGTGTATTTTCATGCTATATTTGTCCTTTATTTTTTAAATAATCACCCAAAATAGTGAAGCTCTGCCATTTCACTGTATAGTCAATGGAGAGAAAAATCTAAAATATCTTGCTTTATAAGTGGGAATTTCCCTATTATGTCATTAGTTTCAGTCTTAGCACATGTGTCTGACTACTTTTACCATGTATAACTACAGATTAACACACATGTTTCTGCACCTCTCGAGGCATATTTTCATTAACGTTTTCCAAATGTGAAACAATAGTGTCTTTGAGCAAAGGGTTTATGTGTTTATACATATTTTCCACTGGCTGGTGAAGGTATTTTTTTGCAGAGTTAGTGACTGAAAAGCTTGTAAACTGAACTTATGATTTTGTTAAACTAGAGAAATCTATGTCATTATGGCTCCATATTCAGATTTACACAGAAATGCTAAATCCAGTTTTGTCTTACTGGCTTTTTCAAATCATCCCATTGTTTCATATGACTTTATGGTGCCTGTGATTATAAGTGTTTTAGGATATAAAACCCCAAAATCAGACACCATTGTTAGATTTAAATGATCCATATCTTCCATTTTTACATTTCAAGTAGTCTCCTCCTCTGAGCCAGCTGGCTGCCTGCACACTCACTGCAGTCCATGTGTTTCCCTTTTGAAGTGAGGCAGTTGTTTTATGACTCAGCTCAGTGCAGCTTGAATCACTGATACATACACTGACCTAGAAATAGAAGAGACATCACTAAAATATGGACTTTGGGGGTTGGATTACGCTGTTCTCGTCAGTCGGAGTGAATCCTCTCTGGCTCTCTGGCTCTCTTTCTCTTTAATAAATCAACATTTTTTTTCCCCCACTAAAAGATTGGAAAGAGACAGTTTCATTAATTTCCACTTAACTGGAGATACAGTGTCAATGACGTGATGTAATCCAGTGTCAATTGGTGTAACCAGTATTATTTTTTTTTAAATAATTCTGATTATATACAAGAAAATGAATGTGAACTAAAATGTAGACTATAAATATAATCCATTTTTGCAACATAAAACACATTTTACATCATTTGTCACAGGTTAATTAGAAAAAATGTTTATTTTTTGGGTATGTTCTGCTCAATATTTAAATGCTTTAAATTTTAAATGTAAAAATACTCCAAAAATGTTTTCTTTTCATTTCAATGTTTTATAAATGAGGTAATTATTAGTATAAATCCACTTAAATACACTTTAGGTGGATCAAATATTTAATCTTTATTTATCATTCTTTTGTGGTTACACCATTTGACATTTTCAGGAGGATTCAGTCTTACTTTTGGTTTAAAAATGGTGCAAATGACATAAAACCAACAAAAATACAAAATATACATTTGAACAAACCTGATGCTGCTTTTTAAGACGAGATATTTTTGAATTGCTCACCTTGCCAACTTTTTATTTGAGTTTCTTTCTGGGGCTCGATTGCAGAAGTTGTGATTGATCTAGCAGACATGATCTGATCTGATATAATGTGATTAATTAACGGATTATAGACACTAAAACAATTTACGGTTAAGAAGGGATTATAAAGTTTAAGCAATCATTTCTAATCCCAACTTTACCTCGAGATGTGTGAAAGACAAACAGACGAGCCTCTGACATGTTTGCTCGGAGCTTTGCGGCAGTTTGCAAACAGCTGCAGTTCGTTTTTAGCTGGAAGGAAAAACGAGGGACGCGTGTTTCAGTTAAAACCCTCCTGTCGTCCTCCCGGGTCAAATTGACCCTGTCTCTCTTTTGACTCTTCCTTCTTTATTTCCTTCTTCCCTCTTTCTTTAATTTTCCCTTCCTTCTTCCCCTCCACCCTTCTTTCTTTACTCCCTCCTCCCTCCTTCCTTCATTCCTTACTCCTTTCCTCCCTCCCTCCTTCCTTCATTCCTTCCTCCTTTCCTCCCTCCCTCCTTCCTTCCATACTCATTTCCTTCCTTCCTCCCTCCCTCCTTACTACCTTCCTTCCTTCCTCCTTTCCTTCCTTCCTTCCTTCCTTCCTTCCTTCCTTCCTTCCTTCCTTCCTAAATTCCTTCCTCTTTTCATCCTTACTCCTTTCCTTCCTACCTTCCTATCTTCCTTCCTTCCTTCCTTCTCCACTAAATTCCTTCCTCTTTTCATCCTTACTCCTTTCCTCCCTCCTTTCCTCCCTCCCTCCTTCCATACTCATTTCCTTCCTTCCTCCCTCCCTCCTTACTACTTTCCTTCCTTCCTTCCTCCTTTCCTTCCTTCCTTCCGTCCTTCCTAAATTCCTTCCTCTTTTCATCCTTCCTCCTTTCCTTCCTACCTTCCTACCTATCTTCCTTCCTTCCTTCCTTCCTTCCTTCCTTCCTTCCTTCCTTCCTTCCTTCTCCACTAAATTCCTTCCTCTTTTCATCCTTACTCCTTTCCTCCCTCCTTTCCTCCCTCCCTTCCTTCCTTCCTCCTGTCCTTCCTTGACCTGAGGACACCAGGAGGGTTAAGACCCGGTTCTGGTCGACGTTTCTTCACATTTTAAAAGAAGTGTGTTTTTTTTCTCACATCTGTTGCCAAGTACTTTTAATTAAAGTATGACTCTGCTTTTTTGTGACTGTGAGAAGAAGAAGCATCTGAATATGTTCACATGTTGTCGTCTCCTTGGAAACGCATCGGCCCCAGGAGTTTTGGTTCAGTCCTCGTTAGCAGTTAGCACAAAACCAGGCGCTGATCCATGTGACCCATCAGATTACTGATGATGACTGACGGGATAAACAACGAGAGGGAGACGCTCTTATTTGATCTGTGTGTGGAGCAATAACACGTCTCTGAAATATGATAATAATAACTTAATTTGTTTAGCACCTTTTTTTTTAAAACAAGTAATGCAGCTTAAAATGCTTTACAATTAAATAAATTACAAACACCAAAGGCTTCACATTAAAAAGGATGTGAAAGGAGCATAAAACAATGTAGTATAATAGTAATAATAGTACATAATATAAGTAGCTAAAACATAGAATATATAAAATCAAATTAAAATACAACATTTTAAAAGAAGTGCATTAGAAACAAGATAAAAGTCCGCGCACTTCAGCTAGAAAACTAGAAAATCACCGTCTTAAATAAACAAAAGGCCATGGTCACATGACAGTCACATGATGTGCCAGTCCCACTATATACGTTTTCAGGTGTACACATTGATGCAAACGAGAGAATATATAAATAAAAAGAAGAGAAAAAGAGAAAAATCTGTGTACATAAATGCAAAATGTTAGTTGTGTGTTGAGCAATAACAAGTCTCTGAAATATAATATAATTGATGATGATGATGATGATGATGATGATGATAATAATAACTTCATTTGTATAGCACCTTTTTTTTTTTTTTTTTTTTATAAACAAGTAATGCAGCTTAAACAACATTAAAAAGGATGTAAAAGGAGCTTAGAAAATGGCATGATGTGCCAGTCCCACTATATAAGTTTTCAGGTGCAAATGAAAGAATATATAAATAAAAAGAAGAGAAAAGGAAAAAAAACCAGTGTACATAAATGCAAAATGTTAGTATTATGAGCCATATTTGACAAAAGAATATTTGAAAAATAGACAAATGCATATGTACAAATGATAGAAATGCATTTGAGAAACTTGAATCAGAGAATTTGGCAAATTTCTTCTTTTTTAAAAAATGACTCAAATCAATTAAACAACTGTGTGAATGAATCGTAGCAGCTCCAGGTCAGAAAATGATCTGAGCTGTTGTTTAAATTCAAAGTGCTGTTACCTTTTTTTTAAATTTAATATTGTGTGTTGTTAAGTAAGAGCTTCTTTGGCATCGAGCCACTTAGCCCGAGCGGTTTATTGGATCAGTTACAGCTCCGGCGGGCGGAGAGGTGTGACGGGATTATAACGCCAGAAACAAACAGACAAATTATTACAGTTGTATTACATGACGGAGACGGTGATATCTGTTAAGCCTGGTGTAAAGTCACTGGCATGGAGCCTATTTACAGCCTCCAGTCTGCGTTTAAACCTTATTAAAGGGGCAGTTCGTATAATTTAGTGGAGCAAACCTAACATAAATGGAGTATAATATTCATAAGTGTGTTTTAATTAGTGTATAATCACCTGGAAATGATGATTATTGTGTTTTTTGTAACCTTAGAATGAGCCTTTTATATATTTATCATAGGGTCCTTTTCTATGGAGGTCGCCATGTTTCTACGGTAGCCCAGAAAGGACAAACTGTAGCTTGTTTTTTAAGAGTTTTAGATTGTCCTACACGCTCGGAAGTGGAGGGGAGGGTTATTAATTGGATTGTAATCTCAACCTCACTGCTAAATACCACCAATCTCATATCTTTTAAAGAATTGAGCTTGTGTCGATATACACTAATCCTGCAAATGTAGTCAAGTACATAAAGACGACTAGATTGCGCAACCCTTGATCAATTAATTGCTTTACAGATAATCAACTGAAACTGACAGTAATTGAATAATCGCTATAGTCATTTTTTAATGCAAAAATGTCCAAATTCTCCAGTTTTAACTTCTAAAATGTGAATATTTTCAGATTTCTTTAGTTGTTTGTGGTAGTTAAACTAAATAGATTTGGGTTGTCGAGACGAAATAAGAGATTTTAGGTTGCATATTAACATTTTCACCATTTTCTGACATTTTTCACCCTTTTTTTGACATTGTATAGACCCACAACCAATTGATTAATCAGGAAATGATCAATAATGCAAATAATCATTAGCTACAAGCCTTTATAGAGGATATAGCTCAGTTGGACATTGCACTGAAACTGATTTATAGAAGTTTAATGATCACATATTACAATGACGATTTAAAGATTTAATGACTATTTATTTAATTAGTAAACTGAATGTAGTTGAGTTTAGAAAATGATAACATACATTTATAGACCAAGCCATTAATTAATTAATAATAAAACTAGTTGCAGCCCTCTCTCTCTCTCTCTCTCTCTCTCTCTCTGTCTCTCTCTCTGTCTCTCTCTGTCTCTCTCTCTCTCTGTCTCTGTCTCTGTCTCTGTCTCTCTCTGTCTCTCTCTCTCTCTCTCTCTCTCTCTCTCTCTCACTCTCTCTGTCTCTCTGTCTCTCTCTCTCTCTCTCTCTCTCTGTCTCTGTCTCTCTCTCTCTCTCTCTCTCTCTCTCTCTCTGTCTCTCTCTCTCTCTCTCTGTCTCTGTCTCTCTCTCTCTCTCTCTCTCTCTCTCTCTCTCTCTCTCTCTCTCTCTCTCTCTCTCTCTCTCTCTCTCTCTCTCTCTCTCTCTCTCTCTCTCTCTCTCTCTCTCTCTCTCTCTCTCTCTCTCTCTCTCTGTGTATGAATAATAAACACTTGTCCATTAATATTGGACTTAAATGTCACAGCTCACCCAGAGAGACACATTTTTAAAACCTTCGGCTCGTATCCAGGAAGCTCTCAGCGAGTGTTGTCCTCACATCGATGATCAGTCATCCAGAGACGGACGGACCGAGCCATCTGCCCCCCCGCCATGATGAAGACGAGGACTTTTAGTCGACTGAGGTGTTTTTAGTCTGTATTCATCACACCTCGTCTGTTTGCACGCTTTTTAAAAGTGTTCATAAAAATCATTGACAGACCAGAAGATAACGTGATGATGTGGTTTATATGATGTCAACCATCTGCAACGACGTGAAACCGGACACAGAACGAAGCCAATCAATCAATTAATCAATTAATTAATTAATTAAACTTGATCTATAGAGGACCATTCATGCAGATTAATGCAGTTCAAAGTGATTCACAGTTGATAAAATAAAATCTAAATAAAACATTTTGATCAGTGCATGCAAGAGAGAAAATAAGAGATAAAAATGTTAGATAAATAAAAATTTTAAAAGGTTTTTGATTTATCATAAAAATCAATATTTTTATATAAAAAAGATAATCCGAGAAAATGTTTATTAAAAGTTAGAATAAAAACCAGGCTAAAAGATTAAAAAGACAAAAGACTAATAATAATAATAATAATAATAATAATAATAATAATAATAATAATAATAATAATAATAATAATAATAATAATAATAATTAAATAAATAATAATAAAAAAAATGAAGTTAAACAAAGTATAATAATAAAATAAAGTAGAATACAATTTTAAAATATCTAAAAAATAATAATAATAATAATAATAATAATAATAATAATAAAAATAAATTAATAAATACATTTTAAAAAAAAGAGAAAGAAAAAAGGTTTTGGAATTACAATAAAAATCCAAAAAATAAGAGAAAATTAAAAAAAAGAGAGAATAAGAGAAAAAGTTTATTAAACGTTGGATTAAAAAAACTGTGCTAAAAAGGATTTAAGACAGATGAATAAAATCGTTAAGAATAATGATAATAAATATAATAGAAAATATAATCACAGAATAACAAAATAAAATAGAATAACGTTTTAAATTAAAAATAAAAAGACTAAAAACCATTCTTAATCAAAAGCCAGGCTGAACAGGTAGACACATAAAAGAGATAATTACATTTTACATATAATTAATCTAAAAGTCCATCTTACATCTGATGTTTCACTACTTCCTGTTGAAACTGGACGATATGTTTTAATCTAGAAGCAATAAAAATCAGATGTGTTCAATGAGCTCTTGAGTTTAGTTCCCTGCCGTCTCTCCTCCTGCCTCGCCGGGAGCTGCGCAATACTTTGCTTTAGAAAGAGATAAAAATAGAAATATTGATTTTGTGAGTATGGATGACGCACAAAGACTTGGAGAGTCCGGTCGGTCACATCACACACTGGGTGAAACGTACGAGTTCGGTCACATGGAGAAAGCCTGAGAGAAAGAGAAGAGAAGAGGAGGGAAGATGATAGTAGTAATAATAATAACTCTTTATTTATAGAGCACTTAAAAACCCTGAGCTACAAAGAGCTTCACAAGGCCGCAAAATACACAAACCATAAAACTACTATGTTAATATTTAAAAGACAAATAAATAAAACTTGAGTAAAAAGGCAAGAATAGACAAAGTATATTTAAAAGAGATTAAAAAAAAGCTACTTAAGGAAAATTAAATCAAGTAAAAGCAGGAAAGGCTCTCCAGTAATGTTTTTAACCCTTTACATACTGTTCATAATTAGTCTCCACACTAATTCACATTCATAGATTCCCCCAATTAGTCATTAATAAATGTTTAATTAATCTTATGGGGGGAAAAAAGACATTTAAAATCATTATTTTATAGAATATGAAGAATGTAAAATGTTTAAATGCTGATTTTTTTTCCTTTTTTTGTAATAAACAGGTCAAATTTATACATTAACATATAAAAATGTGTATCAGCTGCCTTTTATTTCCATTTTTGTACATTATGGGTCACATTAAGGCTAAAATGAATCTATTTAGTGTGTTTTTAAAGCTCTCAAATGTAAAAAAAAAAAAAAAGATTGGTTAGATTTGAGGTATATAGTGTAGTGAGCTTTAATGGTCTGAATACTTTGACCTCATGTTTGTCGTCAGCCGCTGCTCAAAGTGCCTCCATGTGAGCAGAAACTCAAACACGCTCACAGTAAAAACCCTGTTGGTGGTTAATGAGCTTTTACACAAACATGAATAACTTTTCAGTCCACTTGTGACACACACAGCAAACACTTTTAACCTTTAGCCCCTAATTCTTAACCCTTAACCCCCTAAAACCTTTTACTGACTCATAATTAGTCTCTAGGACCAATTCATATTAACCCATTCCCCCAATTAGTCAGTAATACATGTTTAATTGATCCTTAATGGCTTATTATCACTTATTTCTGATTATTTTACATAAACCAACCAATCAGCTTATTAATTAAAGTAGAAAATAACCAGCAGTTGGAACTACAATGAAATTAATCATTAGTTACAGTCCTATATAAATGACTTGTAAATGACTACAACAGTAAAATCCTGCTTTTGCATTAATATATATCTCATAATGTATTATATCAGCAATTATATAATTTTTTTAGGTATTACAAAGGTCTTAAAAGTCATTATATTTATACTTAAATAATGTGCAGATACCCTGGGTTTCTATTTTTGTATATTTGGGGTCACATTTAGAAAAAAGTCCACCTAGAAGACATCTATATAAAGAGTTTTTACAGCTCTCAGATGTAAAACTTGGGTCTAATTTGACCCTGAACAGTGATTATGGGGTAAAAAGGGACTTAAAAGATAAGATATAGACATCTAACAGTTATTTTATGTGGTTTTTGGTTGTGTATTAGCTCTCAAATGCCAAAAAATGGGGTTAAAATTGATCCTGAACACATTATGTAAGGGTTTTTTTAAACTCCACTGCACCTAAAAATTTTAATCTGGCTCTCTCGCTCTCTCTATTTGAAGTGAATCATCAATCACACATAGACACACCTGAGGACCGGTTTGGGACTCTGTGTTTCACCTGTTGACTCTCCGTCTTCAGTATGAACGGGTTGTTTTTTAGTGACAGATGTCAGCTCGGTAACGCTGCCGTTGAATTAGACATGCATGACGGACAGCATTTCAGTCGGTCTTTGGTGTGTTTGCACATGTTTCAGTGGCGGTTACTGTGGCTATATATGGAGTGTTTACTCTGTGGAGAGAGGACACGGATGATGTGCCCAAAAAAAGGAAAAAAGACGAGGAGGAGGAGGTGCAGACTGAATCCTAGTATTTCAAATGCTGATGCGGTTGATGTGCGGTAGGGCTGCTCGATTAGGGAAAAATCATAATCACGATTTTTTGGGTCAAAATTGAAATCACCATTATTAAAACTTTAGAAACATGCTGCATTTCTTGTTCATTCGGCTTAATTTATGACATTAATTAAAGAACGTTAAGATGAGATGATTGAGTGTAATGAACAGTGATAGCTACTACATCTCCCGAAATAAGGCATTGCGAATTTAATTCTGCATCGATATTTATCGGATTGCGAAGAAACATAGAGCATCCATGTCTGGTAGCTTGCTTCAGGTAGGAGATAGGTAGAAACTCATGCTGTGTCCGAAATCACCCCCTAACCACTATATAGTGCACTATATAGTGACCACGCCATTTTGTAGTGGTGTCCGAATGTTTAGTGATTATTAATGTTCACTATATAGTGCACTGAATCTATCCCACAATCCACCGCGGAATGTAGTGAGCATCCGATGGTCACTAACCGGAGCAAGATATCCCATCATGCATTGCTAGACGCATTCAAGTCCGCCTGGCAAGTCTGTTGCTCCTCCTTATCAACAGTAGTTGAATAATTGTTATGATGAACAACGCGAAATTCACGGTGGCTGGCATTTTTTTCCGTTTGAGATGAACGGCAGTTTGTTTTCCTTTGTGTGCGCGAGACGAATTCGTGAGTTGCGGCGGGAAAAAGTTATTAATAAAAACAATAAAATGCAGAGACCATGTTGGAGACCCGTTTATTTACATAGGATACATCAACAAGACAGATCAAGGTGCTCGTAATGTAAAGATGTAAGCTTTGGTGACAACACATATCAAATACAAGGCAGATTTATTAGTTAAGGCAGATTTCTTAGTTAAGGGACAGACACATAACTCCTCCACTTGATGTTGTGTTTACATCACGTTTTATTTGTGCGACAGCTGTGACGTAATTAACGGCGCCGAGCAACGAGCGGAGTAGTGTCCGAGCGTGTCCGAGACGTTCCGCCGTTGAGTCCACTATATAGTCCACTATATTGAATTCACTATATAGTGAGTAGGGAGTAGTGAATGAGTGAGTGATTTCGGACACAACCTCAGTTTCTTAAAGAATGTTCACAGAGTCTGTTACCATGGTGACTGACTCAGAATTTCAGTTCCCACGGTGACTGACTCAGAGTTCCAGTTACCACGGTGACTGACTTAGAGTTTCAGTTAGCTCTCTTTCTGGAATGGATAACTCTGAGTTTCCTCATCTCAGGGTTAACATACTCTGAGTTTTCCATATAACCCGCTTTCTGGAATACCCCCCAGGACTTTCTTCCAGTTTTTACGTCCTTGCTCCCGCCCCAGACACATCCGACCAATGAGTGAACAACTTACATGATTTGTGGTGCTAAACCAAGAAGAAAACGCACCAAATTCACCAATTGAACGTCCGTAAGAGTCTCGGTGTCGTTGTTGCCGAATCAAATCTCACCGAGGTTGAAAAAGAACCAGAGTTTGATTAAACCAGACTTAAAATTTGAAGTTTGAAGTTTGAAAACTGGTTTTGGAGTCTGGAGCTCATGGAAATGTGCTTTAGCCTTTTTTGAAAGTCCTACTTACTGGTTCATGTTCTTAAGAAAAAGGATGTTGTGGTGTGACTTTAGACTTTATAAGGGAAGTATTGTTTTTATTGGCTGGATTTATGCCTACGAAGATCCAGACGCCGATATCACGAGATCTTTTTTTTCCCATTCAACCACAGCTGTGTAAAAATCTGTCTCTTGAACATTTTGTCTGGTCATTCATACATTTTAGGTTTTTTTTTTTTTTTTAACATGTGGGTGCCTCATCTGTGTCTGAGCCTGGTTTTCTCCATGCTGCTGTGTCACGACCAGCGTGTGAACAAGCCACGATGTTGGCTTTATTAATCCGAGAGCCGCAGAGCCGGCGGCCAGCGCTAAAGACGAGAGAATCCCTGGAATTCAGGCCTCATCTAACGGGGGTCCAGACACTCCCGCCAAACCTGCCTGTGAGCTGACGCGTAGTAGAGGCACCGCGCTTTGTGTTTGGCATTATCAAAATAAAAGAGACATGCAGTGTGTAGCGAGTGAATGAATGAATGAATGAATGAATGAATGAACCGTGTCGAGATATGAATAAATTAATTAAAGCAACAGTTTCTTTTTAATTAAACCCTCACTGATGGTTTGTGTCCTGTGATTAAAGAGTGGAGGCACTTTGGGTGAAAGGAGAAGCTGCCATGCCTCTCATTTGTGTGATATTTCTCAAGTGGACCAAACCTTTTTTAAAGCAAGGGTTTCAAACATAAGGCTCGCAAGCCAGAATGGGCCCAACAAGAGGTCCAATCCGGCCCACTGGATAACTTTGCTAAAGCATGAAAATTTGCAGAAAAGTAGTTTATTATTTTCACAGTCAAGGCTTCTGATCGGCCTTTGAACATCCAACTTGAGATAATTTACTTGTGATATGATTCAGATGTGAAGGATAAGTTTGCCTCGGAGGGCTCGGACATATTTTATCAGTATCTCTTAGCAGGGTAACCCCAAACTGGCAGTCCTGGCCGCATGTTTTAGGGATGACTTATCTCTCTCTCTTTGTGAACAAGCTTTTTTTTCCTGTGATAATGAATGAACAAAGGATTCAACACCTAATATTGATGCACTTGTGAAGGATGAGAGGCTCCAGGTTTTAGGAGCAAGTTAAACTGGTTTTACTTGAGAGCCTCCCTGCTAAAAGAGAAATATGATACTTAACTGGAAACCTTATTTTAATACAGCAAATCAAATCTTGCATAAATAAATAATGTGACGTCCAATCTCAGGCAGAGTAGAGCTTCAATGATTAATGGAGTGCTTAAATTTAATTTAATAATGCGACTATGTTGATAATCAGTCATTGTGTTGAGACTTTTTTAAAGGATGTGAATAATTTCTGTTTTATTGAAGAATGAATGCGTTAAGTTCTGTATGTAGAGCTGCAACAAATTGTGTATTAATCTGTTAGTTACCTAATTAACTGGCAACTACTCTATCTTTTTTTGATATGTTGATGATGCAAAAATAATCAAAGCTAATTTATCCCATTTTTGTGCCAGTTCATAGACGATTATCTCCTGATTTCCGGCTGTTAAACTTTACAGTACTTGTCAGGGAGCGCTGCCAACAGGAAACACTGCATATTGTAATTTATGCATAATAACAACGGTTTGATCACTTAACTGTACGAACACAAACACACCTCTGCAGTTAATGTTTACTCTTATACTGCATGTTTTCTGTACGTAACGTGATAAGACCGTATCAGCAGCTACTGATAAGCTCTGTGTTTACTCTACCAAGACAAGTGGAAATAGGTTATATTGTAATTTGTGCTAAAGTGCAGCCCTGCTGCTGCATATCAGTCATACTTACACTGATACACTATATTTATTTGAGTAACAGCGTCTGAAATTAGCTTTTTCACTCACCTGTTAAGACGAAGAGATCCATCGTCAAAGGATATTTTTTACCGGTCGAAATGATAAGTTACCTTTTTTTTTTGTCACATGTGCTTACTCCTTGCAAATGTCATCTTTTGATATGATATAATTGCTATTTAATTAACGGTAGCTAGCAGCACATTGGCGGAGAGCTGCGATGTTGAGTCAAGGATATATCAGTTCTTCCCCCAGTGGTCACTCGTGGTATTGCAGCTAAAAAAAATCCTCTTGTTGCCCCCAAAAAGCATTTCCCCATAGACCACCATTGTAAAAGAGACATCTTATTATTGCACTTACTCCTTTTTCAATGTTTGCTGATTTTATTATGCTTGAGTCACTGTTGTTGTTTTTTTTTTATTGTGTGCCTTATAAGGTTTCATTAAATGTTATGAAAGGTTCCTATAAATAAAATGCAATAATAATAATAACATACTATAATATGTATAAAACTATTGGCAGGACTCCTCAGACTGCAAATAAGATCAATTATGACTCTTTCTATCATGACTTTTTGATCCATGGAGGTTTTATATGTGTAAAACTTTCCTCGAGCCGAGAAAAGCTATTTAAAAATCTCTGATATCATCACAATGTAAAGTCTGCGGGCCGAGCAGGAACTCGTGGGTGGGAAACAATTGCGTATATTCAGTGGCCCCGGAAGCTAGAAACCTTTTTTTGGCGTATATGCACCAGCCGAGCAATTCTTATAGGATTGAATGGGCGCCATTGTTTTAAATCTGGTATCCAGCTCTTATAATACATCCATGAGTCTATCTACTGTCTCGAGCGCTCCTATATGTAAAAAAAAAACTAAACAAAAACAGACTAAAGGAACCAACATGAGTAATTTCCTCCGAGTCATCACACCTGATATTTTATTACATGACTACTTTGGTATAAACACTCAGCTGCCAGTGTTTACCCTCCAAATGGAAAATCTACCCCCATTCAGCTCTATGCGGGTGTTATTAGCCCTGTTGAGTAACATTACAACAAATGTTTATTATTGCCCTACTTTTGGCTTTCTATATCTCATGCAGTTTATTTACTCCAGTATGAAAAGCAATGACTTATATAAATAGATACATAACTTTCTTTATTTAAAATGTATTTCTCATCTTATTTCTGCACCTTTTTTTTAGTTAAACTGTTGTGTCTGTTTTTCCAACCTAGGAGGAGAAATGCAGGCATCCTTCCCAGTCTGGAGGATTTGCTCTTCTACGCAGTCGCTGAAGGTCAAGAAAAGATTCCTGCTCATAAATTTCTCACAGTAAGTCCTTTTTATAAAATCCAGCTGGAGGGGTTTGTGCTTATTTCACAGCATTAATACTGCACCTCAGAACTACACTAGCATTAAAAGACACATCGTTTAACCCTCGTATCGTCCTCCCGGGTCAAATTGACCCTTTCTTCCTTCCTTCTGTCCTTCCTTCCCCCTCACTCCTTCTTTCCTTCCCTCTTTCCTTCTTTCCTTCCTTCCTTCCTCCCTTCTTTCCTTCCTTCGTCCCTCCTTTCCTTCCTCCTTCCTTCCTTCCTTCCTCCCTTCTTTCCTTCCTTCGTCCCTCCTTTCCTTCCTTCCTTCTTCCTTCCTTCCTTCCTTCGTCCCTCCTTTCCTTCCTTCTTTCTTCCTCCCTTCTTTCCTTCATTCCTCCCTTCTTTCCTTCCTTTGTCCCTCCTTTCCTTCCTTCTTCCTTCCTTCCTTCCTCCCTTCCTTCCTTGACTCTAGGACAACAGGAGGGTTAACAGTTATATGCTTGTTTTTTACTTTATGTTTTTATTATTTTAGGCTCTTAAAGCCACTGGGCTTCGCAGTGGAGATCCACGACTGAAGGAATGTATGGAAACCCTCAAAGAAACTTTAAAGAACACGACAGATGGCGTCACGCTGGACAGGCACCTATTCAAGAAGTGAGCTTCGTCTTGTCTTGTCTGGTCTTGTTTTGGTGTTTGTTTTTTTATCTCTCCATCGCAGAAACCAACACTACAGTGGCCCTTTTTTTCTTTTTAATCATATTTCCTAAGAACCTGAACTCCTTTTTTATCAGCAGCAGTAAACATAGAACTTATTTTTAATTAGAAAATTCAAACTTAGACCATATTTAACTCACTAAATTCTTTATAAACACTTAATAATATATCCATGAGTAAGCATTTAGGAGGCATTTCACCTTTTTATTACAAGAAACTCCCCTTCTCTTTATTTAATGCACTAATTATTAGTAATTATATTAATAGATGTGATGTAAGGCCAGATTTAGGACTATTGGTGGTTTGATATAACAAGATTCAACGATGTGTCAAAATGCCTCATTTCCTCTACAGTAATATAATTGTAATTGTAGTATTTTCATTATTCCAAAACTACATTAAGAATTATGTAAAAACAAAACATATTAATGATATAATAATGATAATATAATAGTAAATGTCATAAGAGAATTAATGATGGTAGCTCTAGTTTGTTAACATGCTTTTGGCACTTTTATATTATACATTAACACAACACACTAGACTCATTCAATCCTCTAAACATTAAAACAGTTGGTTTATGTCAAACTGTGGTCGACACTGTGTGGCTGGACGCCAAAATACCTACGTTGCAGTTTATCTATTAGCTACGAGGAACTTAAACAAAGAAAACTCTGGACTTTAGTCACTCAGAAACCCACAACTTCCTTCCTTTCTTCAAAACACATTCGAGATATCACCCCATGATTCATGTAGCGGATGTTCAACCTTCAGTATTTCTTCTGCTATTGTGTGTTTTGGTGCCACATTGTAAAAATATACATACATTGCTCAAATTTAAGTTCCTTTTTAAAGGTCAAGTGAGCTCTAATCTGAGTGTTAATACATCATTGATACCCTTTTACAGCTTCTACGTCTGTGTTTTTCTGCAGTCTGTGGTTTGAAAATGATCATTCATCACTATATGGATTCATGTTGGCTCATACTACGCCGATGAACCAATGAACCAATATGTTACGATGAATCTTCTTCATCAACCGCCTCTTCTTATTCTTCTTATTATTAACATTCATAGAAGTTTGTCAGACATCAGGGTTTTGGAAAACTTGGTTGACAAACTTTTTATTTTTCTCCCTCCTCTCCAGTTGCATGCAGTCACTGTATTTGAAGCATGCTATTTGTGGTTTTATTCATCAGGTGTGTCCAGAGCAACATTGTCCTGCTCACTCAGGCCTTCCGCAAGAAGTTCGTCATCCCAGACTTCCAGTCCTTCTCCTCCCATATTGATGAGCTGTATGAGAATGCCAAAAATCTCTCTGGAGGACAGGTGTGACCTTAGATCCATGATTGCTTTTTTTGTTCTTTTCTTTTCTTTTCCAGACCGTCATCTTAATTATTTATACTCATACTCAGACTCATTACCATCAGTCTAGTCTGACAGGCTTCAGTCTGCAGTCTTATCTTGTGAGGCAGCTGGATTCACAAGATGCCAGGCTTCGAGTTACGAATCCTCACGGGACACTAATCGGCGTCCTGTGAGGATTCTGTCATGATCTCCTGAATCCAGCTGCCTCGCAAGCTAATACGGTGATAGTCGGTGACAGACAGATGGTTCATCCAATCACCTGCCAAGTGATGATTTCCACAAAAAAAAAGGTTCCCAAAGGACGACTTCTCAGATGGTTTCTGTGTCAAAAACCATCTGGTGCGTCAGGTTATCCGCATTCAGCTGGTTTCCTCAATGTACATCAGCCCTTTATTTAGATATCCTCAATGGAAGCTAGCACTGCTCCAATCCAAAGGAAAAAAACTCCACCCTCGGACATGTTAAAAGGATCATATGGGAGATCCTGACAGCTGTAAATTAAATACTACTTTCAAATGTTTGTAGGAAAAATGTGCAGACACTCCAAGTTCAAGTGGCTCCAATTGACTCCCATTCAAAAAAGTGTCAACTTCTCTATAGATATACAGTCAATCATTTATTTAAAACTAATTATTATGGTCTCAGTTGCTAAATTCAGTCCTTGTAATAAGGTTATTTTTGGAATTTATTACTCTGTTAATAAGATTTGAAGACTTATCGTAGACTATCAGCCTTGTGAGCGTTGATAGACAGTTTGTTCACCTGCTGCTCTTCCTGGCTGCGGGATTAACACCAATAATGGCTCAAATTTGTGAAGGAATTTGCTGGAGCTGGTTCATTCAAAGTGAAGCTTGTCAGAAGACCAAGAAGTCTCACACAGGAACATTTTTATTGAAGCTTGATCAAGGAGAACAGAGTCACAGTATAAGCGAAAAATTGGATAATGCTGCTAAATTCTTAACCAAATCCTCACCCTTTGCTAAATTCAGGCCTTCTTAATAAGGTTATTTTTGGAATTTATTACTCTGCTAATAAGATTTGAAGACTTATTGTAGCTTTGTCAGCCTTGATAGACAGTGTGTTCACCTGCTGCTCTTCCTGCCTGCGGGATTAACACCAATAGTGGCTCAAATTTGTGAAGGAATTTGCTGGAGCTGGTTAACTCAAAGTAAGACCAGGAAGTCTGACACAGAGAGTTACAGTCAAGTGAAACACTGCGATGCCACTAAATTCTGCTGTCTACTTCCAGACAAGAGTATTTAAACCTTTCACCAAATCCTCACCCTTACTACCTCCCCAAATAAGGTTATTCTTCACCCATCTCTGCCTCTATTATTATGTTATTGAACTGTAGACACTGATTCATTACAGTTAACTGAAGTCTATACTCAGGTTACTTTGACTCTTGCTAGAACAACGTATCTCCACCCAACCTCGGTTTCCGTTGGAGACAGCAGGTCTTATCCAGACAGCTGCACATCACCAATATTTCCTCCACAAGTCGGACTATTGTTGCCATATTTCTGTTTAGGTTTAATGTTACCTGATTACTTGAAACTTGCTCGTTTTCACAATTAGGCTAAATTAGCTATAGTTAGCGCGAATACAGCGCTCAGCTTCTGGCTCCAAATAGAGAAGATGGCCTCGACCGTAAGCAGCAGCTTCAGGCTTCAAACCGGTTCCAGACTAACGCAAACCAACGGGTGACGTCACATCTCGCTACATCTACGTCTGTCTTTATATACAATCTCAAGCTGTGGTAGTTTCTGCTTTGGTTAGAGGCAGAAAAAGTTCAGTTTCCACATCGACACTTAAGCCCCAAAACTTTACTTTCTATATCTTTCTTCTTCATCTGCTAAAGTCTGCAAGGGTCTGCACCAATCGTCCAGTTTAGTCCAGACCAGATAGATAGATAGATGGATGGATAGATAGATAGATAGATAGATAGATAGATAGATAGATAGACATTACAACATGTCTGATAAACCTTTAAAACAGGAGTCTGGTGTTTTCAGGTTTGTCTGCTATGTAGAGCGTTTTCAAGGACGACTGTGACTCCAGCTATGTGTGGACTAAAAGCTAGATCAAAGAGGAGAGGAGCTCAGTGTGAACATACTGTGTTGTCAACAGGTATTCCTTGAAATGTGGGAAATGACAAGCTGTAACAGAAACAGATAAGACTCAAAGTAGACGAAACACTTTATTTTGAAATGAGAATCCGAGGGTGGAATTTTTTTCCTTTGTGATTGTCAGATGAGGGTTTGACCTCTTACAGTCGTGGTGTTAGCTTTCCATTGACAAATGATCCTCGGCAGACGTCAGCGGTGTAACATGACCCTCGTTCAGCTCTGTGCTTCTCTTTCAGGTTGCAGACTACATTCCTCAGCTTGCCAAATTCAACCCTGACCTGTGGGCCGTCTCTCTCTGCACGGTCGATGGACAGAGGTGAGGAGGAGTCATGAACAGGACTCAGTATTAAAGAGATACTGGGTTTTATTATTTTTGATGTTTAATGTTTCTCAGTTATGTTTATCTAGTGCATTTACATTCCTGTCTTCCTCACTGAGGCCCACAGTGGTTTCAGTGAGGAATGTTAACAAGCCAGTTATTTATTTAACCTCCGTGTCAAGAATCAGAAATTATATTTAACAGTGTAAAGTAAACTATAGCATTTCAAACTGTTTAATACAACCCCTCTTGTAAAGTGGGCTTAAAGGATAAGGCTGGCGATTTCCTACATTTTTCTTACTGTCAGCAAATCTCATGTGCAGAGCCGAACCAACAATGAGCTCATCATTCTTACAAATACTGGGTGTGTGTGTGTATCTGTGTGTGTGTGTGTGTCTGTGTGTGTGTCTATCTACAGCCTGTGTTGCCGCCCTTCACATTAAAATTCACAGCAGAGAGTCTCTGACGGGTGCAAAGTTTGTTTTTCTAGCATCTGGTATGTAGGTCAGAGCAGGTGAACTCAAGTGTAGAGACACTCAGAAGTGATAGAGGCAGAGAAATGATAGAAACATGTATTTATAATGAGGGCTGGGGGAAGGGAATACAGGCCTGGGGAAGCTTTGGTCAGGAGCTGGGAACATGGGATCACATTTTTAACCTTTAAGTACCCAGTTATAGGTTGTTATATGAAGCACAAGCAGCTACTGAAGCTCTGTAAACAGAACCGTGTTCCCTTTACAAAGAACTACTCTCCACAGACTGAAAACGTGATCGCCGTTAATCATCTTTGGAGCCATTTCTAAACAAACTAATGTGACCAAACTCTTTTTATGGCCCACTGGCACCGTCTCTGGAGCCCTGAAGTTCCTACCGTCGCCTGAGAACTTGATCTCCACCCAAGAGTTACTCCAGAAATAAAAAAGTAAACACAATAATAAAACAAGTGGCCGATAGAAAGACTGAAACAGCCAAGCTGGACACTCACCTACTTATCTGTGGAAGCAGTTTTTAGATGCAGGAGTAAGGACAAGATACCAGACATCCAGACATCAATACTTGCTGCAGATAACAATACACTCAAAAAACCTCCAATGAATCCGATTAACTATTTATATCCAATTATCCGGGACGAGCACCCAACATTTGTTATATCCCTGAGTAAAAAGACCCGGTGGTTTAGCCCATTAAAGTGTTTTAATAGTTTTTGGACAACAATGGAGGTCTGTAGCACAAAGGAATAGGATTTATATGACGTAGGTAAAGTAGGTAACTTCATTTTAGGTTTAGAGTCAAACATGAGATTTGTTAACAGTAAGAAAAATATATAAAATCGTCAGCCTTATCCTTTTTAATATAAGGAGTCACATGATGCTGAAACGTACTTCTCTATGTCCTGAGGATGGACTGAAATAAAAGGAACAACTATACAATGAACGCAGTGTAATAAACGCTCCCTTTGTGAAGCTTTAAATGTTCAATATATGTTTAAAAGAAGCATAAATTCAACCTTATAACTATATTTATTGCAGGCCTTTGCATCATTATCATGTACAGGTGTTTTAGTTTTACTGCATTAACATCCTTATTATTCCCAGAAATGACAAAAGTAGTGCAGGGGGATAGTCCTGAGTGTGTTGTTATGATATCGGCAGCTGTTGTGATCGTCTTGTTCTCTGATGATAAGCATTTGTAAAATTCCACAGGTGTGTATGTTTGTTATGTTTGTGTAACGGCGGAAATCGTAAAGATAACGTGGTGCGAAACGGATCATACTGTTCTGTTATCATGCTGCAACTCTCTCTGCTGCCTACTGTGTCACTTAGGTTTATGGTTTTTACTGGAAAACACACATTATCACATGAGCTGAGCGATAATAATCTAAACCCTTTACGTACTGTTTATATTCTACACCCCCACAATGTGACTCAGTCTAAGAATCTCCTCATTAAAAGTGTCTATACCAAATTTTAAACCACAGATCTGTTGAAAAAGCATCAATATTTGATCTGACTGATCAATAAATGTGATTAAACCTTGATTAATGATTCAGAGAGCAGAGAGAGTGTATTTTTTTAGCTTTTACACCACTAAACATCTCCTATCATACAATATCATGTCCTATTTTACCTCAGACATGAAAATATAACATAGCCATAATGATTGAAATGTATTTTATATTGAAAGTGAAAATGAGCAGAGCTTTATGGAGCTGTGGGGTTTATTGTAAAACCATTAGAGCCATCGGTCTTCACTGCTACATCTTAAAAAGAAATCCTCATAACTACTATCTCATTAAAACTATTAACTATTCATTTAACCAAAAGCCATGTTAATTGATATGGGGAAAGCCGCAATGGGCAAAAATGTGTAGTATAACATCAAATTTCAGAATAAAAGACCAAATTCAACCCGAACTGAATGTTTAATTTCTAATGACTGAAGCTGCAGCTGCTTCGACTCCTCTTAAGATAACCGTTATCTTTTGTCTTGTGCAGACACACGGTGGGAGACACCAAGGTCCCCTTCTGTCTGCAGTCCTGTGTCAAACCGCTGAAGTATGCCGTCGCCATTCACGACCACAGCACAGAGTACGTGCACAGCTTCATTGGGAAGGAACCCAGTGGACTACGGTTTAATAAGCTCTTCCTGAATGAAGAAGGTGAGGCTTTTTTTCTTTTTCTCTTTAATGATTATTGATTATTCTTGTGTCTGTGTGAGCGTCTGGAGAGCTCATCAGTCTCCGCTCATTGTTATTCGACCCAGCTGAGACCTGATGCAAGTTTAATAATGGAGAGTGATCTTAGTGAGAGGAGATTGGGAAGTTAGTGTTTCCTACTTTTTTTTTGTATGGTTTGTATTCCAGTCATTGAACAGGAAGTGGCAATGGATCCATAGTGTGGAAACTATTAGTGGTGACCTACATTCAACGCTTCAGTTGGTTTTTTTCTTCTCTATAAACAAAGGAAAAAATACAAAAACAAAGTGCAGAAAAATAGGAAGAATAGAGCATTAAATCTAAGTTTGCAGCATAAAATAATGATTAGCTTTAAAATCATTAAAAGGACATAGAGTGCAAATGAAAGATTAAAATTAAAGTGCTTTAAACTTCCTGTCGTCCTCCCGGGTAAAATTGACCCCGTCTGTTTTGACTGTTCCTTCCTTCCTTTCTTCCTTCCTTCCTTCCTTCCTTCCTTCCTTCCTTCCTTTCCTCCCTCCTTTTCTTCCTTCCTTCCTTTCCTTTCCTCTCCTCTCTCCCTCCTTTTCTTCCCTCCTTCCTCCCTTCCTTCCTTCCTTCCTTCCTTCCTTCCTTGACTTGAGGACAACAGAAGGGTTAAAAGAGCTCAATCATAAGCTCAGGAGAAGAGAAATGTTTTTAACCTGGATTTAAAAATGTTCACAGTTGGGGCTGATTTCAGTTCTGCTGGTAGTTTGTTCCAGTTGTGTAAAAGCAGCAAAACACATTTTTGGCATTTTTCCTCCATGACTCTGTCGACTGACTCGTCTCCTTGGTAACCCTGAAAGTTAGTCATTGATACTCGCCTTCTATCAAGCCTAAAGCCCCTCTCCGACCTGTGTTACTTCCTGTTTAACGGTTAACGTAATAATCTGACGTAATTTGTTACCATGGAAACCAGATTGCTGTTCTAGCTCACTGGCGATGCGTCACTACAATGATATTATAGCCTAACCTGTCCGCTTAACACAGTAAGAGGGATTGGACCCCTGATACTGGGTTTATTGGCATGATTGAGCGCTCACTGGTCTCCAGTCAGAGAACACAGAGTCATATTACAGGATAATAGTTTTACAGGAAGTACGGCGGTGCAGTTCAGTGGTGCGTATCTTTATAGTTTCTGAGATAAAGGACAAACAAATATATAATCTCAAGTGAGTTGTTACTGATAAGCAGCATTAACTTCAAACATTTAAACACACACGGCTGGCTTGATGACATGCTGATTACCATAAAATAATAAACAGACACTTAGCATCACAGAGACAATATATATATAAAGTCATGAATATGATAAATCAATCAACATGAACCTTTTATAATGTAATATTACAACTTACATCATCTGTGACTTCTGCACCAAGAAAGATGACAGAAGCAGTAGAACAGGAAATAGAAACGGTAGCTTCAAAATAAGAGTGTCAGACAGAGCTGTGTTATCAGGCAACATTAACTTTTATAACACTACTATAATGTAATATTTCAATTTATATCATCTGTGACTTCTGCACTGAGAAAGATGACAGAAGGAGTAAAACAGGAAATAGAAACGGTAGCTTCAAAATAAGAGTGTCAAACAGAACTGCGTTATCAAGCAACATACCAACAACAAACCAACATAATATTACAACTTATATCATCAGTGACTTCTGCACCTGGAAGGACAACAAAATCCTTCAAAATAAGAGACTCTGAACATGAAGAATTCACAACATGCAGCATCAGATATAAAGACGAAGATACAAGTCAGAATCAGAGATATGTAATATCAGACCTTCTTTATTCCTAAGCAGTGACATCTTTCTTTATTTTAAAGTCATATCCATAAGTTTTCCTCCTCAGTCGTCCAGGCTCGATTGTCCGAGGGTGTAAAAGCATGCACTGCACCCTCTGTTAAATATTTTGCACCCTCAGTTGAAATTTGAATGATGAATGCTAAATGCAGAGACGCATAACAATTTGTGGACGTCTCCGTGCTCACCTGCTATTTTGGGTCCACGTATGTGCAGCGGAGCGACGTGCTGAAGCGCTGACTGAAGGTGAATATAGATCAGCGGGTGTGGCGATAAATACTTTCTCAGCCAGTCACTTCGCTGCTCTGATAGGTCTGAAACAGCTCAGCCAATCACAGTTAAATGTGATAACGAAGGCTAATGGAAAGCTTTAAAAATGTCTGAATCAAGGGGGTCAAACATACGGCCCGTAGCCCAGAACTGGCCCAACCAAGAGGTCCAATCTGGTCCACTGGATCATTTTAATTTAATTTTCATTCACCATTCACAGTCAAGACTTCTGATCTTCTGGTGAGCATCCAACTTGAGCTATTTATTATTTCTAGGTTATTATGGTTTTACTGGTCCGGCCCACTTGAGGTGAAATTGGGAGATATGTTGCAGCATCACAACATGAACACACATCACTTCAAATCTGCAGCCAAACACAGATAGAGTAGTCACATAGTTTAGTTATTAATGTTACACAACAGCTTTCGCACTGCAATGTGTCCCCAGGATAAAACATGAGACTTATAAAAAAGAAGGGTGGAAAAATAGACTGATGAGCTGCTAACCTGATATCTATTTTATATATTAAACACTAGTCTGATGTGTGTAGAGGTGTGTGTGTGGTTATACTGTAGCAGCAGATTTATCAACATATCAGTCCTGCTGCCTTTTAGATGCTGCAGAGACTTAATAAGGTGAAGGAGAAGCTTTTCATACAAACAGTCGCAGATACTATATGAATCAGCCTCATTCATTTATAGATCAATGCAGATTAATGTACCTATTTTCCTGCTTTGTCTGCATTAAACATTTATTTTCTGTGATGATTTTGGTCGGAGAATAAATGATGCATATTTTTAGCATGAATCTGTTATTGCAGCAAGTATTTAGTCTGAATCGAGTATTTATGAGACACAAAAACAGAGATTTTTAAAGGATAATGTATGTATGACTGCAGCATGTCATCATTCAAAAGCAGCAGTAGCTTGAGTTTTTCAGTTCAGTTATTTGTTAAAGAATATTTGGTGTGGTCAGGAAATGACTCAGGAAAAATGTGAAATATCTTAAAAATGCCAAAATACCCTGGAGAGAGTTTATAAGTGTCAGAGCTGCCAAATGAATGAGTCACACGCTCAGAGGAAAGGATTATGGAGGAACTGTGTGTCTGTCTCTGTGTGTGAAAATGCTTTTTTTTTTGGTTTTCTAGTAAACACAAGAATCAATCTGTGTGCATATTTATTTAATGGGGCATTTTAATATGAAAGTAAATCTCATAGATGGAGGAAATGCTGTTAATCCCAGGCTGATACTTAAAGCAGAGTCATGATGTTGTTGTTGTTGTTGTTGTTGTCATGTCCTCTGTTGGCGTTTTGTCTCCTCGGCCCTGTGACATTCCTGTGGTTGTGTAAGGAGATCACGCTCTAAGTGAAGTAATGTGGGTGACGTAAGAGCTAACTCTTTTTTAGAGATCTGGGGGAGGAAGGGAGGAAGGCTTCCTCTCATCCCTTCCCTTCCTCTCTCAAACACCGAGCGTCTCTCTGTAACTAAAAGGAAGAGGAAGAGAGCTCAACTCAGAGGAAGCTAAGGGGGGAAAATGGAAGTTATTTTGTTAACTCATGTGACATAACCGGAGGACAAATGACTAACATGAATACAAACTTTATACTGAGAATAATTCAGTTTTATATTAGACACAGTCATCCATCCAACCTCACATGGCTGTAAAACTGGAATCATTTATTAAAACCAGATATTTTTATAGCACCTAGAGATTATTTAGAGTTTAGTTCATACAACATGGCAGAAATATATTATTAATATTTTTTTCTTTTTCTATGAATTTAAAATGACTAAAATTTACTGTATCAATTGAAATAAGTACTGTATATATTGTTGATTTAATTTAAATAATTGCTTTATTAATTAATTGTTATATTACATCACTGGGTGACACTTAATCACATTACAACAGTACATCAAACAATATAAATCAGGTAACATTTAGTGCAAAGATAAAGAATAAATATGAATGTGACTACAAAGTGCATTAGTACAATAAATAAACAAGAATGAAGACTTCATAGTTAATGTTTAGATACAATTGCAGAGTATACATGGTGTTAAAATGCCGACTATGAACGAATTATCTAGGTGTTCTTATCCGATTTTGAGATGTCCGATGTAGGTCTGATGTAGATCGGACTAAGGTGTTTACAAGTATTTTAAAAGTCCAGACTATTTCTGATACGATCAGAAATTCGATTTTTGTTGCTGCATGTAAATGTACTGACTGTATGCCGCTCTGAATAGGTGCGTTTTCAGGCAGGATTTAAAGGTGGAGACAGAGTCAGAAGTGCGAATGTCTGGTAGGAGAGAGTTCCATAGAATGTCTGGTAGGAGAGAGTTCTATAGAATGTCTGGTAGGAGAGAGTTCTATAGAATGTCTGGTAGGAGAGAGTTCTATAGAATGTCTGGTAGGAGAGAGTTCCATAGAATGTCTGGTAGGAGAGAGTTCTATAGAATGTCTGGTAGGAGAGAGTTCTATAGAATGTCTGGTAGGAGAGAGTTCTATAGAATGTCTGGTAGGAGAGAGTTCTATAGAATGTCTGGTAGGAGAGAGTTCTATAGAATGTCTGGTAGGAGAGAGTTCTATAGAATGTCTGGTAGGAGAGAGTTCCATAGAATGTCTGGTAGGAGAGAGTTCCATAGAATGTCTGGTAGGAGAGAGTTCTATAGAATGTCTGGTGAGAGAGAGTTCTATAGGATGTCTGGTAGGAGAGAGTTCCATAGAATGTCTGGTAGGAGAGAGTTCCATAGAATGTCTGGTAGGAGAGAGTTCTATAGAATGTCTGGTGGTAGAGAGTTCTATAGGATGTCTGGTAGGAGAGAGTTCTATAGGATGTCTGGTAGGAGAGAGTTCTATAGAATGTCTGGTAGGAGAGAGTTCCATAGAATGTCTGGTAGGAGAGAGTTCTATAGAATGTCTGGTAGGAGAGAGTTCCATAGGATGTCTGGTAGGAGAGAGTTCTATAGGATGTCTGGTAGGAGAGAGTTCCATAGAATGTCTGGTAGGAGAGAGTTCCATAGAATGTCTGGTAGGAGAGAGTTCTATAGAATGTCTGGTAGGAGAGAGTTCTATAGGATGTCTGGTAGGAGAGAGTTCTATAGAATGTCTGGTAGGAGAGAGTTCCATAGGATGTCTGGTAGGAGAGAGTTCCATAGAATGTCTGGTAGGAGAGAGTTCTATAGGATGTCTGGTAGGAGAGAGTTCTATAGGATGTCTGGTAGGAGAGAGTTCTATAGAATGTCTGGTAGGAGAGAGTTCTATAGGATGTCTGGTAGGAGAGAGTTTTTTTAAAAGAAAAATATTGGTGCATATCGGACAACATATATGCCGATACTGATTATATGTGTGATAGATCAACATCACTTTCACGGCTCACCAAGCTAACAACGTCCTGAAATCAGCAACAACGTGTAAAGAAAAATGTAAAAGTTCCTGTGGAGCTGGTTTTTAAAAAGTGAAATATGTGAACATCCTGCTTCTGTTTTCTGTCTTTGTATCTGCAGTTTATTGTGTGTGTGTGTGTGTGTGTGTGTGTGTGTGTGTATTTATATTTGATATGATTTTAACTCCTTGTTTGATTCGTCTATAGACTGAGCTCTCACACTTCAAAGATACGTAACTCAACATTTCCTCTTTGCTCCTCTCGTTGTTCTGCAGATAAGCCTCACAACCCCATGGTGAACGCCGGCGCTATCGTTTGTACTTCACTGATAAAGGTAAAAACAGCCACACAGTCTTTTTCTTTTTTTTTTCTTTATTTTTCTCCTATGTTTTTTTTCTTTTAAAGTGTGTCTTTTTTCTCCTCTAAATAGAAAGTTTCCTTTTTATATGGTGGTGGGTTTCACTTGACCTGCTTTATTTATCGACTAGATAAGAACATAAATATTGATACCAGATAAGATTTGATTGTTTTAATAAAAGCCTAATTAACATATTTTTCTTTAAACAATAATGAAACCCACTCAAGACTCACAATAATGCAATATTTTACTGAATTTACACCCTTATCCTTTTATCCACACTTCTATTTTTTACCAAAGCTCTTTGTATTTTACCTATTTTGTGTTGTTGTTGTCACATATTCAACAGAGTCTAGTGTGCCGCTCAGATATATTCACGACTCTTGACTCAGCTTGAAGAGTATCTAGGTCACTCCCTCAGTCCGCTGCCATGTGTCTTGTCTTGTTGTGGTGATTTTAAGATTTGTGCTAATCCTTCCTGAGGGGCACTTAGCGCCCGTCGCCACCGCAGCGGCGGCAGCAGCAGCAGCAACAGCAGCAGCTCACACGCCGTTATCGTCCGCCGCCGACAAATAACCCGGACGAGGAGCTAGTCAAACGCAGGTGCAGGTGAAGACGGAGAGAGGATAGGTCAGATAACGATGCCTTCATGTTGAGTTTGAGCAGATAGTCACAGAAATTAATCAAGCCTAAATGAGCCGCCGCCGCTAATGCTCCTCTCAGGTTCAGCTGTAATAAAAGGAAACATTAGAGTAGATTAAATAGCAGCTTTCACATTGCCAGTGCTCCCATTTATTTATTTATTTATTTATTTGTTACTTTACAACTTTAAAGCTTTACAACTATTAATAATCACTCACATATTTAAGTTGTAAGTATTTAAACTCTCCCAAGGTCTCTTTAGATTATTAGTGAGGAAGTTAATTATTAACATTTACACATGAGCTCTGCTGCTTCCTACAGGTTTAACCCTTTACATACTGTTCATATCCTGACTCATTATTAGTCTCTACATTAATTCACATCCATAAATCCCCCCGTCAGTTATTAATAAATGTTTAATTAATCCTTAATGATGCAAAAGAGTTTATTCTATTTATTTATGGGGGAAACAATCATTCATTATCACTATTTTATGACCCAGAAGAACATTTTATAGCACATAAAGAATACAATAACATGTTTGAAAGGTGATTTTTTAAATTTATTTTAAATAAAAACAAGTTAAATTTGCACATTAGCGTGTATAAAAATGTGCTTCAGCTGCACATAAAGTAAAGCAAAGATGCATTTTATTTCCATTTATGTAAACTGTGGGTCACATTAGGAAAGGTCTGGCTAAAATAAATGTGTAAGTGTTTAAGGTGTTTTTAAAGCTCTTAAATGTAAACATAGGTCTAATTTTTGCCCTGAACAGTATGTAAGGGTTAAGACTGTATTGTAGATTTCACACTTTTTCCCGTAACTTCAGAGACCGGTATTTGACCTTTTTAGTTATGCCAAACTATTGCTCCAAGCACTTTAGACTTTGATTAATGATATGCTTGAACTTTGCTGCTTTCTCCCTCATGTTGTAAGAAACATTGTGCTCTAAGCTAGAAAAAAGAGCTTGGAGGTGTGATTTTATTATTATCATTTATAGTTTTTATTTGACTTTGAGAGAAAGAAATCTAGACAGGGAAATGTAATTAAAGTCTTTACACAGCAATTAAACTGACTGACGTTTACATGCACATTTATATTCCACTATTATTCCAAATATGACAATATTCCCAATTTAATACAGATTGTTCCAGATGAAGCTTTATTCTGAATGGAGCATTTTCCAGTTAAACATGTAAGATATGCAGATGTTATTCAGGTATTTGGACATATAAACTGCATATTTGGGGTCAGTTTGCCTTTGCTCTGCTTACGTCACCAACCAGCCAACCAGGTTTGGGGTGCTGAGATAGAGACGAGCATGACGCGCTGGTTGTGTAACAGCGACCCTGCGCAGGAAAACAGGACATATGCTGGAAAGCAGGAAGTCAGACAGAGGAGAGGAATGAGAGCAGAGTGGAGAGCTGTTCAGGGCGGGCTGGGGAAAAAAAACAGGCCGCACCTTCTTCACCATGATGAGGACGGAGGGGATTGGTTATTATTGTCCTGACATGCAGCAGTTTAGAAACACCATAAGGCAACCTGAGTTACCTGGATGTGCCTGTTACTAAACATTTATAATATCAGTCATATAAAAATCACTTCTAGGCCGGTAGCAGCTCATTAAACAAATGACAAGGCAAGTTTATCTGTAAGCACATTTCAATACTAAGGCAATTCAAAGTGCTTTACATTACAAGACAGGATATAAAGGCACCACACGGCAAAATAAAAGACATTTAAATACAGTTAAAAGGGTTACAGAGGAAATAAAATGAAGCTATAACAGGATAAGACAGTAGAATAAAGAGTTACAGTGCAGTGTGAGATATTATTATTATTTATGAAAATGCAGCCGTGACTTAAAAGAAGTGAGCGTTGGAGCAGACATGCAGTCTTCTGGGAGTTTGTTGCAGATATGTGGAGCATAAAAACTGTCAAAACAGGAAATAACAAAGTAAAATATACCTCAGTTTGTGACTCAGCGTCTTGCAAATGACCCGCCATAATTTAAAAGAACTGAGTTTGTTTACGATCTTGTGATTCCCGTTCCCACTGGAGCAGAAGGAAACCCTGAAACCCTTCTGCATCTAAGGAGGAATATTATTAATCCTTATGCATTTTGCAGGAATATTGTCTTTTTATGGAATAAAGGCAAACCCCCCCCCCCCCCCCCGTAATATATTGTGCATGTAGACATGGTCGCTGTATGTTTGCAGAGGCATGCTGAAGCACGTGGCCTGCTTAATGATGATGATTTTATTATTATTTTAAATTTTGGACTTCTTGCAGGCCGCTCCCACCTGACAGAGTAGCTCCGTCTCAACTCTCAGGGTCTGGGACTCATGTGTATGCATGTTTGTCAAAAATATCCCATCTCATTGTTTCAAAATTCATGTTTTCTTTAGCTCCACATGTGCTTCTTGTTCATTATCACCCTGCAAATATACATGTAGACACATTAACAGCAAAATCAACCAATACACAGACTAGAACAGGAAGTGGATCAAGTGGCTGTAAACTCTAAATAACAGCAAAAGCCTAAATGTTTTTTTATTTTATTGAGCATTTAAAACCCAAATAGCAACATAACTATGACAGTAAAACGTTAACAGTGGTTTGTTCTTGAACGTGCTTTCACCAAAAGTTAATTTTTAAGCAAAGTACCACAGGTCACCTTTCCCCACAGCTGCTCAGAAATTAATGAATAATCAATTGAAGGATCGTTGAAACAGTTACAACAACATATTTATCTTTTTATTCTAATAGTTTTCACTAATATGTAGAATATAACTAATATAACTAAGCAAGCCTTGACAGGTCTGGTTTGACTCTTTATGAAACATAAAAGTATAAATTAATTCTGTTTAATCAACTTTATTCTAACTTATTACAGCAGGGTTTACACTTATTTATGGAAATTATGGACAATAGGTCTTGTTTAAATGACATTATACCTCATTTTTAAGTTAAATAAAATAAGTAAAAAGTAGAAATTATGAATTATTGTAACCCTTCTGTTGTCCTCAGGTCAATTTATCATCCAGGACAAAAGGCGTTTTTTAAAAAATCATATATAATTTCATTTAAATTAAAAGGTCTAACACAGACATTTATGCTTTATAAACAGTAGGAAGAACAGGAAGGTTAAAAAGTCATGATTACTCTTTATATTATACTCCTTTAGTCTAAATGTTGCACTATATAATAAAAGAAACATCTCTAATAAATCAGATTTGTTTTAGTCACCAGTATTAAAATCTGTCTAAACTCATAAATGATCTGGTTCGTCTTAGCAGAGGTTGGATCTGTGAAGCCAACTGTTGTTATTTCATTATGTACAAAACAGAAAACTTTATTGACACTTGACACTGTTTCTGTTTCTGTTGTCTTATATCTGCTACAGCTGATACTAGTCAGCGTTGTGTTTTTGGCCTTTTGATCAAATTACTTTGTGATTATTAGCCGAAAACAAATAGAAGAATATAGATTTAGAGTAAATGAATAATGTTAAATGTTGTACTGCAGTCAGAGTTGACAATAAGTTTGCTTCTTAAAGGAATAATTCAACAGTTTGGGAACATTTCTATGAGAGCAAGATGAGAAGATCGGTATCAGTCTCCTATCGGTGCGTTAATGCTGCAATAATATATATATTTTATATCAATAATAAATCAGATATCATGTGAAAAGAGTCACTTAATGCATTTAAGCATCTTTCAGCACTTAAATTAAGATCTTACAGAAGTTTCAGACCAGTGTGACAAGTGATTAGTTTGGGAAATATTCATAAAAATTAGATATTTGAAGTCATGTCTTTACAGTTTGGATAAAGTCAGACCGGCTGCTTTAACGTTTCATGCTAATTGTTGCTAACGCTACAACTAACTAACTAACTCATTTGCTCAATTAAGGCAAAAGTTTTTTTTATAAAGGTGCTGAAGAGTGAAACGCTAGTCGTCTTAAAGGGGGAGGAGACATGCTTATTGATTAAATGAGGAGATAACAGCACATATTTACAGACTGGAAAGCTTTACTGATGCTTTCAAACACACAAGAGCTCAAGAGAGAAGTTAAAACAGTTTCAGGAGCATTTCAATAAGAAGAGCTCAATTAGATCCAGATAAAAGATAGGAAAGGATCCTTCAGAGGCGTCCATAATGTTGCTGCAGGAGTAGACCAAGCTTTGACTCATTTAATCAGCTGATCTCAGTCTTCAGGCAGCTCTTTGATTGGTTGGAACAAAAAAGCCTGCAGGCACACAGCGGCCCTTTTTTATGGGAATAGTTTGGGCCTGCCATGTGGTCGATACTGGTGCTGCTGGTGGAGAGAAGCCAGCAGGTGGTTGATGGAAACTTTTTGTATATCACTGAGGTAATGGCGGTGACGGGAGGAGGAAGATCTTTAAAGAACGACAGAGAGATCATTAGTCAGATACGATGGAAGGAAAAGCAGAAGTGATTTTAGTGGAATAAAGCTTCATTTCTGATGGAGTATACTTGACGCACATGACCCGATTTTGATATCAATCTTCTCCTCAAAGTCTTCGATTAAGTCCCAAAATGTGGAGGTATTTCTTTAAAACATTGTGAGCAGATCAATGTAAGACGAAGCAGAAAAAGCAGCACAGCACTCAGAAGCCTTTTTATACTAGCTGTGTGGTGTTGCTTTGCTCGCTGGCGTCCAGTCAAACAGGTTACTCACTACTTTACTGACAGGCTGTATAAACTGTAACATGTGTAGAGTTCAGTATAAAACCAGCCCATTAAACTGCATTAGTCTCACTCTAGAAATGCTTCAACTCACATCGTGCAGAGTCAGTAATGTTTGTGTCGCCATCGTCATCAGTGTCTCCAATATGTGTGTGTGTGTGTGTGTTTTTTATTTTCTACATAATTGACGCTCCGTCGGTCAGGTCGCCCAGTCAACTTTCAGGGAAGGGTGGTTGTTGGTGGGATGGTAACTATGGGATGGTTGCCCGTGGCGATATATATTTATTACCCCCCCCCCCCCCCCCTCCTCCTCTCAAAAAACAAAACAACTGTTGTTACATGGTGCTTGAAAGGCTACATGTTGTTGCTGTTTTTGTATGTTGTTGCATATTTTCCAGACTTAGGAACTGTGGGAAATAATGACTGCTGCTGCAGGTCAAATGACGTTGGTAATTTTTTCTTCCTTTTCCATATCTATCTCCTCGCACTCTCCTAAATCCCATGACCTTCCCCCCTCTCTCTTCTTCTTCTCCTCTTCTTCTTTCTCCCCTTCTTCTTCCTCTTCTCTTTTCTCTCCTCCAATCAGCCCCTGTAGAAACCCCCCATTTTAGTGACTCTTTAACACTTCCATCAGTGTCACTTATATATATTTTTTTTTACTTCTTCTGCACAAAGTGTAGAAATTTAAAAAAATGTCAGTCACCATACAAAAAAACATACATATAGTTCAATAATTTGACTTTAAAACAAATGCTATAGCACTATAAATGTGCATGTGTGTCTATATTTTCTATTATTTGATCTATTTGCTGTGTTTTCTTTGTGGGAATAGGGATTGTGACTTTAATAAATATACATTACACACACAGTTAGAAGCCTTTATTTACTTCCCTCTCTCTTGTTTCGGCTGACTGGTGGCTCTCTGCACAGATGACACATGTAGACACACACTCATACACACACACACCTGCATTATGGTAACCCATAATACAAACTCACCTGTATACCTCTATCTCTGTGCAGTTGTACTTTATATCCAAACACAAACACACACACACAGTCAGGCAATTTAAAAAAACAAACAAACTGGTGTTGTTCAGCTTTAAACTTTTAGTCTTTAAATAAATATTGAACCCAATACTCTAAATGTGTAGTGAGACATGTTTTTTTTTTATTTAACTGGCTAAACTCTGGTAACGCACATGTCTACTAAATCTCCCCTTTTTTAACTCCAAAATACTTCCCCTCTTTGTAACCTATTTGCCAATAAAACCAATCTTATTAATGTTTTTGTTTCTACTTTTGTATAATTCTTGGCAAAAATGTTTTGACATCTGCTAATTCTGTAGTGTTTTAATATGACAGCAGTAGTGTTATCTTTTTTTTTTTTTTTTTTTAGATATATGATGCTGTTTCTTCTTCTTCTTCTTCTCTGCATCAGATTTTTGTTGAATGAACTGTACTAAATGCATCTTCTTCTTCTTCTCTTTCCTCAGCAAGGTGCGGGCAACGCAGAGAAATTTGACTATGTAAGTATGAGAAGTGAGATCTGGGTCAGGAGTTGATTTGCATACATTTGGTTTCATCTTGTGAACTATGTCTCTGTTTATTATGTACGGAAGAGGATTAGGGCCACTGTGGGGAAAAAAGTGAGTTCTGACTTTAATCTCTTACATCAGAATTCTGAGTTTAAAGTCAGAATTCTGAGATTAAAGAATTCTGAGAAGAGTCAAAGTTCTGGAATTCTGAGATTAAAGTCAGAATTCTGAGATTAAAGAATTCTGAGAAGAGTCAAAGTTCTGGAATTCTGAGTTTAAAGTCAGAATTCTGAGATTAAAGAATTCTGAGAAGAGTCAAAGTTCTGGAATTCTGAGATTAAAGTCAGAATTCTGAGATTAAAGAATTCTGAGAAGAGTCAAAGTTCTGGAATTCTGAGATTAAAGTCAGAATTCTGAGATTAAAGAATTCTGAGAAGAGTCAGAATTCTGGAATTCTGAGACAGTGGCCCTTATCCTCTTCAGTAATTATGTTATTCTTTAGCTTATATCTTGTCTTTTTAGTCTCTTTTTCCCTTTTGAGAGCATAGAAAAGATAAATAATTAGCTGTGTCCCAGTTACTTACGAGAAGCTCACAGAATTTAGTCAAATTAGGAGAAGTAGAGGTTTAAATAGTAAAATAAATGCATTTGTTTAGTCAAATTAGAGTAAAGCTAACCTGAAAACTTGTGGGATTAGTGTAGAATATTTAAAAGCTTAAATGCAACCAACGACATAGTTTATATAGTTTATACACACATATAAACACGAGTTCATGTTTTTCATATTTCATCATTATTCCCGTTGCTTTACTTCCAGGTCATGAACTTCCTGAAAAAGATGGCGGGAAACGAGTATGTTGGTTTCAGCAATGCCACGTAAGTCTCTGTCTTCAATTAACGATGAAGTTTCAGGCTGTTAAAGTTTCTACATCTCTTCTTTTATTCAGCATTTATTATTTTCATTATTACTCTGCTGATGATTTTTTTCAGTTCATTGACCGACAGCCCAAAATCCAAAGATGTTTAATTTCAGTTTTCATTTTATTTCATTCCATGTATGGCAACGAAAAATACCAAAATCAAAGCCGGAAACAGCTAATTTTGGTGATATTTTCACTTGAAAAATGACTAAAAGATTCATCAGTTATCAAAATGATTCAGTATATTTAATTATTTGAGTCAGAAAATAGTGAAAAAATGACTATTATAATTTCCTATAAGTCAAAAGTGACGTCTGATGTCTCGTTTTGTCCGACCAACACTCCAAAACCCAAAGATATTCAATTTAATTTCATGTATCACAAAGAAAAATATTACACTGTCACATTTGAGGAGCTTAAAACAGTACATTTTTGGCATTGTTGCTTAAAACATGTCAGAATAGTTTCAAAATAGTTAAAATGTCAGTCAGTTATCTACATAGCAGAGAAAAGCTGCTGCACGGCTCTCTGTGGGTTGAAACTTTGAAGCGTGCTGAGTGTTTGGCCGCTCTCCAATCAGTCCAGTCTCACAGCAGGCGTCTTTAGTCAGATTTTAATTAATGCAGTGATTTGTGTCAGAGAGGCAGACTGAAACACGAGCCTGTGGAACAAAACAAAACAAAAGTGTGGATGTACCAACACATAGAAAGTAAGTGAGAGCGGACTACATATCTGTTACAGCGCTGAAACTAAACCATGGTGTATTTTCACTGCAGATGCTTGTAAGATGATATAAGACAAATTACACAATGACACTAAATACTAAAATACAGGCACCTAAAATAGGATGGAGAAGGATGTTAAGCTGTCCAAATGCTGCTGATTCATTATTGCTGCTATTTTGGATCAGATTAATACAGATTTAAGAGTCTTTTAAAATACTAATTATCTCCAAATTACCTCAGATGTTCATAGTTTCAGGTGTTTATCTGTTTGAACGTCTCCCTCAGCCTGAAGCTACTCTTCTTTGAGCAATAGTGCTTTGACTGTCATTAGTCTGTCTCTGTTCTTTTAGTCATTGCAGTCAAACATTTATCTCTCTCTCTCTCTACTGCTCGTATTCATAAAAGAAGATCAGTAGCATCTTCTTATTGTTCCATAAAGACATATAAACTGGGAGGTGAAACCATGTCAAACTGCACCTTTTAAAAACAGCTTTGATCAGATAGATGAGAAACACCTGTGTGTCTTTATTTGGCTTTCCACACAGTTGAACATGTTATGCTGCCAAACCAAATTATTTACCTGTTCATAGCTTACAAAGAGGTTACAAGTTCAGCCTCAACCTGCTCAGCTCATTTTTTCATTTGCAAATATTTAAATGATGCACATGACAAACCATCACATGCTAAACATCATACATGTTATCGGCTGTTTTTAAAGAGCGGCTGTTTAGATAATTGATTCATTTGAGATGGAAAAATACCCAAATTCTTGCTCCAGCTTTTTAAATATGAACATTTTCTGATTTTCCTCTGTCATATTTTTATGATTGTAAAATAATACTTCTGAGTTGTGGACTGTTGGTTAGGACAAAACAAAACATTTTTCACCATTTTCTGACATTTTTTAGACCCAACAACTAATCAATTCATTGAGAAAATAATGCTTATATTAATTGCTAATAAAGAAAATCATTAGTTGCAGCCCCTAGACTTTAAAGACTATTTCTGTGCTTTGTTCAAGTTAGTGCATGAAGGCCACGTGTTCCCTACTGCTTCACACAGTTTGTTCGTTTTCTCTTTGATTTCTTTTTCATTCATGTCACAATGAGGCCGGTCATGACCTCGGTTAGGATGATTTTATCTAACTGGAAGAATAATCCCATTAAAATACTGTGTGTAGATTACTGTGACACATTACATCACCAAAAAGGAACAATTAAGAAAATAATAAATCATTAAAAAAAGGGCAGCAGCATATTTCTTTAAAGCTTGTGGTTAAAAGTTTGGATTTATTCCCCTCAAGTTATTAGTTTAATTGAGCTGGACTGACTTTATTCATTTATTTATTTATTTATTTATTTATTTATTTATTAAGAGGATTATAAGAGGCGTCTGTGCTGTAAAGGTCATTTGCATGTTCACATGATCTGAGACGATGTTACACGCAAACAATGTTTCTGGAAAAAGAACGAGAGTGCTGCGGCTTCATGTTGCAGAATCATCACATGACGAAGAGAGAGAGATAGCTGCTGGTTGTACTGTACACACACACACACATACACACACACACACACACATACACACACACACACACACACACACACACACACACACACACACACACACACAGAGAGAGAGAGGGGTGGGGTGGATGCATTCCTCACACACACCACACACAGTGCAAACATTTCCTTCCTCTGTGTAATGGGGAGTCGCTCTTCTCTCTCTCTCTCTCTCTCTCTCTCTCTCTCTCTCTCTCTCTCTCTCTCTCTCTCTCTCTCTCTCTCTCTCTCTCTCTCCTCTCTCTCTCTCTCTCTCCTCTCTCTCTCTCTCTCTCTCTCTCTCTTTGTGTGACAGATTCCAGTCGGAGCGTGAGTCAGGAGACAGGAACTTTGCCATCGGCTACTACCTGAAAGAAAAAAAGGTTCGACCTTGTTTGAGTCACGCTGCTGACTTTGTTCTCTGCTCTTTATGTTTTTTCTGACAGTGAAAAGCTTCACAACAATAACTAAGAAGAGTAACTAGGAAAAGCAGCTTAGTTGCATTTAGTCATCGAGCCTGCAAAGCAAAGTGTATAATCAGTATTAATCCATTTTAAAACAAACTGCTGTCAACCTTTTTAAAAGAGGATAAGTAAAGTTTAAGCATAAGCATATATAAAGAAGACTAACTTACTGCTGGAGGCTTGATCACTTTATTAATCATATATGAATCAATAATAATTAATGTCTTCATACAGCACCTTTCATACAAGAAATGCTACTTTAAAGATATTACATACATTAAGTGCTTCACATTAAAAGGTTATAAAAGAAGCATAAAGCAATGTTTAAAAAAAAAGAAGAACAAAACAAAAATTTTTAAAATAGTAATAATAGTAAAACATATTGCATAGTAAAAGTAACACAGATCAGATACGTTTTTAAAAGAAGTGTATAAGTGTATCAGTGTGAAGATGATAATTAGACATATTCACACTTATAATAGTTTTTTACATCATTATTTTCCTTTTAGGTTCTTTTTAATGTGAAATACTTGGTGTAAAGCACGTTGAGCTGCATTTCTTGTATGAAAGGTTCTTTATTATTATTACTGTTACCTTTTATTAGAGCTGCTTATACTTCACCAAGGACACTTCCAGGTCTATATTTATACTCTGCTGCTTCCAGGATGTGTATCATACGTCTCTCTAACAATAAAACACATTCAGCTTTTTATCTGGAAATGCTGCAGCATCGTAGTTATAACAATAATGATAATAATAATAACTTTATTTATATAGCATTGAACAGAGATTCAAGGCAATCAAACAGCGGACAAATCCATGAAATAAAGATAAAATACAGATATATGTATATAAATATTTTCTTTTGTCTGAAACTCTGATTTTTCCTCCGCAGTGTTTCCCAGAAGGCACAGATATGACGTCTGTACTGGACTTCTACTTTCAAGTGAGTGCAGCTTTTTATTTATTTATTTTTTTTATTTTTTTCAGTATCAGTTTTCTACTCTTACTCATTTTAAATAACGATATACTGTATGACTTTCTTTGCTTTTTTTTTTTCTTTGCCGCTCTCCTTCCGCTATTAATCATATCATGTTTCCGCTACATATCTATTTTATTCTGTCTCACTCTCTCAGGTTAGTTATTCTTCAGTTTCTAAACTACATACAGATGGGTGACGACTTAAAAAACCCCAAAAACAACATAAATATCTTTTGTGCACAGCCGCTGTTTATCGATCAGGAGCCGTTCGATCTCAGGAATAAGCGTAAAGTGAAGATGAACCATCACCGCTGCACTCTGAACCGACTTTACTGTCACTTTATTTAGAGCAAACGATGCGCTTCAGGTTCACTTGGCAAAAAACTGATCCGAGAACACACAGACGTGACAAAAATATATTTAGGTCAAATGACAGACCATCATAATTAAAGATAAACATATCAAACACATTACAAAGGACACAACATCAATGATCTAGTACACAAAATACACATTATTCAAAAAACACTAGAAAGTTAATACTGCACCGAGAGCTCTACCAAGAATGATGTTAGTCTATATAAATAAATATAAACTTAATATTAATATGAAAAAATAATAACAGTGTAGATTATTGGTGTTGTTTCCTTTCTGTGTTTGTAATTGGACCTAAATGTAATCAGATGGATGGATAGATGGATAGATGGATAGATAGATAGATAGATGGATAGATAGAAGGAGGATGGATGGATAGATAGATGGATGGATAGATAGATGGATGGATGGATGGATAGATAGATAGATAGATGGATGGATGGATGGATGGGATAGATGGATAGATAGATGGATGGATGGATAGATAGATGGATGGATAGATAGATGGATAGATAGATAGATGGATGGATAGATGGATGGATAGATCGATAGATGGATAGATAGATAGATGGATGGATGGATAGATAGATGGATGGATAGATAGATAGATGGATGGATAGATGGATGGATAGATGGATAGATAGATCGATAGATGGATAGATAGATGGATGGATAGATAGATAGATGGATAGATAGATGGATAGATGGATAGATGGATGGATAGATAGATAGATAGATAGATAGATGGATGATAGATGGATAGATAGATAGATAGATAGATGGATAGATAGATAGATGGATGGATGGATAGATAGATAGATAGATGGATAGATAGATAGATAGATAGATAGATAGAATTTCCCTTTGTAGACAATAAAGAATATCTTTTTTGCTCAGGTCAGTACTAAACAGACAATAAATTAGTAAATAAATAAAAAAGCCACAATACAAAACCTATTATTAAAAGTCAAACATGATTTCTAAAAGGAAAGAAATGCCTACCACTGATTATGTGATTGTGTATTTAATTTACTGAGTGAACCTGAAGAAGCTGCAGATGAAACTCAAATTAAAGTCAGTTAATGTGTGTAGATGGTTCATTTTCACTGTTTTGTCTTTATATGGCGTCGCTCTCCTGCAGGGATGAACACCATTCCTCCAACACTTATTCGCTCATTTTAAATATTTTGATGATGATGACGATGAAGAGACCGCAGACAGTAAATTCAGTTTCGACCCACACACATAAACACTTCCAGTAAAGACTCGTCATCATTGTCCTTCACAGACTCAAAGCTCTCTCTGTCTCTGCTCTAACAAAAGCATAATTCAACCAACGCTGCTCTACTGCTCCCTCTGCTTTCTCACCACGCTGTCCGTCTCCACAATGAAATACTTGTCTCATATCTCTGCCTCTAAAATCATCTTCAGTCCTCCAAAATAAAACCCAAACGAGCCGCAATAGCAACACCAATCAGGAAGATACACAGATTAGTTTTGGGATAGGAGAAAAGGTTTTATTAAAAGTTAAAGTAAAATGAAGTTTAAAAAATGAGATATAATGATAAAAACGAGAGCAAACAAGTACAGCATGTTTAAAAAAACAAAACATTAAAACAAATGAGAAAGAAAGAGATAAAAGTTAAATAGATTTTTAAACTAAATAAAAATAAGTTTAACACACAGATTAACTAAACATATATATATTTTCTGGTCTTGATACTGGGATAAAATATGGTGGGCTTAAAGAAAAATAATAGGATACAACATACTCAAATCTTGTAAGATACTTTTATTTTGAAATTTGACACAAGATATAATACAAAAAGAGGATGAGTATAAAGTAAACCAAACCAAAACCAATAACAAGGTTATGGTATTCTCTCTGTCTCTCTCTCTCTGTCTCTCTCTCTGTCTCTGTCTCTCTCTCTCTCTCTGTCTCTGTCTCTCTCTCTCTCTCTGTCTCTCTCTCTCTCTCTCTCTCTCTCTCTCTCTCTCTCTCTCTCTCTCTCTCTCTCTCTCTCTCTCTCTCTGTCTGTCTGTCTCTCTGTCTCTGTCTCTGTCTCTGTCTCTCTCTCTCTCTCTCTCTCTCTCTCTCTCTCCCTCTCTCCCTCCTGTAGTTAATTAATGTTAATTCCCTGACGGCTAAAAATGAGAAGTCAGTCTGTTCTCTCTGCAGCTGTCTGTCTGTATTCACACAACGACGGTTTGTGACTGAGAAGAAGACTGAAGCGTCTGTGAGGGGGGAAAAAGAGAGAAATGATTAGCTGTTAAACTTAAATTAATTAATATCTGATCAATACTTAAATCCAATCAGCTCTTCAGTTGAATCAGGACTTTCAGTATTTGGAATAAGCAGCTTTTCTATTCTGCTCATCTAGTTTTAATTAATTAGGCTGCCATTAAAAAAACTAAACGTCGGCCTTCTGAGCTGATGAAACACGATCGGAAATCTTTAAGTTATTTGAGACTTTCATTAGCTGCAAATGTCGAACTTTATAAGACACTCAATTTAAATGCTGTCGAACATCACCTCTGCCTCTAACAGCGTTTATCTCTCTACTCCCATCCAGTCGGAGATACAGGACACTAAAATGGAAATAAGTCGTGTTATAGTAGATTATGTGTGTCCGCTCTGCTGAAGAACACAAGTCTGTTTTCATCTGAGCGTTCACATTTATCTCCATGGAAACAACTTTCCCCCGTTAGAGACGATAAAGTCTGTCTGTGTGTCTGTTTCTGAATCTGAATGATGTTTTCTTTCCATTTTTGTTTTTTTATTATCATTTCAGCACATTTAAACTGAGGTGACATTTACATTAAGTATGTTTTATGTTTCTAAATGTATTGAAACAGATAATAAACTTTATTTATAGAGCAACTTTCATTTAAAGGAAACAGCAAATACACTAATAAAATAATAAAATTAGACCATTTGGAAAAAAAGTTAAAATGAAGATTAAATAAGTATGTTTTCAGCTGTTGTTTAAAAATCTTCTCAGAGCCAAACATCTCAGACAATCAATGAGGCAAAAGCAAATAGTTTAAAAAAATAAAAGGCAAAATATAAAAGTAAAACCACAAAGAATAATTTATATATAATGAATTTATAATGTAAAAATGTTCATTCCTTCTTTCTTAAATCAGATTATACGCTGTGCTACATCAACATCTGCTCACCTTTTTAAAGCTTTAGGAAGAGTTTCCTTCATTTAGGAGCAATAATTAAAGAAAGCTGCACTTACTATTATATTTAAAATAAACCAGAAATAAGCAAAACTATATATAAAAATCACCAATTTCAAAATGTTTAATACTTGAGCTCACAGTTACCAGTTGTCTTAACCCTCCTGTTGTCCTCGAGTCAAGGTAGGAAGGGAGGAAGAAGGAAGGAAAGGAGGGAGGAAGAAGGAAGGAAGGATGGAAGGAAAGGAGGGAGGGAGGAGGAAAGAAGGAGGGAGGAAGGTAGGAGGAAGGTAGGGAGGAAGAAGGAAGGAAGGATGGAAGGAATGAGGTAGAAAGGAAAAGTGGAAGGGAGGAAGGAACGAAAGAAGGAAGGAGGGAGGGAGGGAGGATGGAAGGAAGAAGGGGGATGGAGGAAGGAAAGAAGGGAGGGAGGAAGGTAGGAGGAAGGAAGGGAGGAAGAAGGAAGGAAAGGAGGGAGGAAGAAGGAAGGAAGGATGGAAGGAAAGGAGGGAGGGAGGGAGGAGGAAAGAAGGATGGAAGGAAAAGGAGGGAGGAAAGTAGGAGGAAGGTAGGGAGGAAGAAGGACGGATGGAAGGAATGAGGTAGAAAGGAAAAGTGGAAGGGAGGAAGGAACGAAAGAAGGAAGGAGGGAGGGAGGAAAGATGGAAGGAAGAAGGGAAGGAAAGAAGGGGGATGGAGGAAGGAAAGAAGGGAGGGAGGGAGGAAGGTAGGAGGAAGGAAGGGAGGAAGAAGGAAGGATGGAAGGAATGAGGGAGAAGGGAAAAGCGGAAGGGAGGAAGGAACGAAAGAAGGACAGAAGAAAGAAGGAAGGTAATGGGGAGGAAAGAAAGAGAGGAGGGAGAGAGAGAGGAAGGAAGGGAGGAAAGAAAGAGAAGGAAGGAAGAGTCAAAACAGACTGGGTCAATTTGACCCGGGAGGACGACAGGAGGGTTAATAACACAAACACACTTTCTTTCTGAGTTTTCTCATGATTTAAAAAAAAACAACCTTATGAAGATCAGCTGTTTAATCAGCTGACTGAAGACTTTAACTCATGATGGTTTTCTTACTGAAACATCAACTGAGCCTCATGTTTCCTCATTTATTCATATTTATACTTTAATTTATCTTTTATCTTTCTGTATTTTATATTATCATAATCATCATTGACCGTATCTATACTCCTCCTCTACAGACTGTTACTGTTACTTTTATTCCTTATTGTCTCCTATTGTTGCTTGTTTGCTCACTTATTATTATTATTTATTGTTCTTTCTTTCTTTTTTAATTAAATCTTTGCATCGTCGTCCTCTGAGCTGATCTAATAAAGTTTAATCTTATCTTGAGGAGACATTAGACCCGTTGTAACAGATGATTCATACATTTAAATATAAATATAAATATAAATATAAATGTGCTATTTTCCCGTACAGCTCTGCTCCATCGAGGTGACCTGCGAGAGCGCCAGCGTCATGGCCGCCACGCTCGCTAACGGAGGTATCTGCCCGATCACGGGTGAGCGTGTGCTGAGCCCCGAGGCGGTGAGGAACACGCTGAGCCTCATGCACTCCTGCGGCATGTACGACTTCTCGGGACAGTTCGCTTTCCACGTAAGTCCGATGAACGACGACTCAACTGTCAAATAACTGCAGCGGAAGATTTGTCTCAACCCTCCTGTCCTCCTCTCGGGTCAAATTGACCCAGTCTGTTTTGACTGTTCCTTCCTTCCTTCCTTCCTTCTGTCCTTCCTTCTGTCCTTCCTTCCTTCCTTCTTACCTCCTTCCTTCCTTCCGTCTTACCTCCTTCCTTCCTTCCTTCCTTCTTTCCTTCCTTCCTTCCGTCCTTCCTTCCTTCCTCCCTCCCTTCCTTCTGTCCTTCCTTCTTTCCTTCCTTCCTTCTTTCCTTCCTTCCTTCCTTCCTTTCTTCCTTTCTTTCTTTCTTCCTTCCTCCTACCTCCCTTCCTTCCTTCCTCCCTTCCTCCCTTCCTCCCTTCCTCCCTTCCTCCCTTCCTCCCTTCCTCCCTTCCTCCCTTCCTCCCTTCCTCCTTCCTCCCCTTCCTTCCTTCCTTCCTTCTTCCTCCCTTCTGTCCTTCCTTCCTTCCTTCTTACCTCCTTCCTTCCTTCCTTCCTTCTTTCCTTCCTTCCTTCCGTCGTTCCTTCCTTCCTCCCTCCCTTCCTTCTGTCCTTTCTTCTGTCCTTCCTTCCTTCTTTCCTTCCTTCCTTCCTTCCTTCCTTCCTTTCTTTCTTTCTTCCTTCCTCCCTTCCTCCCTTCCTCCTTCCTCCCTCCTTTCCTTCCTTCCTTCCTTCTTCCTCCCTTCCTTCCTTCCTTCCTCGAGGACAACAGGAGGGTTAAAGGTTTTAAAGATGTTCACTTTAAGATGTTATACTCAAAATTATGTCCGTTATCTCATCTGTGAAGTCCCAACAATGATGTGGTAGCATTGTTTTTTTTTAAATCAGCTGACACTAGCTTCTCAAATGTGGAGATTTGCTGCTTTTCTCTAATTTTTATATAAATGTAAACTGAATATTTTTGTGTTTTAGGACTGTTGGTTTCATGCTGGAGGAAATTACAGCAGCATTATGTGATTATTTTAAAATAATTTAAAATATGTCAGATTCAGCAGCTTGGTGCCAGATGAAAACTGAGGAAACGTTTTAAAAAGAATCAAATCGCTCTAACCATTAGATGATCGTAGTCGTCTTCTTCTTCTCTGACTCTATTTCCATCCTCGTCTCGCTGCAGCGTGTCGTCTCTGCAGATACTCTCACAGCTGATCCTCCCGTTACGTAACTCGTCTGTTTGTTTTCTCCGCTGCAGGTCGGTCTGCCGGCCAAGTCTGGAGTAGCGGGAGGAATCCTGCTGGTCGTACCCAACGTGATGGGAATCATGTGCTGGTCGCCTCCACTGGACAAACTGGGCAACTCGGTCAGAGGAATCCAGTTCTGTTTGGTAGGTGACGACACACGAGAGCAGATCGCTGAGTCTGCAGAGAATAAATACTCAGATTTACAGACATCGTTATTTATATCGACTGTTCCTGATAAATAAAGTAATATAATAAAATAAGATATGTGCAGATACAAAGTCAGGATGTATTTTTAGTGTTTTTAACCCTCCTGTTGTCCTCAGGTCAAGTAAGGATAGGAGGAAGGAAGGAAAGGAGTAGGGAGGAAAGGAGTAAGGAAGGAAAGGATTAAGGAGGGAGGAAAGGAGTAAGGAGGGAGGGAGGAAAGGAGTAAGGAGGGAAGAAAGGAACGAACGAACGAAAGTAGTAAGTAGGAAGAAAGTAAGGAGAGAAGGAAGGAAAGAAGGAAGAAAGTAAGGAGAGAAGGAAGGAAAGAAGGAAGAAAGTAAGGAGAGAAGGAAGAAAGTAAGGAGAGAAGGAAGGAAAGAAGGAAGAAAGTAAGGAGAGAAGGAAGGAAGAAAGTAAGGAGAGAAGGAAGAAAGTAAGGAGAGAATGAAGGAGAGAAGGAAGGAAGAAAGTAAGGAGAGAAGGAAGGAGGAAAAGAGGAAGGAAGGAAAGGAGTAAGGAGGGAGGGAGGAAAAGAGGAAGGAAGGAAAGGAGTAAGGAGGGAGGGAGGGAGGAAAAGAGGAAGGAAGGAAAGGAGTAAGGAGGGAGGAAAAGGAAGGAAGGAAAGGAGTAAGGAGGGATGGAGGAAGTAAGGAGAGAAGGAAGTAAGGAGAGAAGGAAGGAAGGAAAGGAGTAAGGAGGGAGGGAGGAAAAGAGGAAGGAAGTAAGGAAGGAAAGGAGTAAGGAGGGAAGGAAGGAAGGAACGAAAGTAGTAAGGAGGAAAAGAGGAAGGAAGTAAGGAGAGAAGGAAGAAAAGAGGAAGGAAGGAAGGAAAGGAGTAAGGAGGGAGGGAGGGGAAGGAAGGAAGGAAGGAAAGGAGTAAGGAGGGAGGGAGGAGAAGGAAGGAAAGGAGTAAGGAGGGAGGGAGTCAAAACAGACGACATGAAGGTTAATAGTTACTGAACTGGTTTGATAATTAATTGATGGTTTATTATTCATCACTAGGACTCCGATTTCAGATTTACAGTAATCAGATTACTTTTTTTTTTTTAAATTAATGACATAAGCTCTTATCTCAGCTCTTTTCTTATTTAACACTGAAATAATATCGACTTTAATATCTCTCCAACATTAATACACATTTTATTTATTCTCATTAATCTGATTTATGTGTTTTTCTTTTCTTTTCTTTCCCTTTTTTTTATTTTTATTTCAGGACCTCGTCGAACTTTTCAACTTCCACAACTACGACAACTTGAGACACTTCTCCAAGAAGTACGATCCTCGCAGGGAGGGAGGGGACCAGCGGGTAAGGACGCACAACATCTTGTTGTGAGGAGAGAAAACAAACAAACAAACAAACAAACACACTAAACAACACAAACTCCTCTCAGAAAAACTGCTGCTACTGACTTCAGGCGTCTCTGAAGTCACTGATACTTTAAACAGCTGCTGAGCTCCGTAACCGTAAAATACAAAAAACTACATGAGCAGATAATCTTCATCGTCATCGTCATCATCATCATGTCGCCTTCATCTGTCTCTCCGCTGTCTCTGTTCATGTTCTTGTGACGGTCGCTGCAGATGTTTGTTCTTCACGCTTTTTGTTGAACTTCTTTTTGGTGCATCAGCTAAAATTTATTTTACCAAAACCAAAAAAAAAAAAAAAAAAAGAACATTAAAGTGAAAAAGTAGAGCCAAAATCTCCTCATGACTCAACAATTCAAGTGTTTAAAGAACTCCTCGTCTAAAATTGATAATTAAATGAACTTCAGACACAAATGCTGAGTCTCAAATCTCATATTTTCTGTTAGTACGCTGCTAAATTAACCCAATAAAGCTTCTATTAGTTTATATATATCACAACAGTATCGTGGTGCTTAGTGCTAAAAAACACACATGTATAATTTAAATATGTATAATGCAGCGATGTTCACCATGGTTACGACGTCCTCGGCAACCATTTCCTGTTTGAAAAGTGGTTCCCTCCTCTTCTGCTCAGAGCCAAGATGGCGGCCGTTGAGGGGGAGAAGTTTCCATAGTTACACTCTGAACTATTTGACTGTTTTAGAGTGAAACCATCCGAGTATTCAGACTCAGAATATTAAGTTTAAGTACTAGAGCCCGACCCAGACTGGATTTCTGATATTAGAAAAAGTAAAAGAATCCTGATAGCGATATATTGTTCGACAATCTTATTTATATGGAATATAAACTCACATTTTTTTGTGATAAAGGTATATAATGCAGGCTGATATTTTACAGTTTAACATTAAATGCTGCTCTGAAACAGTAAGCTTCACTGTGAATTTAATCATTATAAATAACCTAAACTAGAAAAACACAAAAAAACAAAAATATTTACATGTATATTAAAGTTAAATTAATGAAAATGATCAGATATACATGCAATTCTACCTCCGTAACTTAAAAAAAAAGGGTGCATATCTGAGAACTTTAGTGTAAGTACAGAAGGACGAGATTTGAGACGCAGCTAAATATATTAAATTGATGTATTCATGTATGAAATCTATATAGAAGCTCTTTAACCTTTTACATACTGTTCATGTGACAGCTGTAAAAACACACTATGAACATTTCTGCTGGGTGGACTTTGACTAATGTGACCCCGAATATACAAAAATAACAATAAAATACATAATTATTTTAATTTGTGTGCAGCTGATACACATTTTTATAAAGGGAAATTTGACTTTATTATTTAAAAGTTCAAAAATCAGCATTCAAACACGTTGCTTTATTCTTCTTCTTCTATAAAATCTTCTCCTAGACCATAAAATAGTGACTGAATGTCTTTTTCCCCCCCATAAATAAACAGAATACAGTCTTCATTCAGGATTAATAAGTCTGAATATGAACAGTATGTAAAGGGTTAAATTGAAAAAGCTGCAACCAGCCAAATTTTAGAGATTAAAACAAATATTCAATCATCAAAGTAGTAATAATTGGACTTTTTCTGATGATCATTTAATCATTGCAGCTTTAAAATGAACTGATTTTGGCTCTATTTTTACTATATGATTTATTTTAAATGTTAGATACAAGCTTTATTACACACACACACACACACACACACACACACACACACACACACACTCTCACACACACACACACACACAAGGGAAACAACAGCGAGACTAATTTGTTATCCGTGTCGATTGAAACAGCAGAACAGCTTCGGACCGATGGATTACGAGAGCCTCCAACAAGAGCTAGCTCTGAAAGCCCCTCTGTGGAAAAAGGTGTCGCCCACTGAGTCGCACCAGGACTGCTCCACCACTGTAGTCTATAGGATGGACACTGTCGCCAAGTGAAAACCAAAAAAACAAATAAGTTAACTTAAAGAGAAAAAAAAAAGAAAAGAAAAGACCTTTCCTTCCCTTCTCTCTCTCTCTCTCTCTCTCTCTCTCTCTCTCTCTCTCTCTCTCTCTCCCTCTCCGCACCCTCGGATATTTATATATATATATATATGAATTATGTAGAGGATTATTTATTGCTTGTGAAGCGGTTACTGTGTGGACGGACTGGGAAGCTTCTTTTTTTTTTCTTTTTTTTTTTTTGTGTTATTTTTATTTGTGATGGAAATGAGTTACTGCTTTATTTTTTATTTTATTTTCTTTCCTTTCCTCCTGAATTTCCAAATTAAGTCGTTAGCCCCGCCCCCTTCCCCTCCCCCTCCCCTCCCCTCCCGCTTCCTGTTGCCTTAGCGTGCGTTATCATAGGATCTGATGTACAGTGTACAGGTTGTGCTCTTGTATCCAATTCTTTGCAACATATATATTTTTCATTTTATTATTTTAACTCTTTAACACATTTATCCGATAAAGGCGCTAAGGGCTGATTTTTTGAAATTCAGTTTTTATTTTAACTCAAATAGAAAAAAAAAAAGAAGAATTTAAAAAAAAAAGGTGTATGAGTGTGTTTGCATGTGCGGAGCTTCGGTACAGCCGGCCTTTAGTCTATTAAATAAAACACTCAGACTACTGTTGTATAGGAATGATTGCTTACTGTAGCTCACACTGAGGCCTACGACTCTAGTTATGTATTAGTATAATAATACAGATGCTGGGTGTATCATTATTATTCTCATTATCATTATTATTTTATTATTATTATTATTATTATTATTATTAGTGGATGATCAAAATGGCAGTATGTGACAGTATGTGTTTGATTACTGATTTTATTTTTTTGGGGTCAAAGGAGAATATTGTTATCTTTCTCATCTTTATAGAGAGAAACTGAATTATTGAAGGGATTCATATTTAATTATTCTTTCAGGTGTTGGTGTGCTTTTTTTATAATCTACATGCTGGACGTCGAAAGGAGAAAAAAAAAAAAGATCCGAAATATCCGAAAACCCAAAATTCAGAGTGAGAATATTTCTCTCTGTATGATAAACGATAAACGAGCACCTGTACTACGATTGCCTAAAGATGTCTGTTAGGATAAATGCAGATATCAGAGTCACGTTGTAAGAGATTATTAAGAATGAGAGTGTTTTCAAAACCTGGAGACGATGAACCGGGAACTTTAACAGCTGGTTTCATTATTGAATCAACTTTTTTAGTTTATAAAATGTCAGAAAAGAGAAGAAAAAACCATCACAGCTCCAAAAAAAAAAAAACCTTAACACACTCAAAAGTGTTGTTTTTATTTTAGCAAGAGTCCAAAACCTCCCAAAATATTGAGTTTATTTTCACATAAGAGAATAATAAGAATAATTAAAATCTGATAGTTTGGTTCGGTTTCTATTCACACAGGAAAAAACTAAAGTGAATACAGGAAGTCTATAAAATTATAATGTGAAAGTGATTTAAAAGGGAAAAAACACCTTAACTCCTTCAAAAGTGGTTTTATTTTGTCAAAGAGTCCAAAAACCCTTGAAATACTGAGTTTATTTAAACGTAAGAGAATAATAAGACTAATAAGAATCACATAGTTTGTTCCATCTGGTCTTAATTTAACTTTCCCTTTTAGTTTTTTCCTGTGTGAAAAGAAACTGAAGCAAAGTAAATGTAAGAAGTCTATAAAATTATAATGTGAAAGGGATGTAAAAGGGAAAAAAACACCTTAACTCCTTCAAAAATAGTTTTATATTGAGCAAAGGGCCAAGAATCCTCGACATATTGAGTTTATTTTCATATAAGACAACAAAATAATCACATTACATTTTTTCTGACCTTCTAATCGATTGTTTCAGCTTCAGTCTGATTCAACCCGTCTGAATAACACAGGTTTGAAAACACTCTCATTAATGCACCTTTTGATAAATGTGCTCTGATTATTTCAAACAGTACATTGAATAATAACCTTTTTAAAAATACAGCATGCTTGTATTTGCCTCAAAGCCAGAAAGAATATAAAATACATTAAATGAGCTGCAGTCAAGAGAAATGGATTAACAGCACTTGACTGGACTTCAGTCTCTTTATTTGCACCTGGACCACAGTTTAGACTCATTTTACTTTTTAGAGTAATCAGATTACAGCTAGACGATATTAGCTTATAATGCAGATTTATCATATTTCCATATTTGTCGGAGATTTCCTGCAATTCTGGCAAAATTCCCGCAAATTTCTCCGCATTAAACAATCCCTCCAGGAAAACTGTGATTTCTGCAATCGCAATAATTAACGTGATTTTGCTAAATTAACTAAGTTCTCCGCATGAAATTACCAAATCAATAAGCTGTTTGTGATTTGGACCAACTGTTGCGTTCAATGTCATAATAACAACGTGGGAAAAATGATTTTCTTTTTTTTTTTTCTTATATTTTTTCACAATTGCCTGTAATTTTACCCCAAAAAGAGCACTTAAAACTTAAAACATCACTAATTATATCATTATATTGTGATTTTTGATTTAAAAGCTGCTGCAAAATTGCAATAAGGCTTCAATTATCACAAACAAAAACAATCCTGGAGGGGAAACATGAAGCCGATAAGCAAAGAAATGCCAAAAAAAAAAAAGAAGCAATTTAGAAACAGCATCTCTGTGAAAGAGAGAGAGCACTGACAAGTTTGTTTTTAAGTTGTGAAATGAGTTTATGATTATGAGATTAAGTGTTTCAGTATCAGTCGGGCTTTAAATATGATGATTGGTTAACGTTGGGTGCTGGTAGGAGAGATGTGACGGGGGTCTCGGTGAACTCGGTGGATCGGCGCTGCTGTAGAGTCTGAATGTGTTTGTCCAGGTTAATAAATGCAGCAGCGTGTGACGTCGGCTGAGGGTGAAGGTTGATGTGTGTGTGTGTGTGAGGTCACTGATGATGTAACCTCCTCATCTCGTAGCTCGTAGGCTGACCGCAGGGGTTTAGGGTTTTATCTGATTCTGTAGGCTACGATCCAAAAGCACCAGCGCTGTTTACACAGAGACCTTTGTGCTGCTTTCTGCTCAAAGTTTCTAAACTTTAAAAGGAAATGAATCGATGATGAAGTGTTGAAAGCTTCTGATCGGAGATTCTTGCAGATATCTGAATATACTGAGGCAGAGCAGAGCTGGGTATCAAACATCAAATTAATAAAGTTCAAAGCTGCAGGCTATTTATCTTATCTGCCAGTTATTTATCATGTTGAACTTCAGCGGACGAAGAACTGAAACAAAAATATAAATCATGTAGAAATGAACAATTTTAATGTGTCAATAATCATTTTATCATCACATCATCGTCTGAATCTGAATTGTATGAAATCATGAAGTGCCTCGAGATTAATTTCTATCAGAATATTACCATTTTCACTCCCCTTACTCGTTAGCTTTCGACCACATCACATGGTCTTCATCAGCAGATTGAGTTTGCTCTGTCGCCATGAAAACAATGTAGACATTCAAACTTTTATTCATTGTTATTCTGAGATCACTTCGAGGTCTTCTCGTCCGTGTTTGCTTTGAATTTGAGAGTATTGTGTGGTCGAAAGCCCCGGGAACAAAGCGAGTAAGTGGACCTTTAGGATGAGATTCAGACTGTTTTATCAAGGCGACGTTTAAAAGCTTCTTCGGTTGAATGTAAGAGGAAAAAGTTTTATTTAGATATCCACAAAAAAGATTCATATTTGATACACAGCTCCGTCTCTTTGCAGCGGTAGAAAGCCCTGAAGAAAGAGAGTAAGTGGCCCTTTAGGATGAGATTAAGATTCTCATATTGCTGCTTCTGTTTTTACAACATTTAACATTTAAAAGACTTTTTGTTTTGGATATCCATTAAAAAAAAACCCTCCATATTCGATACCCAGCTCCGACTCTAGCAGCAGAAAAAGGTTTTAAATTTATGAATGTGTTGAAACTACAGCGCTGTGTCTTTGGAAAGTTCGTCTTCAGAGAGCGGTTTAAAAAAAAACAACAACCAAAATATTATTAAAGTGAGTTAGATGCCTCGAAGCCACTGATCCAGAAATGTAGTTTTAAAAAAAATAAAAAGAGTGAGATTTCAGTGTCGGTATGCAAACACACACACACACACATACACACATACACACATACACACACACACACATATATACACACGCGCACATACACACATACACACACATATATATATAAAGTATTGTCTCTCTAAAGTTCTCAGTGTTACGCCTCTAGTTAAGTTGCATATTAACTTATTTTTACACACACACACACACACACACACACACACACACACTGATTTACTGTACTTCTGAATGTACATAGCGACAGGTGTATAAAGCTTTTAGGTGTGTGTGTCTGTACATGAGAACAGACCAGAATGTGTGTGTTGAATTTACACTTCAGACGTTCCGAAATTTACTATATTACTTTATCTTCCTCTTCCTCCTCCTCTTCCTCTTCCTCTTCCTCCTCCTTCTTCTTCTTCTTCTTCTTCTTCTTGGAAATAGAAATTACTTGCACATGAATGTCAGGTCAGCAGATGCCTTAGAAATGTCGCTCTAACTGTGACTGGAGTGAAGTGTCATCTCTCCGTTGTGTTTCTAACTGTTGGGCGTGTGTCTGAGTCCGAGGGGTTCGGCGTGTGTCTGAGCCCGAGGGGTCCGGCGTCTGTCTGAGTCCGAGGGGTTCGGCGTCTGTCTGAGTCCGAGGGGTTGGGCGTGTGTCTGAGTCCGAGGGGTTCGGCGCGTGTCTGAGTCCGAGGGGTTCGGCGCGTGTCTGAGTCCGAGGGGTTCGGCGTGTGTCTGAGTCCGAGGGGTTCGGCGTGTGTCTGAGTCCGAGGGGTTCGGCGTGTGTCTGTCTGAGTCCGAGGGGTTCGGCGTGTGTCTGTCTGAGTCCGAGGGGTTCGGCGTCTGTCTGTCTGAGTCCGAGGGGTTCGGCGTCTGTCTGTCTGAGTCCGAGGGGTTCGGCGTCTGTCTGTCTGAGTCCGAGGGGTTGGGCGTGTGTCTGTCTGAGTCCGAGGGGTTCGGCGTGTGTCTGAGTCCGAGGGGTTCGGCGTGTGTCTGAGTCCGAGGGGTTCGGCGTCTGTCTGTCTGAGTCCGAGGGGTTGGGCGTGTGTCTGTCTGAGTCCGAGGGGTTGGGCGTGTGTCTGTCTGAGTCCGAGGGGTTCGGCGTGTGTCTGAGTCCGAGGGGTTCGGCGTGTGTCTGAGCCCGAGGGGTTCGGCGCGTGTCTGAGCCCGAGGGGTTCGGCGCGTGTCTGAGTCCGAGGGGTTCGGCGCGTGTCTGAGTCCGAGGGGTTCGGCGCGTGTCTGAGTCCGAGGGGTTCGGCGCGTGTCTGAGTCCGAGGGGTTCGGCGCGTGTCTGAGTCCGAGGGGTTCGGCGCGTGTCTGAGTCCGAGGGGTTCGGCGCGTGTCTGAGTCCGAGGGGTTCGGCGCGTGTCTGAGTCCGAGGGGTTCGGCGCGTGTCTGAGTCCGAGGGGTTCGGCGCGTGTCTGAGTCCGAGGGGTTCGGCGCGTGTCTGAGTCCGAGGGGTTCGGCGCGTGTCTGAGTCCGAGGGGTCCCGAGGCTCAAAGCGTAGCTGCTGCTGGAGCCGATAATATAAACCCTGTTATTACTCCGTCATGTTGTGAGAAGTAGAATTTTCTTTTTTCTTTTCTCTCTTTCTTGGAGTCATGGGAGTATTTTTTCCTGTTTCTGGTCATCGTTTTTGTTTTGTGGAGGTAAAAAGTATTCAAAAGCCTCGGTTTAAATCATTCGTGGTCCTCGGAAATGAATCCGTTTCCTTCCTGCAGTGTTTTTATTTTTTGGCAATAACTTGACTCGGAGCTGTCGGCTATTTTAAATGATTTCATTTTGTGGATCTTGTTACTTTTTCTGCTGAAGGTTTTTAGCAGTGGACCATCTTATAAAATACTGATATATTAGTATTAGTAGAAACTCTTTTAAAGTTATAATCCTTAAGATTTTCATCATATCAGCCCCATTTATTCTGCTTTATCAATAAAATATAAGTTATCTGTAGAGTAAGGGCCGCAGTTTACGAGTAATCTCATTATCGAGGAGTCTGATGGTTATTTTTCGGGATCAATCGATTTGGTTTTGAGGTCCATAAAATATCAGAAACTCAAAGATATGTAGTTTACTATCACAGAAGATTAAAGAAAAAAGACAATATTCACATTTCAGAAGCTGGAATCAAAGACTTTGGTCATTTCTGTCCTTAAAATCACTCCAGACAATTAATTATCATAATAGTTGGCAATTGTTGGATTCATATGACGTTCACATAAGCAGGAAATGATGTGTGAAACTATTGGATAAATATTATAAATACATGTGAACATCTGTAATAATGTAATTCAGATTAGAGGAACAGCTGGAGTCAGTACAAGTAAAGCTGTAAAGATTTATAAATGTAATATAAATCTAAAGAAATCACATTTTTTATCATTAGCCAACAACAATGGAAAATAATAATAAACTTTTATTTTAAAGCACCTTTCAAACCGAAGTGCTTCACATAATACAATATTCATCATTCATCATTAAAGCAAAAATACAATTGACAGGATAAAAAACATAGTGAAGCAGAAACAGGGACTAAAGCTGGGAGATAAAATGACTATCGGTGCTTTCACTAAATATTGTTTTGATAAATAATCATCAGTAATGTGAAAATAATGACAAAGTGTGTAAAAGGTAAATCATAGAAAAGCTGGTAAAGTTAATAAAATGACATCATGTTACTGTAATGCAGCTTTTAAAACCAGGAGGAGACACTTATGTCATATCACGATATCCAAAACCTACGATGATATTTAGTCTCATATCATGAAATCGATATATTGATATATTGATATTGCTCGGCCCGATCTCGGACAGCTGAAATCTTAAGGATTATAACTCTACTCTCAGAATAATCGATATAATCTTTATCATTTCCCTCGTGATGATAAAGTTTGCTTCATTATTATTATCATAGTTTTATTTTAGAGGTTGTTTTATTTTTCCAGCCAGTATTTGCTGCCGTGACTCATTTACTGGAACCAGTTTTCCCTCAGATGTGATCCGTTTATTTCCGTGCGTAGCTCTTCAGTCTTCAGTGTCTCATCTCAGGTCTCGTTCCTGACTCGTTGTCCGTGATCGTCGGCGGTCACATGGGTCGCCTCGAAAGCGGAGGGGGGGGTGGGGGGGGGGTGGATGAATCAGTCTCATTTATTAACAGTGTGCGAGTCTTTTATATCTTTTATCAATTTGCTGCTACAGATTCATTTTCCTCCCGTTCTTATTTTTGTTTTTATTTAAATGGGCACAAAATCTTTTAAAATAAACCAAACCCCCGTGCCTGTTTGAGACTGGAGCAAACTGATTTATTGAAACCAATCAGGATTGATTATCTGATCTGATGTTACTGTGCATGACGGTGAATAACTGTTACTTTTAAATCAACCTGAAGACAGGGAGGAGCTTTTGAATGCAACGTTTCCACAGAAATCATTTGATTTTTACGGCTCATACCATGTATGTAAATGTTCATTATTTTCTCTGTGAACTCTCATCCTCCCTCTATTTGCATGCATATTTTTGTATGATTTTAAATAAATGTGTCAATCCCATGTAATCAATGTTTTTTTTTGTTTTTTTTTAAAAGGTAATTTTTATTACCTTTTTCCACATGTCTTTTATTTATGTTGATTTGTGTCTTGGGACATAAAATCCTTTTGTGTGACATGAAAAAGAAATTGCATATAAATTTAAATTAAACCTTTTCACCATCATTACAATTTTTTAGTGAACTTGGAATTGTAAGGTTTTCTGATGTTTTAGGGTCAGATGTTATGTATTTATTTATTTATATGCAGTTTTACGAGCAGATCCGGCACAAAAAGAGAAAAAAAAAACACAAAAAAAGCTGAAAATCTAAATCTTAAAAGAAACGTATAAAAGGAAAAAATACAGCAGATGAAACCAAACAGTTCCAAGATCACGACTATCGAACGTTTTTATATGTTTTTTCTTGGTCTACATGGTTGTAATTCTGTATGTAATGTCTCCATAAACTTCATAAACTGTCCTGTCTGCTCAGAGGAAGGGAAAAAAAAAGAAAGAAAGAAATTGGGCTTCACTTCGCTTCACTCTGAGCAAACACGTCAGTTTCTTTTTGGCTGTGATGAATCTGCAGACATGACAGCGAAAGTGGTGTTTAAGATTTTTATTATTTTATTTTTTTGCTTTTGGTGTCCCTTGTATAAAAATCTAATAAAGCACTGTTATCCATCATCTGTCTCTCTGCCACCTTGTCACTGTTTACCTGCACTTCACTTTCCTTTCATCACTTCAAAAAAACAAAATAGCAGCTGTATATTAAAATATGTTTTATAGATTTAAAAACGCCTTCTTTATCTTCTACTGCTCCTTTATGCAGCGCCTCAGTTCAGCCTCTGTCTATTAACAGGCCGTTTTAGCTCCTGTTCTTTACTCAAAAATGCCGATAACTTTATAAACTGAGTGTTGGATGAAGTTTTTGATGTGAAGGCGCCATTTTTACTTGCGTTCACCTCAAGTTTTGGATCGCATAATATAATATTTCTCCCTAACTTTCTCTCTTTGATAACATAGTGAAGAAGTGTAGGATCATGACGGTTGTTCTTTCATTGTTAAACCAAGAGCGACATCCACAGAGATCTCCTCGTCTCCAAAACAAACAGACCTCACGATTAAACCTGGTAAAAACTAAACTGTATAAAAGAAATGGACGTAACATCCGTGACATCACCCATTGGTTTGTGGACTGCTGCTCGGAAGCCAATAGTTTCGAATCTAGGCAGCGCCATCTTGAAAATTTCAGGTGTATGCTGGGAAAAATAAAAACACGGATTCTACTTATATGGACATGAGGCAGAGTCATGGGCGGAGCGGGGAGGTTGCTATGGTTACGAGGGCTGGATCTCGAGGACATTGGTCAATCAACCTGTCAATCAGGACGTAGCCACGCCCTAATGCATACCCTGCTTTATTGTCAAATATAAAATCAGGGAGGCCAAAATGTCCCAAATGAACATCATACTGCATTAAAGAAGGCTTTAAACTAGCGATTGAGACCATAAACACATTTTGAAAACGTTTACTGAGGTTAGAAATCAAGTGAGAAGTTGGTGAATTCTCCATTGACTTGTATGGAGACGGTCGCCCCCTGGTGGCCTTTTGATAGAATGCAGCTCTAAGTTACTTCCGTGTTGGCCTCATTTCAGAGGACCAGAATAATAACTTTAGATCCAGATCCAAAACTTTTATCGTAAAAATGTAGCTGAAAACAGGATAAAAGGCAATTATGACAGAGTTTGATGATGTTGTGAAGTAGAGTGGGATCATGGTAATTGTTGTTTTCATTGTTAAACAACCAGTTTCTTCCAGTTCAGGAGGTTTTTTTTTACCAAGAGCCAAATTATCTGCATAGATCTCCTCCTCTATAAATTAAATGAACCTGATGATTAAACCTGGTGAAAACACTGAATGAAGCAGTTTCACATTAAAAGTCAGTGTTTCTCAGACACCGAGCTGATGTTTCCGCAGCTTTGCTCAGCTTGTTTCTCTGATAACTTTATAACTTAACCTTTTTACTCTTATTTTACTAACAAAAACAACAGTTCACCTGACACATAGAAGTCCTTCGGGAACATGCTCGGCTATGTACTGAGGGGTTAGTGTCAAGTTTTCAAAGTTTTTTCGGCGACGAAGACAGAGCAGTGGCCTACCGCTTCGCCATGCTTACATTGTTTTGAAGGGGGAGGGGGCTCAGTCTGTGGAAGGGGCTTGTTGTGCCACCCAGATTTGCTTCCCTCTGTGCAGTTTTCCCCAGACATACGTTCCTCTTCCACACGAAAAGAGCATTTCAGTCAAATTATGTCAAATTCCGCGATATTCCGGAATATTAAAAATAAATTCCGTTTTAATCTTCCAATTCCGTGATTCCGTCCGTGATTCCGTGATTCCGTGATCATAGGGCCCTACTTTAGATCCGGACGTCCAATGATTCAAATCCTTCATCCAGTTAAAAGACATACTTAAAGACGACCGATATCTAAAATGTTTCTGATAAAGATGTTGTTTAAAACTAAATAAAAGTTTTAGAGTTTCTAAAGGTTTCTAAATCCGACATCCGACGTCATAACAGTATAAAAATATAAAAAGTATGTGACGCTATCTTTTTCCGATTTGAGTTGTTTCCCCCTCAAGATAAAAAATAAAATGGAAATCTCATGAAAACACCAGAACGTGACCTGCAAAGCTTTTAAAGGAGCATTACGTCTTTTTTCTGTGATGCTGCATTCAGGTGCAGATGAAATAGTAGGAAAATTAGGTTTTAAAAAAGTGAAAGTCTGCAGGATGTGTTTGGTTGTTTTATGAAGAAAAATATATTTTTTTAGTATTTTTCTCTTAACTATTTTCACGTTTTGTCTCATTAGTGGTGATTTTTTTTTTTTTTTTTTATTGCTGTGTGATAAATTGCTCCGACTTCTGTGAGCACATTTGTATACAGCACATAAACCTGATGCTCACGTGTGTTTTTTTATAGAGGTTTAATAATTCCCCTCTCATCCTTTGCAGGCCTCATCTGATCATTTAAGTAAAAAGAATAAAAGAAATCTTAAATTAACAGATTAATTCATTACTTAAAGTTTGAATTTCACCAATTATCTTTATTTTTTTTAAATATTTTTACTGTTTCTTTGTAAGAATTCATCTCCTTAAGTTGTTGCTTGTAGGGAAAGTGTCGTTCCTGTTTGACGGTAAGTCCTGATGATGCAGTGATCGATGCTCTGTCTGTAATTCAGTAGATGCAGCTTTGTCGATGATGGCGTTTAGCTGAGGTGAATTCTCTTTCATAGCTCAAAAAATAGACTTTTATTGTGAAGGATGATGATATTCTACATTTTTCTGTTATTAAAACACCAGGAAAGTCACATTTCCTTTTTTTATGATATAATATAATATAATATAATATATAAGAATGAATGAAAATGAAATTGAATTCTCCTCATTGCTGCTTAAAGATTGATGTATAACATTAGTTAAATAGGAGATAATTGCTTTATACTAACTAGTCAGTAGTCCCTGAAAATAGTGTGTGAATTTAGTGCTGCAACTAATGCTTTATCATCATTTTGTCCATAAAATATGTAATAATAAACCACAGTCAAAGGTCACATCTCCAAATTTCTTAAATTCTCTGACTAACATAAAGATATTAATTTACTATCACATATAACAAAGAAAAGCATCAAATCGTCACATCTTGGAAACTGGAATAAATAAAAATATGTGGTCATTTTTGGCTTGAAACCAAAAGGACTATTTGATTATTTAAATAATTGCTGATTGATGGATTAATCCCTGCAGCTTTAATTACGTTGTGGTTGTTGGTTGTTGGTCGTGTTTCGTGACGCTGCTGCTGTAGTCGACAGAGAAGCTGCAGTAAATCAGATTCAATTATTGTTTTTTCTTTCTTTTCTCTTTGTGTGTCTCCCTCTCCTGTCGACAGGTGAAGTCTGTTATCAACCTGCTGTTTGCTGCCTTCACAGGAGACGTGTCTGCACTGAGGAGGTGAGTCACTGGTCTTTTAATATTTAATAACTTTTATTATGAGGCCACAGATGACTTATTTCACCTTTCTTTAAGAATATTTTTTATTTAGTATTTTCAATTTAAGGAAAAACAGATTAACAACAGGCTGTCAAGGGAAAAACAAAAACATGGGGACTCCTCAGTTGATGTTATTTCTATAATGTCCAATGTCCTTAATTGTTAATGTGTCCTCAATGGTTTTGATGAAAGTAATCCATTTCTCCCATTTCCTGGGAAAGGTCGCTCCTCTAGTTCTGAGAGAAAAATTCATCTTATCCATTAAACATATTTCCTTTCACCTTTTTTTTTAACCACTAAGCTAAATCTTTACCATGAGAACTGTGTTTCTGGGGTTTTTTTATGGTACTGTTTCAAACCAGCTCTCCAGTCCCCAACAAAAAAAGAGGATTAACGCATGAATAAAGCTGCAACTTTACTGTTTTAATTCACTCTCAGTGCTCTCATAGCGTCGTTTTCATCCACAGCAGCAACAGCATACAACATACAACAGAATAGAAAACCTTTTATTGTAATTGCAAGACAGCAACCAGATTAAAGGTGCAGCTTCCTGAAAGGTGCTACTTAAGAACAGGATGTAAATACAACTTACAAGAATAAATATACTTGACACAGACATCGTACAGCTACAGTTTGCCCTGCATGGTTTAGGTTCCTCTCCACTCTAACACACCTGATTCTAAGTAACAGCTCGTTATCAAGTAGCTGAAGCTCGTCAAGGGGTTTGATAACGAGTTAGTTATTAGAATCGGGTGTATTAGAGTGGAGAGATACCTAAAATATGTAGAGCAGGAGCAGGGTTGAAGCCCATTGCTGTAGAGAGGATGCATACTGTGCAGCTGTAGCTCAGCACCAAACAGCAAACAGACACAGTTAGCTAGATTAGATTAGCTGGTGAACATATTGGAGCATTTAGCAGCTACAGAGACAGATATCTACCTCAGGAGTTGGTTCAGAGCTAAAAAAAAAAAGAGTGAATATTGGACTTATGGACAGAAACATGACTCCAAATGAATAATAATGTTCCTCTGTAACTGCTGGATGTGGAAATAAAACAACTGTTTGCTAATTAATTCAACGTGTCAACATAGAAAGTGATGAAATGTCAGTGTGGTGTTCATAACTTGTTTCTGCTGCCCCCAAGTGGCCAAAAAAATAAAATCAGTTAATGCAGGTTTAAGTAGAAAAGCATCATGTAAAGTGATGATAATGAGCTCTGCCATTTAAATATTATAATTTTATAAAACCAGCATGTGTGTGTGTGGGGGGGGAATGACTTAGACCAGGGGTGTCAAACATGCGGCCCGTGGGCCAGAACCGGCCCGCCAAGGCGTCCAATCCGGCCCACTTTCTTTCCTGTCTTCTTTTCCTTCCTATACCCTCCTGTCATCTGTCCTTCTTTCCTTCCTCCCTTTCTTCCTTCTATCCTTCCTTCCATCTGTACTTCCTCCCTTTCTTCCTTCTGTCCTTCCTCCCTTTCTTCCTTCTGTCCTTCCTCCCTGTCTTCCTTCTATCCTTTCTTCCTTCTGTCCTTCCTCCCTTTCTTCCTTCTGTCATTCCTTCCATCTGTCCTTCCTCCCTTTCTTCCTTTTATCCTTTCTTCCTACCTTTCTTCCTTCTGTCCTTCCTTCCATCTGTCCTTCCTACCTTTCTTCCTTCCTTCTTTTTTCCTGTCTTCCCTTCCTTCCCTTCTTATGTCCTTCCTTTCTTCCTTCTTTCCCTCCATCTTTTTAATGATCCGGCCCACATGAGATCAAATTAGTCTGTATGTGGCCCTTGAATGAAAATGAGTTTGACACCTCTGACTTAGACAATAAGTAAGTCTATGAAATGTCCCTAAAAGTGACGTGTGTGTGTGTGTGTGTGTGTGTGTGTGTGTGTGTGTGTGTGTGTGTGTGTGTGTGTGTGTGTGTGTGTGTGTGTGTGTGTGTGTGTGTGTGTGTAGGTTTGCGCTGTCAGCCATGGACATGGAGCAGAGGGATTACGACTCCAGGACCGCTCTCCACGTGGCCGCAGCTGAAGGTAACATGATGCTCACAGTTATTTTTAAATAATTTTATTTAATCTGGTTTTTAATTTGTGTCACTTTAACTTTAATTTCACTGCTAGTCTACGATGTCGGCCGATCCTCAAAAAACATTTAGAGCTTTAAAAACAAGTAGAAGAAGCTTAAAATGTATCCTTAAAGCTACTGGGAGCGAATGAAGTGAAGCTAAAACTAGAGTAAATAAGCTCACTCTTTCTTTAACCCTCCTCTTGTCCTCGAGTCAAGGAAGGGAGGAAGGAAGGAAGGAAGGAAGGAAGGGAGGGAGGACGATGGAAGGAAAGGAGGGAGGGAGGAAGGAGGGAAGGAAGGAAGGAAAGCAGAGAGGGAGGAAGGAAAAAAGGAAGGAAGGTAGGAGGGAGGGAGGGAAGAATGAAAGAGGAAGGGAGGGAGAAAGAGGAAGAAGGAAGGAAAGGAGGGAGGGAGGGAGGAGGGAAGGAATGAAGGAAAGGAAGGAGGGAGGAAGGAAAGAAAGAAGGAAGGAAGGAGGGAGGAAGGAAAAAAGTAATGGGGGTAATGGGGAGGAAAGAAAGAGAGAAGGAGGGAGGAAGGATGGATGGAAGGAATGAAGGAAGGAAGGGAGGAAAGAGGGAACAGTCGAACCAGACGGGGTCAGTTTGACCAGGGAGGACGACAGGAAGGTTAATTTGGGTAAAAGTCGAGCAGAGTTTAGTCCAATCTATTTCAAAATAAAAGCATGAATACATTTTTCAGCATCTGTGTGAGATAGGAATATTTTGGCAACATTTCTTAAGTAATAAAAATTTGTTTTGTTGAGAATAAGAGATAAATCATCACTAGTTCTTCAGTCAGTTGGTACTAAAAATATCCTGAATGTTTCTGAAGTGAAGCCGATCAGAATAAGACGGACAGATGTTACAGATGTTTGAAGTGTCTGCTGCTGTATCTCCAACATCTGCTCTGCTTCCAGGACACACTGAGGTGGTCCGCTTCCTGCTGGAGGCTTGTAAGGTCAACCCCGTCCCTGTAGACAGGTGAGATTAACTTCCTCTCCCTCTTTATCCTTTCTCTTTATTTTATGAAGCAGATTTATTTATTTATTTTTAATATGTATATCAGTGTTTCCCATAGCACTTTACAGCTAAGGCGGCCGCCTAAGTAACACACTAAAGTGTGGAATAAATATAATCCACTTTTCCACTTTAACTAATTCTATATAATTTGACACAAGTTATTTAGAAGAAATGTTTATTTTTAGGGTATATCCTACTCTATATTGACACAATGCTTTACAATTTAAATGTAGAAATACTCCAAAAATGTTTTCTTTTCATTTTAACCCTAACCCTTTTTTAAAATCAAGTAATTATTAGTATAAGTCCACTTAAATACACTGTTGGTGGATAAAATATTTAATATTTATGATTCATTTGTGGTTACACCATTTGACAATTTCAGGAGCATTCAGTCTTACTTTGGGTAAAAAAAAAAAAAGTCTGCAAATTAGGGCTGGGCAATATATCAATATTATACTGTATCTATCGTGATATGAGACTAGGTATCGTCTTAGATTTTGGATATCGTAATATTGTGATATGTCATCAGAGTTTTCCTGGTTTTAAACGCTGCATTACTAAATATTTTGTGAAAGCATCAAGAGTCATCTCTACATTATTGTTGCAATACAAATATATCGTGATACTTGATTTTGTCCATATCGCCCAGCTCTACTGCTAATGTCATTTCAAATTCCTTAAAACCAACAAACCTGATGCTGCTTTTAAGACAATATTTTTTTTTTGCTCATCTTGCCGACCCTTATTTATCACTGACCCGTCACACGGTGTGCTCCGTCACAGATGGGGCAACACTCCGATGGAGGAGGCGGTGCACTTCGGCCACCACGACGTCGTCACCATCCTGCAGCAATACAACGACAAGTACAGTCCGCCAGACGGCCCCGATGACAAGGAGCGGGTGGAGAAGAGCCTGGACAGCCTGCTGTAGACCTGCCGCTTTAAACTGGTCAACGTTACCATAGCGACCATACATACTTCTAAACTTACTGGGCTGAACTTGTGTTTTCTCTGTCGCAGCAGTGATCTTATCAGTGTGCTCGTGTGCTTTCAGGCTGTATATCTCCTCCTCGCCTCTATAAGAATAAGAATAATAAGAATAAGAATAATGCAATGTGTGAGTGTGTGAGTGTGTATGTGTGTGTATGTGTGTGTGCGAGCGTCTTATCAAAGGGTCAGTGACAGGTTTTTTTTTGTGTCCATGTGGTTTAGTCAAATTTTAAAGAGGTTAAAATATGAAAATAAACGTAAGAATAACTTGCACACATTTTTTTTTTTTTTTGTGGACGCAGCATCAAATTTCTGCTTTAAAAAAAAAATGTCCAAGTGGTGTAACCATAAAAACTTCAATCAAACTTCAAACTTTCAATCAATTTGACCCATTTTGACATTTGAAATCAATGATAACACCCTTAATGATTTTTGTTAAGCCTGAAATTGTATGACTTTTCTTAAATGAACCAGAATGTACAAAAAAGGATAAATCTCAAAATTATATGTTTTTTGTGCAGCTGGGTCAGTCTTTCAATTAATTAACATTAGATGATAATGAAGTGTGATTGTGAATGAATGACTGGTAAGACATTTATGGATGGAAAATACATTTGTTAAATATTTGTTGTAATGACTAATCCTAAAGGGAATAAAACTGAACAATATGTGAGGGTTAAACTTGCTTTAAAAAAAGCTAAATTCTCAATAAAACACTAAATCAACTTGTTTAGCATAATCTTAGATAGTGGTTACACCATTTGACAGTTTCAGGAGCACCTTATTTGTCACTGACCCCAATATACCGTTAAATAAATGATACAATATCCGCGTTTCTGTAAATCACATCACAGGATATTAATAGATTGTATCAGCTTGTGTTAGTTTAGTTTAGTTCACTGTTCCTCGTTGTATTTTCGGTTTAACTCTCACTGTTAGTAGATTTGTGAGTTTTTGTAAAAGATGTCAGAAGATTATTATTATAAAAAAAAAATATATATATATATATTCTAAAGATGTGTCTCTGAATGTATAAATATGATCTCTACATGCACACGGGTGTCCTCTTGACTGCTGGTCACTGACAGATTGTACTCCTGAATGTATTTTTTCAGCGGTAACACTTGCAATAGAAGCAGTTTGTATTTATTTCACAAGAGACTTTAAAACAAAAAAAATGTCAAATTCATGTAAACGAGTTCAGATTGTGTCATTTGTTGTATTTTGTTTTTTTGTCATATTTTTCTGTAGGTGTATATTATGAGTTTTTCCACCTAGTATTCATTTAAAGCAGGTGTGTTTTCTGCTTGTCTCTCCTTCCTCTTCCTCTTCCTCTTCCTCTTCCTCTTCCTCTTCCTGCCATGAATGCCAGCAAACACATTTCTTCCCATCCAAACGTGCGTTAAGACAAACCGAAATACTCTGCTTGGAACAATAATGTTTGTCTGATATTGTATTTTCTTTTTGTTCCCCCACCAAATAAAGTACAAATACCACTTTAAAAATCCTTAAATCTTCTCCTTCATTAAAAAATACAGAATCTAATAATGAAATATGGCAAGATTTGACACAATGGATAATATAACAAGCTTTTAAAATACAACACATTGTTAAAGATGAAACCAGTGTGTGGTCAGAGTCACATTTCAGATGTCTATGAGTTGTTAATGAGATTTGTTTGGTGGAATAATGAGAGTGTTGTTATATAATAAGATAAACATTTTTTGTTATAACAGAATAATTAGTGTCTAGTAGCCTAATAACAAGAAATGTTTCTCATTATAACACGAAAATAATTAACATGTTTAAGTCACATTTGTATTAGAGGATGCAGTAAAACCTTGGTTTCATTTCCTACATTGGACTTGTGAATGGAAATAAATAAAGTAAATACAAGTTTCCCACTTTCATTCAGCAAATACAACGTGAATAGGTTGTAAAATCAGTTTAAAGTGCATTCATGGCATAAAGGAGCCATAATACTATAGAAAAACTGTCATATAGGTTTAAAAAGATTTATAACGCTAGATATTCAATTGAAATACTGTGTCTATAAATCAAAATGAACATGTTCTTTTATGGAAAGGAAGGAAATTACACGCCTTTTTGTGACATTTTAACATATCAAAGGCACAAATAATATGATTAATAATGTCTAAACTCTATTCAGCTGCTTCAGTTTCAGGCTCATTGTCCGACTTACTGGGACACTTGAATATAACGGCCCCATTGTTAACGTTATCAGTGACACCTGTGCTTTTCCTACTGTGACAAGTCAAAAAAAAAAGGGCAGTTTACAGTCTGAAACGCCTTTTTGTAGAAATGTCACTGTAGTTTTTATTTATCTCAGTTTCCTTTTCTCTGTTTTTGGTCACATTAGGAAGTTCGATTAGTGATTTGTCTTTTTGTTTGTCATTTCTTCTGAGTAGGGAAGTTCAGTTTAGTTGTAGTTCCTTTTTGTTTCTTATTTTTACTGTTTGTTCAGTCTACCTCCCCAAAACATCACCTCCTTCGAGCCGGATTTGAACCAGCGACCTAAGGATGTCTACTGTGATACCTCTACAGTCCTCCGCTCTACCAACTGAGCTATCGAAGGGGCAGATGTGCACATTTGTGAAGGTTGAGATGATGAGCTGGGAGTCGAACCAACAACCCTACCTACTGTTTGGCTTATTCAGTCAACCTCCTCAATCATAGTTGCCCCAAAACATCACCGGATTTGAACCAGCGACCTAAGGATGTTGATTATGAAGGTAGCAGAAGAGACTTTTAAACAACTGAAGAGGTACAGTGTTTTTTGTGTTACCATTGTGAAGGTCGACATGAGGAGCTGGGAGTCGAACCAACAACCCTACCTACTGTTGATTTTGACTGTGCTAAAAACCATAAAAGTGATCAAAGAAGACCAAAGGCCGCAGAACAGATGTTTGACCAACTGAAGAGGTACAGTGTTTTTTGTGGCACCATTGTGAAGGTCGACATGAGGAGCTGGGAGTCGAACCAACAACCCTACCTACCTGTTTGGTTTATTCAGTTTACCTCATCAACCACAGTTGCCCCAAAACATCACCTCCTTCGAGCCGGATTTGAACCAGCGACCTAAGGATGTCTACTGTTAATCCTCTACAGTCCTCCGCTCTACCAACTGAGCTATCGAAGGGACAGATGTGCACTTTTGTGAAGGTTGACATGAGGAGCTGGGAGTCGAACCAACAACCCTACCTACTGTTGATTTTGACTGTGCTAAAAACCATAAAAGTGATCAAAGAAGACCAAAGGCCGCAGAACAGATGTTTGACCAACTGAAGAGGTACAGTGTTTTTTGTGGCACCATTGTGAAGGTCGACATGAGGAGCTGGGAGTCGAACCAACAACCCTACCTACCTGTTTGGTTTATTCAGTTTACCTCATCAACCACAGTTGCCCCAAAACATCACCTCCTTCGAGCCGGATTTGAACCAGCGACCTAAGGATGTCTACTGTTAATCCTCTACAGTCCTCCGCTCTACCAACTGAGCTATCGAAGGGGCAGAGGTGCACTCTACAAAAATTATCATAAATTAATATATCTGGGAGTCGAACCAACAACCCTACAAGTGTTGATTTTGACTGTGCTAAAAACCATATCAGTGATCACAGAAGACCAAAGGCCGCAGAACAGACATTTGAGCAAATGAAGAGGTACAGTCTCTTTGTGGCACCATTGTGAAGGTGGACATGAGGAGCTGGGAGTCGAACCAACAACTCTACTGCTGTTTGGTTTATTCAGTCTACCTCCTCAACCACAGTTACCCCAAAAACAACTGAAGAGGTACAGTGTTTTTTGTGGCACCATTGTGAAGGTCGACATGAGGATCTGGGAGTCGAGCCAACAACCCTACTACTGTTTAGTTTATTCAATCTATCTTCTCAACCACACAGTTGCCCCAAAACATCACCTCCTTCGAGCCGGATTTGAACCAGCGACCTAAGGATGTCTACTGTTATTCCTCTACAGTCCTCCGCTCTACCAACTGAGCTATCGAAGGGGCAGATGTGCACCATTGTGAAGGTTGACATGTCGATCTGGGAGTCGAACCAACAACCCTACCTACTGTTCCAATCCTGTTAAAATCCTGTTTTAGACATTTTTACAATTTTTTTTTTTTTTTTTTTTTTAGAAATTATGTTCTCATTTAAATGAAATTATAAATAACTTTTCAGTTACAAAAGAAGATATTATGATAATATTTTAACTAATATAAGATCAGAGGGAAATATGTTGATGGATTATTACAGACTGATATATGTCAAAGTTTAGTCATGATAAACTTAGGTCAAAACTGACCCGAGGAGAACAGGAGGGTTAAATAAAACCTTAAAAATGGCTGAACCTCCTTGTTGCTGGTGGACCACGGGTTTCCCCCCTCGGCTGCGGTGTAACAGTGTTAAACAAGCAGAAGGGTTGAGACTGTTAGTATCTGGGTCACACACCTGTAGTTTGCGATTAAAAAAGATTACAAGCATTTTGATTATTGTGAGTAACAGCAGCGACTTCACTCAATCTGTTAGTGACATTAAAAATTGAGACTTAATTGTTCAGTGTAGCAAAGAAAAAACAGAGATTTACTTTGTAGAAAAACAAATTTATTAATAAATATCTGTGTAATATTCTTTATACATTATTATCAACCATATACACAGTATATACTATTAATCTGGATAAATCTATGAATGATTAACACTTTTTGTCAGTTGGAGACCTTCAGCCTGACGGACGGTAACCTGATCGCTGCTGCCTTCACCTCCTCCATCATGTTCACACCCAGCGGCGCCCTGAAACAAAACGTTTATATCAGCTGATGTTGATAAAAGTTTGATTTGGTGTCTTAATCGACTCTCTATTGAAATATCAGGTGTTGACTCACTTTGGCTCGTAGCTTACGTCCACATCTGGAGGCAGGATCCCCTTCCCTTCTCTCAGACGCTCGACGCCGTTCCTGATTAAACAAATAAAACACAAATAATTAACAAAATCTGCCTCAAAGCTTGTTTTACTGATCATTACATTGAGATACACACCATGCAATCATCACTCCATTGTCAGTGCAGAATTTAGCAGGAGGACAAATCAGCTGGAGGCCCGTCGTCTCGGTGATGATGGAGATGGCTTTACGGATGTACTGATTACTTGCAACCCCTCCAGACAGCACCTGGGAAAACAATGAAAACTTCAGACTTAAATTTATATCCACTATGTTCTCAAACAGGTGATAAATATATAGTTTCATGTTTAAAAAAGGAGTTTTTCATTGCTGCTGTCTCTAAGTGTTGCTCATGTGTGAATGTTGTGTCTCTTTAAATTGAATTAAAGTGTATGTGTCTATGTGTAAAGTGCCTTGAGATAACTTTTGGATATAATTAAAGATCTTAAAATCTTAAAGATCTAAAATGGAGTACAGAGGAATCATTTATGTTATTAAATAGTGTTTTTAATGTAACTTGTGAATTCTGCATAATATAAGTAGAGGCCCTGAATAAGCCCTTTTTGGGTTTCTTGACGCTACCTTGCACCTTTCTTTTGTTGTTATCTCTTTTGCTTTTTTGTCTTATTATTGTGCAAAATAAAAAAATAAAAAAATGTATGTCAGTCACAGATAATACTTTCATTGTTGGTTTTAGTCTATTTTCATAAGATTTGATGCTTTAAAAATATCTGAAACAATACTTCAATCATCACAACAGCTCTATAGTGGTTATTAAAACGTATTTTTAATAGATTTAATAGAATAGAAATAAAAAGAGAAGCTACTGTATCTCACCAGAGTGGGACTGTGTGAAGGCAGCAGGCCGTTCTCCTTACAGAACAAGATGGCGCGATGTGTCCGCTTTGCTAGATGAGCGGCGACGCTGTGCTGCGTGGCGGCTGCAATGTCGTTCACACAAGACAACAACGTCCCCTGCTCTATACCTGCAGAGGGAAGGAAGAAATGTTACAAGTTTTTATAGGAATAATCTCATTTATATAAACCACTGGCTCCTAAACTGGTAACAATACTGGAGAGAAGCAGTTAAAGTCCATATTTACTCAGAAATGTGTTTAATTATCTGCTTGTTTTTTCTTTGTGAAAGCTTTTGGAAATGTCTGATTTCTTCTGTTTACTGTTTTAATAATTTTTTTGGAAATATAAATAATAACGTTTTCATAGATTCATAGAGTGAGAAGGAGTAGATTTCATTTTTAAGGGATTTTTAAGGAAGTCATTGAACGTTTTGTGTGTAAAAACATGTCACACACTCACATTATTAGTGGAAGTAGGATATTTTTATATGTCTTTAAATATGTTTAGTATGTGACAAATGTCTATAGTGAAAGAAAGCTCTATTCAATGTGAGTTTCTCTTCCCTGGTCATGCATCTAACTATTAATCTAAATAAAAGGTGAAGGGGGAAATGTTTTCAACAGTGGATTCACAAATTAAAGGGTTAAGCTGCTCGTTGTGTTGTCCTCATACCTTCTTCTGCCTCTTGTTTCTTTATCGTCATTGTGATATTGTTCCGTAGTCCAGCGAAAGAGAAGCAGCAATCATACATTTGTCCCATAGGAGTCCTAAAAGGAAACCTCGCCCTGTCTCCATCCTTTGCCAGAAGCTCTATTGCTCGTCCTCCGCTCAGCGTGGAGCACAGCGGGTGTTTGATGAGGGACAAACGTCTCGCCACCTGCAAATCACACACACACACACAAAAAAACAAAAACAGCATGTCTTTAGTTTATAATCACAAACTGAACATCATGAACAGCAACAAATAAATTTACTTTATCCAGCGAGTCCCCAGGAGCTTCATCAAGGCTTTGACCCAGAAGCAGAAAGTCGTCGACCCCTCGAGCCACAGCGAGAAGTGAGTGACCTCCAGAAATGAGCAGGACGAGGAAGGGGAAGGCGACGGGCTGCAGCATCCTGACAGTAAGGGCGTGGGCCTCCATGTGGTGGATGGGGATGAAGGGCTTGTTGTGCAACCTTACAAACTTCTGACTGAACTCGAGGCCGATGCCCAAGCTGAGGCCGAGGCCCGGCTTCACTGTGGTTGCCACGGCCGACAGCTGGCTCGGGAGAACACTGCTCCGGTCCAAAGCCTCCTGGACTACGCGCTCTATGTGTTCCCTGTGGAGCTGCTGAGCCACCATGGGGATGATGCCACCAGTCCTGCAGCAGAAAGAGGAAGGAAAACATCAAAATGCATGCCTAAACAGTAGAAATGACCTTAAAGGCGATGTTCACAATTATTTATGGTTCATAAAACAACAGTCAATCTTCACTCTTATTACTTAACTAAGGTTAGACTGATGAGGATGTTGATCCTGTTTCTCCTATCCTCCCCATATATAACCTCCTTTGCAAATTCATTGGAAATACATATAAAAATAAAATAAACTTGAAATATTCACTACAATTTCACATATTCTCTCAGTCTCTGTCAAACCATCTGCAATCGCTGCCTTATTTAGAGTCACTCTCACACCTGCAACATCAAATCATATGAAAAACTTTATAGCTAATTCTTATCAAGTGGATAAGTCAGTCATTTAAAAGTAGATGATCAGCTTCTATTAAGCTTCAGCAGTATGAGTTAGTAATATAAAGTGATATCTGACACATTTACAGTCTTTTTAGCATCAAATTCTCCTCTTAGTGTTTCCTCTGTTGAGCTGTGGTGGAAGTATAGTAACAAAAAGACTTTGGCACTAAAAACACTGTTGAAACATAGATGATGATGATTTGACTCATTTGGACAAAACTGAAGCTTCATATTAGCTTCAGATCAACTTGTAAATACATTATTTTTGCACAGAAGGACTGTGGATTTAGTCCTCCATCTCTTACATTGTAAGTGCATTATGAAGGGATCTTCTAATGGTCAGTATGAACAGGAGGAATGATTACAGCAAGAAAAACATGCTTTAATGTTCATTTAAGCTCCCTACTGTTGTTTTAATGACTCTAATGAATGAATATAAATATCACACCCACCTCAGATGCACTAGTGTCTGACAGTGCAGAGACTCTCCCAGTATCGCTCCTGTCTCATCCAGCACAGCAGCTCCAGTGTCATCACAGCTGGTCTCGATGCCCAAAACCAGTCTGGAGCTGGAGGTGGCTTTTCCACATGAGGCAGAGCACCAAAGTCTGTGTCTAAACTGTAGCAGACTCTGTAGATTTCTTACTCTTGCAGGGAACATAGTAGTGCGCCTTAAGTTAAAGAACTATGAGGTAAAATAGTCTTAATAAATCAGGGTGACCTCAGCTCCAGTTTTCCATTAGATTTTAAACTCACAGAATACATAAAAAAGGAGACAAATATGAAAGCAGCATCATATTAGATTTCACACTAATAACCCAATAATTAACAGCATGGTGAAGCACTTAAAAGCTGCTAAATAAAAGCATAAATGTACTCAAGTTTTTGTTTCCACCAGAGAGAGAGATACACTTGCCTGGCGGTGTCACATGTAAATAACTCCGTGCTTCCTGACATACGTTTAAGTATCAATGTCCAACTAAATTGCTAAAAGACACCTCCAGTAATAATAATAAAAATAGGTTCCACTTCATGTGTTATTTAACAAACGTATCAGGTTAGAAACTATTTTTTTTAAACAAGCTGAAAATTAAAGCATGGGTCCTCTTTTGGGGGACACTTTAGTCAGCTGTACAAGAGGAAGTAACCACGGACTCTGGCGGTTAATCGTCGTGTTTTTTTCTCACCGTACTCTATTTTACATCATTTATATTATATTTATTTTAGTTTTTGATGTCTATAGAGGTAAAGTACACATTTTTATACATTTAATAATCAGAGTTTGTTAGTTTTTTTGTTTCTATAACGTTGGAATTAGATGTGCTGCCTTCACTGGCGTCCCAGAAGTGTCGTGATTCTGATTAACACTCACACTAGCGATGGGATAAATAATAAAAAACAATAGTTGGAGTTGTTTTATAAATGCTTATATCCATTTCATTTGAAGAATATAATATTCTGTTCTTAAACTAACATAATGCTGACATGTATATTTTATGGTATGGCATCATTAAATAAACGGTTTCTTAAGGGATTTATACCAAATATCCACTTAAAAAAGCTGCTTAGTTGTTCTTTTTCTTAAAGTAGATAACTATAATATTCCAAAGTCTGTATTAAAGCAAGGGTGGGGCGTTAATAATTGAATGAAAGGTTTTTTTAAAGCACTAAATGTCACAGCGTTTGAGTTCTCATACGCACCTCAAATGCACCATAATGTCCATGTGTGTAATTCACCATTTCTGATTTTTCTGGCTCAAAAACTGCAAAAAAGAGGAAACCAGGTCACATTTAATGTATGTCAGTGGACTTGTATTGGATCATACAATCTGTGTGAAGTTTAATCTGTGCTGTATGTAATGTATTGAAGGTTTAAAAGTGTGTAGAAATGGCTCAAAGGGAGCTAGATGTTGCTAATGCTATCAAACATACAAGGAAATGCCTCTGAGGACTGACTGGTTATATATATATGTTTTAAGTGTTTGCTCCTCATTTAGACATACTGTGCGTTTAAATTCAAATCTTAACACGTCTTAGTGAGATTTCCAGTCGAATGTCATAGTCATAGATGTCAGCGTTAGTGGGGGTTTTTAACACTTTTAACAAGAATTTCATGTTTCTGAAGGAGGCATGGATCACCCAGCATGCATTTTGGAGGAGTTGAAGCAGTTTGTCGTAGGTGACGCCCCACCGACAGTGTATTACATCCCAGATTTCATAACAGAGGATGAGGAGGCGTATCTTCTGCAGCAGGTGTACAGGTCTCCAAAGACTAAGTGGACTCAGCTGTCGGGCAGGAGGCTCCAAAACTGGGGAGGCTTACCACACCCGAAAGGCATGCTGGCGGAGAAGATGCCTGACTGGCTTCAAAAGTACTGCGAGAAGATCTCCTCTTTAGGTGCGTTCAGTGGGAAAACTGCCAATCATGTGTTGGTGAATGAGTATAAAGAAGGAGAGGGGATTATGCCACATGAGGACGGGCCTTTGTATCACCCTACTGTCACTACTATCAGCTTGGGCTCTCACACACTCCTGGACTTCTACACACCCATCAGCAGCATGGATGATGATGGTGATGGTGATGAAGGTGGTGGGAAGGACGCCCCGCTGACAGAAGAGGACCGCTACCTCCTCTCCCTGCTGGTGCAGCCTCGCAGTCTCCTGATACTGCAGGATGAAATGTACCAGCGCCTCCTTCATGGCATCCAAGGCTGCACCCAGGACACACTGACGGAGAAGGTGGTGAACCTGGCCGCCACCGGTGCTCTGCTGGGGGAGACGCTGACCAGAGGAACCAGAGTGTCGCTGACCATTCGACATGTGCCCAAAGTCATGAAGACAAAGCTTATTCTAGGACGGAGATGAATAGAGACAACTGCCACAAGAGGTCTTACAGCACGTCTTAATTAATTGGATCCAGAGCTGCAACAATTACTCGATTAATCAATTGGTTTCCAACTATTTTGATAATCGATTAATTGTTTTGAGTCATTTCTTTAAGGCAAAAAGCCCCAATACTCTGCTTCCAGCTTCTTAAATGTAATTATTTTCTGATTCCTTTAGTCCTCTATGACATTAAACTGAATATATTCAAGTCGTGGCCAAAATAAGACATTTAAAGATGTCACTTTGGGCTCCTGGGACATTTCATAGCCCAAATGACTAAACAATTAATGGAGAAAATAATCACTTGATCGACAGTGTTGATCCCTCTGCACTTTAAACCTCTGAATCTGGAGCGGCTACATAAAAGACTGCAACAAGAATATCTCCTGAATATTTCCGGGTTGTGGACAAAACGAGACATTTAAAGACGCCACCAAAATAGAAATCGACATTTTTTCACCATTTTCTGCTCAAACGACTGAACAATTAATGGAGAAAATAATCGACTGATCTCATTTGCAGCAATAATTGGATCAATGTTGATCCTTCTGCACCTCTGGACCTGTAGTAGCTACACATACATAAAATACTGTAACAAGAGATTGTGTGTAAATCTCCTGAATATATTTAAGGGATTAATAATATATTCAGTATTACTTATTATATGATTACTTAATAATAACAGAGGAACGGTTCTTTATCTGACGCTGTAACCATCAAATGTTTGAATGACTGTAATCAATAATTTGAACTTTGTCTTAATTCCAGTCAGATTTTTGGATGATTTATCAGCTTCTTGTTTCAGTAATAACAAATATAAACATATTATCAACTGTACCTGGTGTATGCAGTGTTTACTTCACGGTTTTACCTAAAAAGAGCCTGGTTGAAATCTGTGTGCATGTTGTTAGATAAGGAATAAGAAGCTTAAGTATAAAAATACCAAAGGTGTGTTTGAGGTAATTTGGAAAGTGTCCACCAGAGAGCACCAACAGGTTTATTATTTTAACTGTAAGGTTTCAGCACGTCTTGGTCTCAACTCTAACAACCAAATTTAAGACATCTCTATCAAAATGTTCATGTGAGAAGTTATTAGTGGTTGATGTATTTAAAGGTCAGTTATCCTGTTGCACTTTAATATAAATCACTTTGCTCGGTAAATCTTATTTGTACCACAAATGTAATAAGAACAATGTAGTGTGTCTTTCAAAGAGGCTCAGCACTGAAGTTTATGGTGATATACCATCAGAAACTGAAAATTAGAGCTACAAGAACGAGTCAATTAATCAATTAGTCGGTTGACAGAAAACAAATGGCTTTTTTGGTGATCGATTAATTGTTTTTGGCCATTTTTTAAGAAACAAAACTGTCAAAAATCTCTGGTCCCAGCTTCACAAATGAATATAACATCATACCAACTTATATCTACTTTAGTTTACACAGATGAACTTAATGTCTTTGGATTGTGAACTGTTGACTGGGATAAATCAGGATGTTTGAGGACGTCTCCTTGGGAAACATTTTTACCATTTTCTGACACTTTAAAGACAAAATTAAAGACTAACAAAAACAACTGACAAATTAATTGATAAATGAAAATAATTGTTATTCACAGACCTATTGTGGTTAACCAACTAAAGTGTAGGACTTATTAAAAGTTCAGTTATCTTTGAGGTCACAACTGGTTCGTTCATGTTTTGACTAACAAAAATAATCAGCCTTGTCTGTTAAAGATCACAAAGTCACACCTGACAGCTGATATCTATTAAGGAAATACAACAATATGCAAATAGCATCACAGTAGAGCTGCAACAAAAGATTATTGTCATTATCGATTAATCTGTTTGATTATTCATTTACTAATCGTTTGAACTATAAAATGTCCTAAAATGCTGCAAGGTGCCAATCACTGTTTCCTAAAGACCAAGATGCAACTCAAGATTTCTGTCGACCGACTAATCGATTAATGGAGTGATTGTTGCAGCTCTACATCTCAGGTCTTAAAGTGTTGTATTAGACACAACTTGAAAGCTTTATCATTATATTCTCTGTCCTTCATTAACTTTGTTTCACTTGGGTGTGAAATCGTATCTCACAGGAGGACGCAGAGACGATGGAGGAGCCTCAAACGAAGCGGTTTAAAGGTCCGGATTGCGACATTGAATCTTGGGTCGCCTATCCTGTACTATCAGATGAACAGTCGCAAGATGTGGAGCTGATCGAGGCCTTCGCCGCACCCATCGTCAACAAGAAAGAGACTTCTCGGCTGGTCCGGGAGCTGAATAGCCTTTACCCCTTAAATGGCCTCCAGCACATCAAGAGGGTCCGAGCCTGCAAGGGGAAGAGCAGCTCGCACCCTCTGGAGGTCCTGCTGTGCCTCGTCAGTGAAGCTCCACACATGAAGGAGGTCAGCATGGAGTCTCTGCTGCCTTCAAATGAAGTTAAACACAACGGATTAGGTGAGCCTTTTCTGGTTAAGGTCCCCGCTCGCCCACCTTTGACCCGACCCCAGTTTGAGCTGGCGAGCAAACACTGGCCCACGTCGTTTCACGAGAACAAACAGGTGACCGTGGCCCTCAGAGGAGACCTGTTCAGCTCCCCTCAGAAAGAAAGGATGCAGATGTACATGACATCTGCTTTGACTGCCGCCAAACAGGGTAAGGAGTTAGGGATGGAGGCGGTGGGTGCAGTGGTGGTCGACCCGGTGATGGAGAGGATTATCGCGGTGGGCCATGACTGCCGAGGCGATCACCCGCTTCATCACGCTGTCATGGTCTGCATCGATCTGGTGGCTCGGAGTCAAGGTGGTGGGTGTTACAGCTTTGATAAATACCCTGTTTGTCAATACACAACCCCCACCTCCATCCCTACACCAGCCTCAGATACCTCCCAAAACACGCCTGATGTAGAAACAGGCAATCAGCCGTACATATGCACAGGATACGACCTTTATGTGACCCGGGAACCTTGTGTCATGTGCGCCATGGCGTTGGTCCACTCCCGGATCGGTCGTGTCTTCTACGGTAGCGCCTTTACTGATGGAGCATTTGGGACCAAATATAAAATCCACTCACAGAAAGACTTGAATCATCGCTTTGAGGTTTATAAAGGAGTGTTGGGGAAACAGTGTGAGGACCTCAACGGGCTGGATCAAAGTTTAGAGGGGAAGTAGGAAATAAGGACTTGAGTTTGACAAATCTGAGATCTGATTATCATGATGTTTTACATAAACATTTTTCTTTTAAATAAAGTTTTTAATTTTTGGTGATTGTTGCAAAAAGGAACCTGTGTGTAGTTTAAACGTTCCTGTCGTGGTGCTGAACCTCCACTAGGTGGCAGTGTTTCCATTAGCTAAAAAACTCAGATTTACACAAGGTACAAATTAGCATAATAAAACTTAGCATCATTTAGTAGAGGATAATAAAAGCTGCTGCGAAGGCTCTCAAGGTCATTATAAATCTGATGCAAATGAGCTAATTAAACAGAAAACCCACTCATTCACATTCAGCTGCAGATTGTGTTTTAGTTTTTTTTGGTTTTTGGGTCATTATCAGACTAGTTTACTTGTGCTGCAGCTAGGAAAGGAAAGCAATAATGGCATCACTTATTAACAGTAGGAGCAGACATGGAGATGTTATATTATAAATGTTAAAATGTCAAAATTAATAGCAACAATTTTAGGTAATGCCACCTGAATGCAGCGGGTGTTATAGCTGCTGATTTCTTTTTAAGATCTATATTTACAGCTGTTTCCACCCACTGAGGAAAATGTTACATTAATCTCCAGGTGATGTTAAACACACACACAAACTAACAAAACTGTTGAGCCATTGTAGGTTTTTGTAAGGTTTGACAAAGATTTCAGAGGTTGCTTTCATGTTTGCAGCTGATGCATCTCTGCAACAGACTTCCATCAACTTTAACAGGATGTTTACGTTTCTGTTGTAATTGTAGACATATTACAGGAAATATTCAGCATTTTTCTGATTGCCCTCAAGCTGGTCCATCTCATTCTTGCAGATTGTTTTAATATGTCAACATTTTTACCTCTTACTGTAGATGAGCTTAACACCCAGGTCAGGTGGGTTTTAATACCTTTTCTGGTAAGTCTGGATTTGCATGTGTTAATTTATGAGGTCAATCGTTTGGTTTCCACCTCAGTAAATCGCTCTATAATCTATCAAGTTTTATGGAAACAGGTTACATCACATAAATTGTCTAAAAATCCTAAAATTACTTGATTTTTCTTCAGTGGAAAGCACCTGAAAAGTAATTATAATTGGAAACCACACAATGCACAACCATGACAAAATAAACACTCTGAGGGCACAAACAATTTAATAAGATTAAGAACAAGAAATATCAAGAGTACTATGAGCAATGGCGAAACAAAGCAGGACTAGCTGCCGCGATGATAGCAAAAAAGTCTAAATAATCTAAAGACAGCAACTACATGAATCTAAATTCATCACAGAGACGCTGCAGACCTCCCTCAGTAAACACTTAACCTGACAACAATAATTTGTCTCATTCCTACATACATGACATTTTCTTTAACACAGAACACATTCACAAAACAAAAAAACTGTACAATGAAAAAAAGCCTGCCCTGTTTTGATTGAGTCGAGAAATGATTCACATACCGAGGAAATAACGCAAATAAAGAGTATGATTCCTCACTCAAGCATGAATAAGTTTGACACCCATTACAAAATGAGAGTGTACCAATAAACAACGAGCCACAGGCTCCTACCCTTAGGAAGTAAACATCTTTGAAAAATACATTTGGGACATCTTTGTGGCTAGAAACAGACTCATATTCACAATTTGTGTCACCATGTGAAGTGAGGGCAACTAAAGGAAAAAACAAACTCAACCAAAAGCCTTGCTGAGACCTGGGCCAGCCCGGGTCTCTGCAGGCCAAAAATACATCATTAAATATTCACATAAGTTAGTAATGCATATGGCATCCTGTCATCTACAAACCTACCTCCTGCTTTTCTTTTTTTTCTTCTTTTTAAACATTTTATCTTAAACCAGATACATCTAAACGACGACAGTGACGTTTACACAAATTGTTCGACTTAGTATACACATCTGCATAACAGACTACACGGGGATTAACTTCTGTTGCTACGAGGCACCGCATTTTACAATAACTTAATACTTGTTGATACCGAAAATCCTCACTCCGTGTAGTTGTGGTAGTTTGGGGATCAGCACGCTCAGAAGCGAGGCAGTGTTTATGAAGAAGTGTGCTGTGTCGTATTTTGTGTAGAAACTTGCCAGGAAGTATCTGTGGAGCAAAAGAGACAATTAAATCTGATTATTAAATAGTAACACAAAAAAACTAAGAGTTTGTTCAATGACATTTAACACCAATGGTATGATCAACTTCTCTTAGTGTTGTTGAAGTTCGTCAGTGTCTTGATAAAACTATAAAATGTTACTTGAGCTTTCAAACTTTTGCATTAATGCTTAAAACGATCTAGTGCAGAACCAAACAATCAATAAATTGATCTACTTCCAAAGCCTGATATATCTTATTCCTCTGTGCCGTAGACCTCTGCTGTCGTCCAATAACTATTAAAAACACAGTAGTGAGCCTCACCGCTGCAGTGGGAGACATGTTCCAAGATTATAGTAACAGTAGTTTGTTTAGAAATGACTTTAAAGATGAATAACAGCGATCGTGTCTTCAGTTTCCAGAGAGTAGTTCTGTGTAGGATCACGTCACCTAGATATCTAAACATAGATTTGATGATACAAATACAGGACACTGAAAACTACTTCAAACATTTACTTTAATTGGGAAAAATGTGTAAAAACTGGATATTTCAGCTATGACACATCTGTTGGCTGTTTACAGCTATGAAACCAGCGTTTCCAAACAACTGCTTCACTTTGCTGCCTCTCGCAACTCTTCACCACTCTTGTTTCACCTCTTTGAAGAGAAACAGGGTAGAGGTTTCTGGCACAACTTCACATACTTCAAAAGGTGCATGGAGAAGGGAAAAAAGTCCAGAAGAGTCAAAGCTCCAACAACACTTGTGGTATAAAACAACTTTAGTAATAGACCAATTTGTTACGGCTTTCGGCCTTCATCAGGGTCTCTTTGAACTAAATTAAAGAGTACGGTCTAGACCTGCTCTATATGAAAAGTGCTTTGAGATGACTTTTGTTGTCACTGTAATGTTCGTTCATTCATTTTCCATACCACTTATCCTCTAGAGCAGGAATGTCAAACTTATTCCACAAAGGGCCGTGTGGCTGCAGGTTTTCATTCCAACCAAGCAGGAGCACACCAGGCTCGAGTCATTTAACCAGCTGAACTCACTCTTCAGACAGTTGATGGGGTTTTGGTTGGAACAAAATCCTGCGGCCACACGGCCCTTATGTGGAATGAGTTTGACATGCCTGCTCTAGAGGGTCGCAAAAGAGCTGGAGCCAATCATTGGACGAGGGGGCAGGTGAGGTAAACCTTGGACAGGTCGTCAGTCATTCACAGGGCTAACATATATAGTAGACAAACAACCATTAACACCTACAGGCCATACACAGTCACCAATTAACCTAAGTTGCAGGAAGAAGCTAGAGTACCCAGACAGGACCCACGCAGGCACGAGGAGAACATACAAACTCCACATAGAAAGGCAGAAACAGCTAACTTTGCCTCCTGCGAAATGTAATACAGCGTTCCTGCACATGCTCAGTGGCCTTTCAAAGAACTACTCTCTGGAGACTGAAAACGAGATCGCTGTATTTGAAGCCGTTTGAAGGACACGTGACCCAGTGCAGCTGTGTGGCTTAATGATGTGGATGGTAAATGGACTGTACTTATATAGCGCCTTTCTAGTCTTTACGACCACTCAAAGCGCTGTACATTACATGTCATTCACCCATTCATACACTGATGGCAGGGGCTACCAACCTGCTCATCAGGGGGGAATTTAACCATACATTCTCATTCATACACCGTTTGCACACCAACGGGAGCAATTTTGGGGTTAAGTGTCTTGCCCAAGGACACATCAACATGTGGACTGGGAATCGAACCGCCAATCTTCCAATTGGAGGACAACCGCTCTACCTCCTCAGCCACTGTGTTTTTAATAGTTTTTGAACAACAACAAAAGACTAAGATATATCAGACTTTTGATACAGACACACTACTTGTAAGCAGATCAATTAATTGGTGGTTTCGGCTCTGCACATGAGATTTACCGATAGTATAAAGTCAGAATCAAAAGATATCTCATACATACAGGATGATAGGTGAAATGGTGAAGAACTTTCTCGATGAAGTGAACTGAACTCCGTAGTCGAGCTGTTCCCAGTGTGTTAGAAGTCTGGCTTTTCCTTGGTCGGGGGTCTCGAAGGGCGTTCCTTTCACCGCATGCATAAAGACGTACATTCCCTGTAGAGACAAAAAGAGGAGGAGACGACTAGTGAAATTTAATGGCTTGTTTCCATCTTTCTCCCTCTCAACCCCAACCGGTCAAGGCAGATGGTCGCCCACCAAGAGTCCGGTTCTGCTTGAAGTTTCTTCCCAAGTCGCCAAGTGCTTGGTCATGTGGGAATGTTGGGTCTCTTTAAACTAAATTAAAGAGTACAGTCTAGATCTGCTCTATGTGAAAAGTGCCTTGAGATGACTTTTGTTGAGATTTGGCTCTATATAAATAAAGATTGATCTTTTTCTCTGTTATAACTGCGTAAGATGAAAACTTTTTAGTTTAACGTTCTTTTAAAAGTTAAAGCACTTTTACTATTGGCTATAATTGTGGTTGTTTAAATATAACTGGCTTCAATTCATTTGACTTTGAGGTCAATAAAAACACTGCAGGTTTTGAATAATGTCCAAAATGTGGAAACTACAATGTTCAAAAAATGTTTTTACTGAAAATATTTAAAGGTTGTGGCTGTTGTTCAAAGTTCATGTTTACTCTCCTCTTGACTGATAGTTTGGTGTATTTAAGTATTTAAGGAAGCGTCTCTTAATTGATGCTTGTCTTGCGTGGGACCACAATAAACAGAAAACAGTCAGTAATGCAGAGAATACAGTGTGTAGAAGAGAAGAAGACTGGCTTAGTTTCCATCTTTTTCTTTCGGTTATAACTGTGTAAGATAAAAACTTTTACTTTTGGCTATAATCAAAGTTGATTAATTTGTTGCAATTAATTTGACTTTGAGGTCAATAAAAACACTGCAGGTTTTGAATAACGGTCAAAATATGGAAACTAAAATGTTCAACAAAAGGTGAAAATATGTAAAGTTTGTGGCTGTAGTGCAAAGTCCATGTTTACTTTCCTTTTGACTGATAAACAATGAGTTTAAAAACCACCAACTGTTGCAGGAATTTGGTGGATTTAAGTTTTAAAGGAAGCGTCTCCTAATTAGTGCTTATGTTGCGGGGGACCACAATAAACACACATTCAAGAACCAGAAAACAGTCAGTAATGCAGCAAATACAGTGTGTAGAAGAGAAGAAGACTGGCTTAGTTTCCATCTTTATCTTTCGGTTATAAGATGTGAGATAAAACCTTTTTTTTTTAGTTAGATCATAAAAGTTAAAGCACTTTTACTTTTGGCTCTAAACCGTGGTTGTTTAAAATGTACCTGCCTTTGACTTTGGAGGTCAATAAAGAATACTGCAGGTTTAAATAAAGTTCAAAATGTGGAAACTGAAATATAAAACAAAAGGTGAAAATATGTAAAGTTTGTGGCTGTAGTGCAAAGTCCATGTTTACTTTCCCTTTGGCTGAAACCAGTGTGATTAAAGTATGTAAGTATTTAAGGAAGCATCTCCGAACTGGTGCTTGTGTTGCGTGGGACCATAATAAACTCACATTCAAGAGCCAGAAAACAAGGATGGGTTGATGCAGATTTATTACCACATTAGCTATCTTGGGAATGACGCTCATTTCAAACTATGTCCAAACACAGGAATTCAGGTCTAAGTGGAAAACGTGCATTACAGAAGGAAAAGTAATTCAACTTAAAAAATGGTGGCATGCAGCCAAGCCATAATCAGCACACTGCTGTTGTATTGTGTGGAAAACAATAGGCTATAGTTGACCTTAGCCATTACTGTTAATAGCCCTCCGTTATTGGCTGTGAAACACACAATCCTCGCACTACTGGGGCTTCGAGCTCGCACTACTTGATGATGTCACACAAAATCGACTTTGTTTCTTTTTATTTGAGGCCGGCCACGTAACAATGAAAGGTCAGTTTTGTCTGCAGACATTATGTGGAGTGGAGGGGAAAATCATCAAAATAGGTCATGAGGCAGGCAGGCTGCAACAAGGACAGAGACAACCCCTCCTTCGCCCCCCGAAATAGAGCATATCTTAACAAGCACAGGCTCGGCAGACACCCGGATCGTCTGCTGAGCACGCATGCAAGATCCAGCTGGTATGTGAGGCTCTGACAGACTTTGTGGTATTTGAGATGTTATATATAAAAACTGTTGTTTTGTTTTGGAGAGTGAAAGAAAAGAAAAGAAAAGAAAAAAAAAAGATGGTGTGACTTACGAAATTGTGTATGACATTAGTGAGAGTCCACACCACCGGCACACTGAAGAAGGGTATGCTGAGGAGCACGATGTGAAGTATCCCGACGCCGAGCGCGTAGGTCAGCCAGATCCCCCGACTGTTCATGACCCGAGTGTTTGGGTTCACCTCACTGTGTGCCACACCCACGTTCATCCTGGTCTGTGGACGACAAAAATATAATTATATCACTTTTTGTTTAACATGTTTACGACTTCCTTTTCTTACCCTTTCTGCCCCTTGCTTTGTATTATTTAGATTCTCACATCTTCGAGCATCTGACAGTCCAGAATATTGCTGCGAGCAGAGAGTTTAAGGCCATATAAGACATACAAAATGATCATATCAATGTTTTAGTTGAAGGGTAAAGAGTTTTAATATACAGACTAAATGTGGAAGTTTATAGTTTGTAAGAATATTACTTTAAAAAACATCCAGACAGTCTCCAGTGTTGGACATTCGGCTCACCAGGAGGGGCTTAATGTCTATTTTACTTTACAACAAGCACTTGCAGATTGTACTTTCACTGTGATAATTACACTTTTTGACCTCATTAAAGTATGTCAAGCACTTTCAGTGTCAGATTAATGGCTTTAAAATGAGCTGCAATGATTATTTTCATTATTAATTAACCTTTTGTTTCCTTTCTCACTTAAATATGTCTGTAAAATGTGAGAAAATGGTAAAAATGTTTGTTATAATTGCCCAGAATCCCAAATATATTCAGTTTACCATCATGTATGACAAAGAAAAGCATTAAATCATCATATTTAAGAAGCTAAAAGCAGCTATTTTTAGTCTATTTGCTTAAGGGAGAGCAATAGAAGGAGGGCAAGCTTTATTTAGATAAGGCTTAATGGAAATATTTGAGTTATATGTATTTATGTAAATGCGATTTATGTAGTCAAATGTCTTGCAAACCTGTAAACGTAAAATAAATAAATTAAATTAAAAGCAAATAAAGACTAAAATTAGCATTCAAATATCAAAGAAGTAGTTGCTGACTAATTTTCTGTCAATCAGCTAATCAATTAGTTGACTAATCTTTGCAGCTCTGCCTGTAAATACATATTTGATAAGTAAGTATGTGATGTTAGACTGTGAGGATTATTCATTTTGTAGCATGTTAAGCAAATACAAGGTGTGTTAAAGTATGAGAGATCACCTTTAACTCAATAAAAACTTCATTTATTCTGCAAGCTCTAAATCCTGCAATCCTTGGAGTATTTTGGATGTCAAATATGCTCTTTAAATATGGCTGCAGAGAAGTGTGCAATCACGCATTTTATATGATGTAAGATTACATAAACATGACGCCAAAGTTTCTATCCAAAGTGCCACTATAGCACTTTGTCCTGCCCTGCGAGACTGAACGTGATAACTGCAACATACCTTGTGTAACTCTTGCTGAACTTTGCCCCTCTGGCACATTTCAGCTGCCAGACTGGATTAAATAAATTGACCAGGTCACAGACATTATAAACAAAAAAAAAAAGATCCAAAGATGATTGACTGAGCAGACCTACATTTGCAAAACGAAAGCAGTCTTTTTTCATCATTTCATCAGCCGGATTATATTTTAAAATAGGTTAATTTGGGAGAAAAGAAAGCTGCTTTTAGCTCCTCAAATCTGATTATTCAATGCTTTTCTTTGGCATACATGATATTAATGTGAATATCAAGCATTTTCATTACGTTCTCACCTTTTAAAAAGACTAAATTAACACAGAAAACAAGCCTAACCTGCAGATTAATTGATAATAAAAGGTAACAGCTAGCTTCAGCCATGTTGACAACCATTGATAATCATTGCAACACCTTTAAAAAAAAAAAGGCCACAAACTGTTAGATGAAACAGAGGAAATAACACCTTTTAGTTTTAGTAACATTTTGCTTAATAACATCTGGCCCAAATGTACAGTCACTCATACAGTGAAAGAAGCAGATGTTTCCTGATTGCACAGCTGTGAATATGGTTAGTATAAATAACTAAGACACACTGACAAAAACAAGATTTGACTACAGCTGTACACAAATTTAATCTGTTTTTAAGGTGCTCAAATCCCACTTTCACTGGCTTAGTCTATTTGCTGATTAATTTTATACAGCTACTTGCAAGCTGCACCACTTTAAACGTGCATTTACACTCATAATGATTATACTCTTCTAGATGATGCAACATAAACCGGATTATCTAGCTAATCTTTAAATGTCTTGGGTTTGTCTTACTAAGAAACTCTCTGGGTAAACATGAGAGGTTGTTTTCTTCCAGTGCATAGCCCGAACCGAGCCTGAAACCCCCTTTTTTTTTTAAAGTTATCCGGCGTCACAAATAAAGAGGTGTTAAGTGATGTTTTGCGCTTATTAAAAGTTGGACACTGTAAAATAGAAACACACACACACACAAGCATAAACCCATGAGGTGAAAACTTACAGGTGGCAGCGAGCAGTGGAGGTATTTTGTAGAAGAGCAAACCTGCTACAGAGAGAAATGGTTTATCTCTGTGCGTGTAGCTGTGTGCAGCTCACAGGCAGAGACCTGAGCGGAAGGAGGCAGTAGAAGGTTTTTATGCCCCAAATCTTGACTTCTAAGGCTCACTTACAACAACCAAGTAGGGGAGGACAGGGTTGGTAGTCACACTTAAAAAAAAACCTTTCCTTTAACCCTCCTGTTGTCCTCTAGTCAAGGGTCAAGGAAGGAAGGGAGGGAAGGAAGGAAGGAAGGAAGGAAGGACAGGAGGGAAAGGAAAGAAGGACGGAGGAAAGAAGGAAGGAAAGGGGGGAGGAAGGGAGGAAGGAAGGGAGGGAAATGACGGAGGAAGAAGGAAGGAAAGGAGGGAGGAAGGAAGGGAAGAAAGGAGTGAGGAAGGAAGGAAGAAGGAAGGAAAAGAGGGAGGAAGGAAGGAAGGAAAGGAAAGAAGGAAGGGAGGAAGGAAGGACGGAGGAAAGAAGAAATGAAAGGGGGAGGCAGGAAGGAAGAAGGGAGGAAAGGAGGGAGGAAGAAGGAAATTATGAAAGGATTGGATAGAAGGAAGGGAGGAAAGAAGGAAGGACGGAGGAAAGAAGGAAGGAAGGAAGAAGGGATGAAAGGAGGGAGGAAGATGGAAGGAAAGGAGGGAGGAAGGAAGGAAGAAGGGAGGAAAGGAGGGAGGAAGATGGAAGGAAAGGAGGGAGCAAGGAAGGAAGAAGGAAAGAAAGGAAAGAAGGAAGGGAGGAAAGAAGGAAGGAAGGGATGAAGGAAGGAAGGACGGAGGAAGGAAGGAAAGAAGGAAGGAAGGAAGGACAGGAGGGAGGAAGGACGGAGGAAAGGAAAGAAGGAAGGGGATGGAGGAAATTACCCTACTTTTAATTCATGCCTAAAGGGTTAGGTAGGAACCCTTTGTAGGTCTGCTCAACCATTTAGTAGAGGTCACTTTGTGTCATGATATCTGGTCAAAAACAAAATCTATTTAACCCAAACCTTTTGGGCAATCTTTACCACTTGTATGAGGTATATAATGCACAAAAACACCATCATATTGTGTTATGGTTGCTATAGATACACGACGTGTTAGTAGTGTCTCACCAACGAAGAAAAACACAAATCACTGCTGTGCTGACATGAGAGATCAAACAGAATGAGTCTCTAACATGTTTTTCAAAGAAGGTTTCGAACAAATAAGGTCTGAATAAGATAAAACATAAAATTAAGATAAATGAGGAAATGTTTTATGGCCTCAAAGAGAAATTATTATTTTTTTAAATGCTGCTTTCTTGGTGTGACCTACAAAGGGTTAAGCTGATGTGGACCGTCAAATATGTCTCGTATACTTGTGACAGCCGTCCCCATCATGGGGTTGGTAGTCGGTCACACGCTATGGGGTTGTTTGTCCCTGTGTTATTTTAATAGGGGAAAATAAAAAAAAGATGTAGGCAATCTTAGAAATGACTTTAAAATGTTTAGTTTCATATAAATATAACAGCCTAACATACTTCCTGCACCAAGAGAATAAAAACAGGAGAAATCAGTGCATTTTTTTAAATCCTTATATAACAATATTGTGTATTTTCACCTCTTTTACTGCACTGAGTATCACATCTGGAGGGGTCTGGCCCTTGTTTGTCTTCCTGACAATATTCCTGCTCATTTTGCTCTCTCTAAAAGAAAGAAAAGACTAGATATATCACACCATAAGTATTATGATCTTGATGTAGTTAAAGTATTACAGTAAAAGTACATAAGTATTATAAATGATGTAGTTAAAGTATTACAGTAAAAGAACATAAGTGTTATAAATGATGTAGTTAAAGTATTATGGTAAAAGTACATAAGTATTATAAATGATGTAGTTAAAGTATTACAGTAAAAGGACATAAGTATTATAAGTGATGTAGTTAAAGTATTACAGTAAAAGGACATAAGTATTATAAGTGATGTAGTTAAAGTATTACAGTAAAAGGACATAAGTATTATAAGTGATGTAGTTAAAGTATTACAGTAAAAGTAGATAAGTATTATAAATGATGTAGTTAAAGTATTATGGTAAAAGTACATAAGTATTATAAGTGATGTAGTTAAAGTATTACAGTAAAAGTACATAAGTATTATAAATGATGTAGTTAAAGTATTATGGTAAAAGTACATAAGTATTATAAGTGATGTAGTTAAAGTATTATGGTAAAAGTACATAAGTATTATAAGTGATGTAGTTAAAGTATTACAGTAAAAGTACATAAGTATTATAAGTGATGTAGTTAAAGTATTACAGTAAAAGTACATAAGTATTATAAGTGATGTAGTTAAAGTATTACAGTATTTAATACTTATGTAGTTATAATATTACCGTATTTAATACAGTATTTAATACTTCTGTCTTAAACTTCACGTTGAACCTGCGAGCTCAAACTCAGGGATTTTGTCTCCATGGTTACCTCTGAACCCCCTCACGTGTCCTCTCCTGGCCAATCAGCGTTCAGCAGAGGGGGGCGGGAATCCGCTGGTTTCCGGCGTGTGGCTCGTGTGTGTTGTTATGAAGGACTGAGCTGCAGGTTAATGGTGCTTGTTTAGGTCAGTATTTAACTATTTATCTTGTTATTGACATTAATAACCAGTGCAGTATGAGCTCGTAACCCTTCATGTAAGTGTGCACGATGCTGTGTGTTCATGTGTAACTTAATTAGTGTTAAAACGAGCAGCAGAGCAGGTAGCTAATGTTACTTTGAGCTCTAATGTGGTTTATTAAGATCTTTATTACAGTATTTATTAGGATCTGTAACGATTGATAGCCTGGTTACCAAGTATTAAAATGTTTGTCAATTACTTTGCATATCTGTTATAGAGATATTTTAAAGAAAAAAGTCTCTGGCACGAGCTTCTTAAATGTGAATTTTTTCCTGGTTTATTAATCAACTATGACACTAAACGATTAATGCAACGATCGATTAATCGACTAGTCATTAACAACTAAATTAATTGCCAATCATTTTTGTAAACCAATACTCATTTTGGATTATTTTTTAAGAGAAATAATGTCCAAATTCTCCAGCTTCTTAAATATGAATTTGTCCTGGTTTGTATCCCCTGTGGCACTAAGCTGATGATTAATCGACTAGTTACCAACTATTAAATTGATTAACTACTCTTTTGAAAATTGAATGATCATTTTGCATTATTTTTTCAAGATAAAAAATGTCCAAATTCTGTAGTTCCAGCTTCTTAAATGTGAATATTTTCCTGTTTTTTTAGGTCTTCTTACACTAAGCTGAATCATTTTTGGATAGTGGTAAAAAAAAAAAAACAAGACATTTGATCAATATGTTTAACCATTTTCTGACATCTTACTGGCCAAACAACTAATCCAATAATCGAGAAATTTTATCTGTAACATTTAGCTACATATTTATTAGAGTAATCGTTTCATCTCTGACTTTGGACTGCAATGATCAATCAATTAGTTTTCAACTATAAACTTTAGCAATTTTTTTTGTAAAATTATGCATCCTTAAATGTGAATAATTCCATATGTCTTAAGTCTTCTGTGATAATTAAGTGAATTTCTTTAAGTTGTGGATTATTGGTCAGGACAAAACAAGACATTTTAGTGCAGCTGCAAAGATTAATTGATTTTGATACATCTATTTTGAAAATGTATTAATCATTTAGAGTCATTTGTTTAAAAATACATTAAAAATTAGCATCTTAAATGTAAATATTTTTGTGATTTCTTTAATCTTCTTTGATAGTAACGTAAGGTTGGGACAAAACAAGACATTTGAGTTTGCAACTTTGACTTTTGAAGCTTATTCACCATTCATTAATCTTCTTAAAGATAAAATGACAAAAAAAAGATTGATTAATTCAGAAACTAATCCACAGATAATAGGTGATGAAAAGAATTGGTAGTGGCAGCCCAAACGTTAATGCAAATATTTTTTACAATAAGCGGTAAAGCGACACTCGCAGGAAATGTCCCTCAATGTGTCGACTATTTCAGATTTTTATCAGAGTATTTATAGCACAACTGAAACATGTGTATGTGGTTGATTTCCTGTCGGCAGAGTCAGGTTTGTAGGTTTCAGCATTTCCTTTGTGTTTGTGTGAGATAAGTTTGGCTAACAGACAGATAAACAGCTGCAAGAGTGCAGATCTTCGTCAGCTGTGTCTGGAGGAATATATAGCCTCAGTTTTTCAAGGTTCGCAGATAAGTCTAAACTTCTCAATTTAAACATCGTTATTTTGCAACACAGAAGAGTTGAATCTAACTCAATCGTCCCTTCTAGCCCCCTTACAGTCAGGATACAGTCTCCCCCTTGGGAGAAATTCAAATGGACACAGCAGAAAATAGGATAAAATAAATAAAATACTATATACAGTAAAATGTAAAATGTCTTTGAAGCTAGATATTATTCATCTCATATCATGCCTATCTTTAGTGGATCATAACATGTCAGGTATGGGGTTAATCTGCAGGTGCTGTGGTTCAAAATGAGGCCAGACTTTTCTATGAATGTCAATTTTTGGGCCACAGTTTGTTCTTAGACTAAGTGTTTGTTAGAAATGCCTTTTTTGGCAGTTGTTGAACACTTGTGGCCTCTACTGGCCGGTTAAGAGGAGTGTTTAATTGTGTTAAATGTTCTTATGGCTCAGCGAGTGCTATCTAAATTTTGGTATATTGTTGTCTGACCCTCAATATAATGACAACAAAGCTAACGCTACTATCAGAGGACCTTGGACATAAAGTCATAAAGTCTCAAATACAACAATTATAACCGTTCTCAACAATATATGCCTATGCATTAAGAGTCCTAAATGTGTTAAAAAGCATTTTCCATTCATTTTATGACATAATCTCTATATTGAAATCCTGGATGATGGATGTCTGCTGTAGTTTGAGAAGCCACAGATTTGACTAACATCTTAAACATTTCTCAAGCTTCACTCTACCCTCATGTCACGATATCGTCCTGATTCAACAACATTCAAACAAACATATAAACCTATAAACATCAGGCTGTTTTTCTTCAGCAGGTAGCGGGGATCATGAAGCAGCTGTCCGCAGACACCGTGCGGCTGCTGTCCAGCTCGCAGGTCATCACTTCTGTGGTGAACGTCGTCAAAGAGCTGATAGAAAACTCCCTGGATGCTGGAGCTTCAAGCGTCGACGTTAAACTGGTAAAGTGTTGAAATCACTTGGGAAATAATATATGTTGAAGGATTAGAGGTATTGTCTACAGCAGGATTTTATAATGCAGTTTATTTACCTAAAGTATGTAGGGTGTGACAGTTTATTATTGCTGTATTGTTCTCTCAGCTCAGACAATGTACAGGACATTGTTGACTTTAATGTCCCATTGTAGGAGAACTATGGCTTGGACCGGATAGAGGTACGTGACAACGGTCATGGGGTCAAAGCTGCAGATACAGCCGTAATGGCTGTGAGACATTTCACCTCAAAGATCAGCAACCACGAGGACCTCGAGCAGCTGGAGACGTATGGTTTCCGAGGGGAGGCACTGGGCTCCATCTGCGCTGTGGCCGAGGTGATGAAGGGTTTAAAATGAGAGCGAGCTGAGTAGCAGTGCTTTGAGATCCAGCAAGATGGAAATTTTTCTTTAAATGTAGTTTTTAATGTTGCTTTTTAAATACTTTATTTTGAAACTGAACTGGACTGATGGCATGAATCCATTTGGAGAGTTCTGCATTTTTTCTCTATCAACAAAAATACACTTTTATTTTTACAATATTGTTATTACAACAAAAACATTACAGTACAAAGTAGAGCTCGACCGATAAATTACTCAACCAATAAAATCAGCAGGTATTTACCTATCACAAACATATTGGTATCAGTGTTCATGCTGTCCGATATGTGCCGATATATTTTCGTAAAGATATAAAGACTGCATTTTATGTATATTTGATCCTTTTTCTTAATTCAAGTTTAATGCATTTATTGTTTTAGTTCACTGATGAAACTCTACAACATCCTTGTTGGGGACACATTAGCATTTACACTACTTACTAAAGATATGTGGTCAGATGAAAGAAAGTGGTTTAAATGATCGGATCACAGTCGGCTGTCCACTTGTGATCCGATAGCTCGAGACACATTTTAAAACCGACTGTTAACAGGTTAATCTTTCTGTTTCTCTTCAGGTGACGGTCACTACGAAGACCGAGGATGACGACATCAGCACCCAGTACACACTTAACGCCACAGGATGCATTGTGTCCCAGAAGCCGTCTCACTTGGGTCAAGGCAAGCCATCGTTAACTGACTCCGACTTGTAGCGAGCAACAGAATCAAGGACTGCTTTTTAGAGACGAAATGATGAAGTGGAACTTATGAAAGCTTTAATAGTACTTTTTAAGTTTGTCATTCAGCTTGATTGGAAATGAAATGATGTGTTTATCTCCACCAGCAGTCACATTATCTTCTTTATCATTATTATGAAGGTACTCAGTTATTCCATGGTTGGATTATACTATTAAATTATATCTTTAAATACAAGTCGAAGGCTAGAAGGTGATTTATTGGAAAAAGAGATGCAACACTTTTTACCCCAAAATATTTGTCATTAAACCAACCAGTTTATTTGTTGCTGGACAAGCCTTAAAGATCTATGTACAATCCCTGATGACACACATAGCATCGATGTTTAATATGAAGGTTTGCAGAATAACACACATCTAGACAAGTATGTTTGAGCCCTGTGGTGTTTTTGTTTGTCTAGTTTATCATTTTACATCTAAACCTGCTTCACATTTCTGCCCTTTGTGTGTTTCTTCAGGAACAACGGTGAGCGCACTGAAGATTTTTAAGAACCTCCCGGTGAGACGGCAGTACTACTCCTCAGTGAAGAAGTGCAAGGAGGAACTGAAGAAAGTGCAGGACCTGCTGATGGCCTACGCTATTATAAAACCCGACTTGAGGCTCACGCTCGCTCACAATAAGGTCAGTCGCTCGTTCGATGTTTTCAGATGTAACCAAGTTAGGAGAAAACTTTTGTTAACTCTCACTGGTGAAGAATCTAACGTTAATATACTGTAAAGAGACTTAATAGAAGTTGAAGAGAATGCAGAGTGAAAACCATCAAATTTAATACATTTAATTTACACTCAACATGAAATTTAATGTGAAGCTCAATATTTGTGATTTGCAGCCCACTGATCTACCTTTTGAACTTCTTTTCACCCTCTGTGGGCTTTAATGGTGGTTATAAAAAGTTTATAGTTTGCGACAACACAAAGAACGGCAGCTTTTACCGTGATTAAAATGTATAATTCTCCTAAAATATGGATCAATACACAGCGTTGTCATGCTGTTGTCCTGTTTGAAACTGTATCTTAGATGATTTGGATTTTATGGAGGAAACAGACGAACAGCAGAGACTTCTCAGTGTAATCCAGCAGAGAAGTGTTGGTTGGTTATGTTGATTATTTTCTCAATAAACCAATTAGTCGTCTGTTCTTTAAACTGGTGGAGAAAGAAAAGTCAATAACTGTTTCCTAAACCTTAAGGAGATGTTTTCTTTTGTCCTGACCAAGAGTCATCAATCCAAAAAACATTCAGCTTGCTTTCAGTGAAGATTAAAGAATTGAAGAATGAATCAATTGCCAAAGTAGTTGACGATTGATTTTCTGTTAAATGACTAATCAATTAATGAACTAATTGTTGCAGCTCTGTAATATATAATTTAAGATAATTCAACCATGAATGAAGCTGCTGGTCTTTACATGAAGAGGAAATAATCACTTTTAGAAGCCAATATTATGTGTTTGATACTAAAAAAGAAAAGGATTTTAAATCGTCTCTCCAACTACCATTCTCTGAGAGTCTGTGGTTAGTTTAGTTTAATTTATTAATTACGAGCATGTTTAAATGATTAAAAAATAAAAGTATAAAGGCAGTGAAACAATACAAATAGAAATAACTGCAAACCTTCAGTAAGCAAATGAAATAATAACCATTTAATGTTCGTAAAGGGGCGAAGGATGAAGTAAAGTCCAGTCAAAACTGTTTTTTATACTTTATCAATCAAATCAAAGTCAAAAACATTTAAAACTACATGAGCAAATAAAGACAACTAGGATAGGAAAAAACAACACTGGAGGAAAAAAGTGATGTTAAATGTAAATAAACTTTATACCTGCTCATATAGTCATTACAGGGTGCAGTACACACATCGGCCACTAGGTGTCACCATCAGTCTGCAGATGACTGAACATCACTGGCTGCTTTTTGTCATCACACAGAGAGGCACACATAATATCTGTAAAAGCACTTTTTAAATAAATAAGTTATCCAGATAGAATAACAACTTAAAAACAACAATTTAAACTCACTTTTCACTTTATTAGGAACAACCTATTAAAAATAAATCAGCCCTGCAATAAATCTCCAGCTTCATTAAGGTTATTTATATTGTTAAATGTGAGTTGATTTTTTCATTTTTTTAAAACTACATTGGACAATGATGTTTCTAATATTTTTCTAATAATTGTGATTAATTCAAATTATCCGTCCCATTTATATAAACTATTAAAACACAATATAGCTCAACAGCACCACAGACTACAGCCTCCATGCAGCATCTCTTTTAACCAGATTAAATACAAACTGAACATTATAATTCAGATTAATGTAGGATTGATTGCGAGAGGTTATATTATGCTGCATTAGCTTAATGTAGATATAAAAGTGTATTGTATTTGTACTGTATATTAAATAAAAATGGTATGAAAAGAGAAAAACATGCATAAAAAAAGAGTAAAATCGGAACAAAGAAGAGCATTATGTCACATTACTCACACCCGCCTCGTCTTTATTTCTCTTACATTAATATGATAATGCTAAATATTGCATACATTTCTGTGGGTGTTTTTAATTCTATTAAATGTAAATCATCTTCTCCGTATTGTAATTCAAAGTGTGCATTGCTTCTTTTTCTCCTTTTGTCAAACGTGTAAAGAAGCTCGTCGGATAAATTATGAGTCAAACACCCTCCTGAAGACACTAATTGTCTGCAGCCTCCCGTTGTTTTGTTGTCAGCGCTCATGCGAGTCACTGAGCTATGAAATTGTTGCTTGTAATGGAAAAATATTCATTTGGCTCGTTGGAAACAATTTTATAAACACGTCGACTGAAGCTTTTATTGAGCCGAGCGCCGACAGACAGACAGACCTGACATATGGCGACGCTGTCAGGTTAGTGAGTCTCTGCTCCGTAAAGTCACTTTACTTTTAAATAAACCACATTTCTCATCAGGATGCATTCAAATCTACAAGAAATGTAATTATTAAGAAGTAATTATGAGTTTTAATTGTCGTGCATGTGGCTCACAATCACATTAGTGCATTTGTTTGGTTGCAGAGAAAATATGCAACTGAGTAAATTTTATTATAGCTAATTATAAAAGCAATTAATGCAGCTTATAATGTTAAATGATGACAATATTGATGCCCTCAGAATATTCAGACTCATCTGGTTTTCTGCTTTGTGTTTCTATTCTTCATCTTAGTCATGAAAACACTCTGAATAGATAAATATAGCATAAATAGATGCTAGTTTTTAGGTTAAATTTGGTATGAAAGGGTGTTAATTGGTATTTAACAGATGTATTGATGTTCAGGTGACTGTTAAAGGCTTCCTGCTCTTTTATAAAGTACAAACATTGATCCATGAAGTTCTTTTACTGGCATTAAAATGATGCACAAATAAAATCTTAGTCTTAAAGTTCTAATATAATAAATTGCTGAAGTGCAAAAGGATGCAAACTACTACAAACCTCCTTTCCAAAGACTTATTAGCCTCTTAAATGGAAGACATTAAGTGCTGGAGCTGATCTGTTTGCAATATCCCTGCACGACAAAGGTGCCAGATAACTACACAGCTTCAGATCTGTGAGCATCTTTTAGTAAATGAATAGCTGCACATGGTAAAATTAGAGTGCTGTGAATGGAGGACTATCACAGAAGACAGTATTTACATTGTGCAAACTGTGCACAGTGCTACTGGACTAATATAGATAGATAGGTAGGTAGGTAGATGGGTAGATGGGTAGATAGGAAGGTAGGTAGGTAGGTAGGTAGGTAGGTAGGTAGGTAGGTAGATAGATGGGTAGATGGGTAGATAGATAGGTAGATAGATAGGTAGGTAGGTAGATAGATACTTTATTGTCAGTGCACATTAAATACAATGAATGACCTTGTTTAGCATTCCCATTCCAGCAGCATACATGAAAATAAATATAAAAATATATGTATGTAGATATTACATCATGCTGTGAAAGCATCACGGTTTCAACTTTCAGCTGTTAAAGAAACAATAAAATCTAAAATCTATCAGGGGAAAAAATGCATGTAAACAACAGATTAAATTCACTTTATATAGTCTGTAATAGTCTATAATAGTTATAATTATAGTCTCTATGCACTATTTGTGTCATTTCATTACATCGTTAAGACTTAAACATTAAGGCTCTTGCTTTATTTACAGTTTGCAATTAAAAAAACGATGTAAATTGCTTAAAATGAGTTCATAAAACGCCCCTTTTTAGAGAATGGAAACAGTCAAACTAACTACTTGATTGTCGGATGAGGTCGTTGACAACACACATACCAAAGCAATGCATCATATCCCACAATGTCCACTTTATATTTGCCAACATTAGGAATGATTAATCATCATTTATCAACAACTTTTAACCACCGGCCATTAATTATGTTGAGTTATATTGGAGGTTTGCATGCTTTCGAGTATGAATTATTTCAGTTATCATCATGTTTTTATTATTATTATCTGTTCCCTTGGTTGCACAGGATGTTTTATGCTTTTTGGGGCACACAATAAAACAAACAAAGTGAATAAAAAAAAGCCCTAGTTATTGCAGTTTGTTCCATTACATAAGATTAGATTAATCAGCAGTGGAATTATTCAGTAATTAGACATTTCCATCCCCCTCCTCCTCTTTTTTTTTTTCTTTCTCTTTCCCCACTGCAGCTAAGCATAACTGTCAGGTGCCCCAAACACAAATATGGCTGACTGTGAACTCGGATTTGGCTGATTATGACGCCTGAGTAAGTTGCTGAACACAGCTGCCGACTTCTTATCCCCAGATTCGGTTTCAGGCTGCGGCCAGTTTGTACACAGAGGCGTGTAGGTGGCGGTGGGTCATGGAGAGAGAGAGAGAGAGAGAGAGTGAGGAGAGGAGGAGGAGGAGGAGGAGGAGGAGGGGGGGGCACACGACCGCCACCACCGCCGCCGCCATATAGCTTTCATAGAAATCAGTTTCGAGGTTGTCTATTTTGTACAATCAGCAGTCAGTTGCCCCCCTATCCTTTATCTCGAACTCTGCTATTCGGCCAGTGTCGTGTTTCACGGCTTCTTCGAGAACTGTTTACAGGAGTGATCCGTTTACATGCGCCAAATTGCGTATTTAATAGCTGAGACATGCCCTGCAGCAGCGGAGTGCATGCTTTAGGGAAATCAACACTCAGAGGTAGGTTGGTGGAAGAAGGAGGGAGGTGAGAGGGGGGGGGTTGTAATCACAGGGAGACACAAATGACAAGCCTGCCCCCATGAGTGTCAACATATTTTATATATCAGAAATATTTCCTGAGCTTTTTTTTTTTCTTTTTTTGGGGTATTAAAGCAGTTTCACACGTTTCATAAGAAGCTGGAGTAGTTTTTGAGTTTTAATTGTGCTTTAAATTCATTATAAGGTAAGTAATCGTGAGTTAACCCTTTACATACTGTTCATATCCTGACTCATAATTAAGTCTCTACAACAATTCACGTTCATAAATTCCCCCAATTTAGTCATTAATACATGTTTGATTAGTCTTATGGAGAAAAAAGACATTCACAATCACTATTATATAGTCCAGGTGAACATTTTATATATTGAATATGATGAATATAATAGGTTTGAATGTTGATTTTGGATCAGCTGCACAAAAATTATGCATTTTTTTTCCCATTTTTGTATACTGTAGGTCACATTAGGAAAAGTCCACTTAATAGAAATTTGTATATGGTGTTTTTAAAGCTCCCAAATGTGAAAACTTGGTCAAATTTGACCCTGAACAGCATGTAAAGGTTAAGTAACTGAACTCCCTGTCATAACATTACCGCTGTTTTTAATGTTGATTCATATGTTAATTATTTGCTTAATTAATCGATTAGTTCTTTGGTGAAAATGGTGAAAAATGTCAATTAGAGCCCAAAATAATGTCCTCACATGTCATGTTTTGTTGTGGGAGACTAAAAAAAACTAAGATTATTGTACTTTTTTCTTCAAATAAATGTCCCCAAACGATTAATTGATTATCAAAATGCTTGCCAATTAATCAATTAATTGTTACAGCTCCACTAAAATGTCATGTTTTGTCCACAGCAGTCCAAAATCTTCACATTTAAGACTTCAAACTGCAAATTTTGACGATTAATTGATTGATTATCAAAATGTCACAACCCAAATATATTCAGTTTACTGTCACAGAAGACTGAAGGAACTTGAATATATTCACTATTGAGATGCTGGAACCAGGTAATTTGTACTTTATGTCTTAAAAAATGACTCAGAATGATTCACTGATATCAAAATATCTGGCAATTGATCAATTAACTGTTGCTACTCCACTAAAATGTCATGTTTTACTACCACAAGTTTGCTATCATAAAAGACTCACATTTAAGACGCTGCTAACAGAGAATTTTGACTTTTTTTCCTTTTTAAATGAAGACTGATTTAATTGATTGATTATCAAAATTTCACAACCCAGATATTTTAAGATAAGTTAAGATTTTTTTAGCCCCACAGTGGGGAAATTAAAATATTGCAGCAGCAAGTGGAGCATCCATAGAAAGAATAAAGAACAATACATAATAAGCAAGTAAAAGACAATAGTTGTAAAAAAAAAAAGAAGTAACATTATGTAATATTCAGTTTATTATCATAGAAGACTTTTTTTTTAAAAAGAGAAAATATTCATATTGGCTGGAATCAGAAAATTTGGACTCGTCCTTTAAAATATGAAACAAAACAGTTAATTGAATATCAAAATAGTTAGCGATTAATCGACTAATCATTGCAGCTCTACGTAGATTGATATATAATTGAAATCTGTGGCACACATCATAGTATATAAAGTAGTTTGGCGACGGCTCCCCAATCCATTAAACTTTAAATTGGACATGAAGAGTATCATTTATAGAAAAACTAAACTTTGGAGCCTTAAAACCGCAGAGTATCTCCGGATATGATGGCGGCTCGGTGGCCCAGTTTCTACCCTGACAGGTGTTTATATAAGTGTGATCCGTCGCCTGATGTGGACTCATGGAAGTTCGGCCGGTGTCGTATTATTGTTCCAGGTGGTGGTTTGGCAGAAGGCCAAGGTGGTCGATCACCGGAGCGCCCTCCTCGCTACGCTGGGGCCCGGCATTGTTGCCAACCTGCTCCCTCGCCACCATCGCCAGGAGCAACCAGAGGTGAGTTGAGAAACGGGGGCGGGGTGGCGGGGGGCGAAAAAATGCAGAGAAGAAAAAGAAGTTTGTTATATCACAGTATAATAATAATAAAAAAAAAGTTTACCAGGTTTCTAGTTTCACTGTCAACTGTTATTTTTATTGTTTCACATGGACCGTCGCTCAGCCCCCTCCCTTCCCCTCCCCCCTTGAGCAAAGTCACCTTCGAACGTCGTAACAAGTGATGCGGTGAATGTGAAGAGACCGCATGGCGCGCGCTGCTCTCTGACGGACGAGCGTCACAGGCACACATAGCAGGGCCGAGCTGGCACGCGGCCACATGCTGCCCGTTCCACCTCGTGCACACACCTTCCATTCTTTGCTCTCATACTGTGGCTCCCATGCCCCTTTGCCCTTCATTATGGGGCCGATATAGCAGTTTATCTTCAAAAGAAACACCACCCACCCCTTTTTTAAAGAAAGCTCACATATTTTAGCCTCATTTTAAGTTACAAAAATCTTAAATGTGGGATTTTTTTTTGCTTGTTTGACACTGAAAAGTAGCTGAAAACGTATTAAAAAATAAAGTTATTTACACTTAAATAACTTGACGCAGCTTCTCTCTTTGGGAAGATTATTTGTTTTAGGTCTAATTTAACTGTCAGTGCCGCATTAAAAGCTGTGTTAAGATGGATACTTTTTGCCGAGCAAATGAAAGCACGCACGTTATACTCGACCGTGAGCTAATAACCTCATCATGAACGCCTGGTCTCAAGCCAGCGAATGTGGTCAGGTTGGTGGCCGGCCAACTATTCCCCTTGCCCTTTTCTCTTGAGTTCTTTCCTGATGAAGAGTGAGTGATTTTGGTTAGCTAAGCTTCGCCGTGCTGATTGTAATTGAATTACTGTTGAGCGGTAACTTTTCTGCTTGGTCACGGTAGGTGTCATGCGGCTCGTACCTGCTGCCAGGCTCCCAACTAATCTACTCTGACAGATATGGAGCAGCCCTTTTCACCCCTGTTTCTCTCTCATTTTTCTCCTTTGTTGTTGTTATTTTGCTGCTGCACTTTGGTGCCCGGTTATGAGAACAACCTTTCACCTTTCCCTCTTACTCCCTGTAGCAATGAAAGGAGAACTTTCTCTCTCTTTCTCTCTCTTTCTCTCTCTCTCTCTTTCTTTCTCCTCCTCCTTGTCCCCAAGACCAAAGCTTTTCGTGATCAAGGGAGAGCCAGGTTGACAATTTTTCACCGGGGCCTCGCTCAGGGGAGAGTTTGCAGGAGCTATTCCTCCTTGCAAGAACAAAATGTGACACTCATTTTTGGCAGCATGACTACGCATAGTCCCTTCAGGGCCAGAGGTGCCATTCGTGCTCTCATAAAGTGACCCTAATGAGCAGAAATAGAGAGAAACATATGTGCCCCGACCTGAAACAGCAGTTCATTTATTAACTTCATTGGCGTGCGTTGCTGCTAATAGTGAGCTCGAGGCCATGTGGAGACAAGAGAGAGAGAGAAAAAAAACTCTCACTTACTGCCTGCAATCTGTAGGACATTAATAGCTTTCTATAATTTCTTACAAGCTTACATTCATAATGGAGTTTTAAGTGCGATCGTTGAGTGTTTTTTTTTCTTTCTTTTTTGTCAAGTCATCACTTTTAAGCTCATGAGATCTGCCTCAGGCGAGATTCTGGGTGAAAGGTCGTAATATATGACGCAAAATTTTTAATAGAAAAATACCAGCTGGTCCGGTGCTGCATTCATAGTGACGCCTGCTGCTAGTAGATTCGGCGTCTCCTGTTTCACTACATGTCTCCAAGAGTTACACAGAAGGTTGATATTTTTCTGGCGTCTGAAAATGTCGAAAGGAGTCGATGAAAGTGGTGGAAATAATAATGTGTAGCTACTGACTGGCTCGTCCTCGTTATGCCATGGCGGTGTGTGTTGTGTGTTGTGTGTGTGTGTGTTGTGTGTATGCGTGGTATGCTGCGAGCGCTGCCAAGTGCCTGTTTGCTTGTGCACAATCAGAATTAATGGCTTTCATTCCCAGCTGTGCGGGGCAGTGGACTGGATCAACCGTGTCATCTTAATTGAAAATGTAATGGTGGCAAAGTTTATGTAATGTCCAGGTTTTAAAAAACGAGCGGTTACACTGTCGGTGCCAGCAGCGGCCGCTGAGTGTGCCAGGTTAAAAAATGTTTGCATAGGCATTTTACAAACTACAAACTACAAACTACCCTCCAGCCAAAATTCACTGTATCTTTTTATGTGGTGTCTTCTTTCTGCTTGTCTTGTGTTGGATTATTAATATTAACTTTTACATTTTATCCAGGTTCTTTTAGATGGTTTCTTTCCAAAACCTGGAGCAGATTATTCTTCTACAAGCATCTCCAGCCCTGATAAAACATTCATATTTGTCAACAACCGGCCCGTCCACCTTAAAGACATAATGAAGGTAGAGTCATTTTGGATTAAAAAGTGAATATAAAGAATATTTTTTGTATCTTATATCTTTATTTCTTTATGTTTCTCTACAAACTTGACGGTATGTTGGACTAAAGAAAGTCAAAACTATGAATATTTTTGTGTCTTATATCTTTATTTTCTTCTGTATTTCCCAATGAACTCGACTGTACGTGGGATCGTCAGTTGTTGCGTCAACACTACAATGCTCAGTATCCAGATGACCGAAATCGATATCCCATCCTCATGCTTCAAATCGCTGTTTCACCTTCCTCGGTGGACGTCAATCTGACACCGGACAAGACCCAGGTTCTCCTTCATAACAAGGTAGCTGTGAAACTTAAGCTTGATAAGTTGAACATGTGTTTTTTTGGGGGGGGGGTTTCTTTTACAGTCACAATCTGTTGTTCAGATGTGTTATCGAGTTCCTTAACGTCAATGTTTTTTTTCGAGCGTCATCCAGGTTTTTGTTTTCATCGAGAGGAAATGATTAAAACACCTCCAGCTTAGAAGATGTCATCGGATCGAGTCACAGTTTTTCTAAGTAATAATTCCTCCTGTTAAGATACCAGCTGTTAAGAGAGAGACTTAAAATGCTGCCAACTCACATCTGGCCAGGGACAATAGATGAAAACTGGTCTTTGAGCCAATTCTGACATACATCATATATCAACAAATAAACTAATGAAATAATGTAAAAAATAAGAGATCCCTTCATAAACTGTCATTGTAGATGATTCACAGCCCTCTTTCCATGTATGTTTTGCAGTTAAGTTCTCAAGAAGTTTATCTGAAGGTTGAATGAGTCAAATCAATACTTCTTCTAAAATCAGTGTTTTTAGTACAAAATATCTTCTTTTTGCTATGACTCAACATAAACACAGTTGGGAAACAAGAAAGGGGGAATTTTGTGCTGATAACCTTCTAACTTTGGAAGATATCCACTTTATTTGACTAACACAGGCAGCTTAATCCATAAATATGATTCAGATCAACTTTTTTGGAGCACATTTTTGCACAAAATTAAGACTTTTGGAAGGATTTTGTTCTCCATCACTTACATTAAAAGCTCATTAGGAGTAAATCTTTTAATGGTTTATTATGAACAGGAAGGATGATTACAGCAAGAAAAACCTGATTTTAATCTTCATATGGACACCTGACTGATGTTTTAAGACTTATCCTTTAAAGGGAATGTATAAAGAAGGTTTTCCATGTTTGATCTGTGTGACATTTAGGAGGCTGTGCTGACTGCAATCGAGGATTTGCTGGTTTCTCTGTATCGGCCCAGCAGTGACCCTCCACCGGAGGATCAGCTCCTCCATGAAACATCTCCTCCACCATCCAGTCCTCTACAGACTGATGCTGCACAACCAGACAACGAGAGGAGTGATAAGAGCGATATCACTCCCAACGATCATGGTGGAGACATTCTCGAAGATGCACCTGAAAGCTGTGACGCAGATCTGTCAGCAGCAGCGAACGCCGATGTTTCACCGAAGTGTCAGACCTCCATGAACAGCTCCTCGTCCTCCATCGCAGAGGACTGGATCGTCAACCAGATCCCAGGTGGGCTCGAGTCTAACTTTTCTCTCTATGATGATGATATAATGATATCAGCAGCGAGCAAATCCCCCGAGAAAGGTGAGGACTCGTTAGATAAGCTATCAGCCGAGGATTGGAGCAGAGGGACGGCTCTGACCGACCCGGTGTCCGGAGAACCGCTTCAACCCATCACCATCCACCAACCCTCAAAGCCCAATCACTCGGACTCGGACGATAAGAATCAGAGCGGCTCGAATAAAAAGTTTCAATTCAACGTCATCACGGAGAAGCGGGCGGCTCTGACGGCGTACGACCTGATCAGCAACCGCGTGACGAGGGCACCGCTGTCTCCCGCCGCCCTCTTCGAGAAGGAGGCCAGAGCCGAGATCCTGAGGGAGAAACCCGCAGCCAGCCTGCAGGATATCAGCGTCGCCGTTCACGAGAGATGGAAAAATCTGAGGGAGGAAGACCGTAAGAAGTGAGTTTTCCAGACCTTCACCTTTCCAAGCAGTTGTTTCCATTTCTTGTTATTTGCAAGGCAGAAAGAGAGAGAGAGGAAAGAAGAGGAGAGGAAAGGAGAGAAGGAGGAGGAGGACCTGACCTGTCATTTACATGTACAAAAAAAAAAAAAAAAAAAAAGAAGAAAAAAAAAGTCCAGCCTGGAAATTTGGTTGATATTATGAGCTGTGTTTCTAATTTCCAGACAACCGTTCCTAATGGGCGGTTAGGTAGAACAACATTTTCCACAGTGAAAAAGGTATCACTAATGATGAAGTGTCGTCGCATCCAGACACTTCTCAGATTTTTGTTAAAACTTAATTTCCCTCCCTGAACAACTTCAGTGATCACTTAACCCTTTTATACTACTCAGGAGTACAATTTAACCCCATTTTTTACATTTGAAAGAAGAAAAAACACCTTAAAAACTTCCCTTTTAGCCAGATATTTGATGACTTATCCTAAAGTGACCCAGATTATACAAAAAAAGGAAATATTTCAATGTTTTTGTGCAGCTGATGCACATTTAATATCATTAATTGAACGTGCTATGTTGTGTAAGTGTAAATATCTTTTCCCCCCATCAACAAAAAGAGTAAAAACTAAAATATAAACACTCTCTCTGCTCTTTGAAAGCTTCATAAAGGATTAAACACCAGTTTATTAATGACTAATGAAGTATTTATGAATAATTTGAGCTTCCAAAACGATCTATAGAGACTAATTATGAGGAGATGCTGTCAAATACCTAAATATGAATCATATGTGAAGTAATGATTTAATAGAAATCGACTGATGAAGTGATAATCCGCCTCATTTCTAATTAGAGATGTCACCGTTTACTTTTTTAAATATCTTGTTTCTCAGCTTTCTTCTCTTTTCTGTTCATTTAAAAAAAAAAAAAAAAAAAAAATCTCACCTACACTTACTTCATAAGTGGGTTTCGAGAAGGAGTGACACATAGTTGGCTTGTCAGGAGCAGATTTGGCACCGAACAGATGGAGGTAATGAGCATTTTGTGTTTGACCTTTGCTCCCCTCGAAGGAGTCAAAGGATTTACATTAATGAAGGGAAGACAAGGGATGGAGTCATTTAGAGAAAAGACGGGGAAAAAACCCCCCAAAAAATAACAGAAAAACAAGGTGATCAGATGAATGAATGCCGACTTCTGGTAAAATATTTAGTCACTGGTTGTGTCCTCATCTGTGGTAAGTACTCAGATCCTTTATTGAAGTACAAGTAACAGAACAAAAGTGTTAAAATACTTAATTAAAGTAAAAGTAAAGTAGTATTATTAGTTTAATTTACACATTTTAATGATTTTAATGACACTCACTTGTCTTGCAGAAACTATAACTTATGATATTTAAATGATTAATATGGAAGCATTAGTGTATAAGCAGCATTTTGCTGTTGTGGGCGCTCAAAGTGAAGCTAGTTTTATTCTATTTTATACACAGTTAACTCCAGTGTTTCCCAAACTATGGTACAGGCCCCTCCAGTGGGTCGCAAGATAAATCTGAAGGGTCATGAGGATGCAGCGGTTATTACAACGTCCTTTTCATGTTATAAAAAGATGATTTCGTGTTATAATTAAATGCTTTTCTTGTTATTATTAGATATGTTTCTTCTGGTATCTAATAAGAAGAAGAAAATATGTCAGAATAACACATGAAATAGCATTTAATATAACATGTAAAAGTATCTAAGTTTCCTAATATAACAAAGAAACTGGTGGCAGCAAAACGTAGCTTTAGATTAACGGGAAAGGGAAGAAAAAACTATGTTCGTTTCGCTCATTTTTGGATTTATTTGGTGAAATATTGGATAATTTGAAAAGTTACTGAAATGAAACCATGTGAGATGTTTTGGGGGAGAAACGTCTCTTTGCTTTAAACTCATAAACATCAGAAACATGACGAGGAAACACATTTTTATACGAGAGCTCACAAGATAAAAAATGAAAATACCTGTTTCATTTTAGACAGTGTTGTTGTTTTTTTAAATAATATCATCAAATGCTGTTTATCTAAAATGTTAATCTGAGAAATAGTCACTAAAACTGTCAAATAAATGTGTCAGAGTAGAAAGTACAATATTTAAGCACAATATTTGCCACTAGGTTGTCAGAAAATGAGAATAATATATAATACTTGAGTAAATTATACATAGTTACACTCCATAACTTCTCTCTAGAGTATGAAGTACCATCAAAAATGTCACAATGGAACGATAAAAGGAGCAAAAATGGCCGTTATTCGACTCCACTGCGCTGACACAAAATGAAGACGAGGCAGTGAGCGTCTAAAATCTGGATTCGCTGCTCGAGATCAATCAAACTATTTAGCGTCTGTATTGATTTCTGACACCGTCATTGTGTCACTCTGCAGGCTCGGGGGACACACTGAGCAGCTCTTTACCTTTCAGTCTGTCTATTGGATCAAAACCAACTCTTAAAAAAAAAAACTGCTCCGTGCACCATTATACTGCACTGAAAGCTTTCAACCCTATTACGTTGATGTATGATTACTGCGTACCAATTTAAAGTAATTGCAAGGTTGGAAAATGTGTATCAGCAGTACTTGGGGCCTTATATAAGGTATGGAAGAGTGTATGGAAAAAGACATCTGTTTAAAATCCCGCCTTGCCGTACAGCTGTCTTTAACATGAAATAAGATGTGGCAAGTAGAGGACTTGGCTTCTTTCACCGCCACTGTTAAGTGGTGTACCACTTCTAGGAATTACACAGTTCACGAAACAGGTTATTTGAATAATGGGGTGCTATGTCAAGCCTTAATGCTTAACATATGAAGATGCATGGAAACATGAGTTGTCAAATACCTATTTCGGTAAGGAAAGCACCCTATATATAAACATATAAAGTCCAATATCATGTTCTCAGTATGTACAGTGGGAATAAGCTGGTACTCAATATCTAAATCCTTACGTAACAACATACTGTAGTATTTTCTAAGTAGACAGCAACAGATGGTAGCTCAGCAGCTGTGCAGATCAGGCATAACGCTGCGTATAAAGCAAGTTAAAGGCCTGTAATTAAAGCATCTGAGCTGGTGATTAATGTTAATAAGGATAAAGTCTCCAGTCGGCAGTGATTTGGTGATTTTAAGGTTAAAACTGGAAAAGATTTGGCTGGAAACTGAGCTGATATCTATGTTTTATATCAGTGGTTTATTGACTGTATTTGACTGTGAAGCAGATTCATACTATGTGTTCAAAGTCATTTAAATGCTGTTATAAGTAACTAATAAGTAAAAGTAAGTAATACCTCTATAAACACAAAGCAAACAACAGACTGGGTCATCTACTACAATATGAAATACTCAATATCATTCCAAGTAAACAGGAATGAAAAGGATGAGTAGCTTGAGTTTGGAGGGTTATAAGTCACTTTTATAAAACTTTAAATACCTTTTTAAATGTCTGGTCGTCTTTTACCTGACAGATCTTTAAAATCAGTGTTTGTCTGGATGTGAGTTAGGAATAACTTTACTAACAAAGAAGCAAGTTTAGTCTCTACTGTTGTATCTGTTGTAACTCTGCTGAACTCTGCAGGTATGAGGACAAAGCAAAAAAACACCTGGAGCACCACGACCACAGGACCAAGTTGGCCTCTGCTGAAGGTCCCAGAGAGACGAGTGGGAGCGCCCCGAGAGGCCACGCGCAGGGCCAGAAACGCAAGGCCCCGCTCTCCAACCAGCAGCTGCTGGACGAGCTCTTCTCCGCTCAGCCCCAGAAGAAGATGAGGAGCCCTCCGTCTAAACCCTCACAGCCCCTCCCCTGTAGCGTGGCTGCCCTTCGGCTGCAGCTCCAGCGCCTCTCATCCCAGAGCAGCGCAGCACCGCGGGGCCTCCGTCTTGTAAACCGGCTGGCCTCTCAGAGCGCCTGGGTCATTTTATGTGGTCAGAGGCTCATGTTGTTAAACCCATTTCGAGTGGAGGAGGCCTTGTTGTTTAAGAGACTTCTAGAGAATAATATACTTCCAGCAGTGAGTCTGCAGAACCCTATACAGTTAACAGATGGGTAAGGTATCACTCTCGGCTCCCCTGCAAAATTCCTATGCTGTCAGTTGTTTTCCTTTTTGTGGGAAACTGCACACTCATCCAATTTCTTTAGATACTTAAGAGGATCTGATAGACACCATTACCAAGAAAAACAAACCCTAATCCTTTTCTCCTTACTTAAATACTCAGATACTTCAGTAAAAGCACCAAAACTTTATTACAGTTAAACATACTTCATTTAAAAGTCTACTTAGGTAAAGAAATGTACTTTAAAGTATTAAAGGTTAAAGCACTTTGCCCTTGTGTGACTGATATAAAGCACATATTATAATAAATTGGATATTTAATACTGATTTTACTGTTTGTGGTTGCTCGAGCTACTTTGAACTACTTTAATAATGATAATGCATTTTATTTAAAGGTGCCTTTCAAAGCACTCAAGGACATTTAACAAGACACATTAATTAACAACAACAATACATCCAACAGTATAAATCTGCTAACATTCACTTTACATACAAAATTAGTCCAGTGGTAGCCAATCTATGGTTCTGGTACCCTCCAAAGGGTCACCAAATAGGAGGAGGAGGAAAAATGTGTCTCAAACACATCTGAGACACAACTAAACATTGATTTTATACAAGAACTCTCAGGATAGTTTGTTTTTTTATAATCTCATCAAATGCTAATGATCTGAAAAGTAGGTTGTATCTAAAACTGGAGTCAGAAGTAGTATATTTCTCTCTATATTGTACTGGAATTGAAGTATAACATAGCAGAAAATGGAAATACTCAATTAAAGTACCTCAACAACTGTCCTGTTCCTCCCTCCTTTCCTTCCTCTGTTCCTTCCTTCTTCCGTCCGTCCTCCCTCCTTTCCTTCCTTCTTCCTCCCTTCCTTCCTTCCTTCCTTCCGTCCTTCCTCCCTCTTTTCCTTCCGTCCTTCCTTCCTTCCTCCCTCCTTTCCTTCCTTCCTTCCTCCCTCCTTTCCTTCCTTCTTCCTTCCTTCCTCCTTTCCTTCCTTCCGTCCTTCCTCCCTCCTTTCTTCTTCCTTCCTTCCTCCTTTCCTTCCTTCCTTCCTTGACTCGAGGACAACAGGAGGGTTAATAACAACTCAAACACATCTGAGACACAACTTAACATTGATTTTATACAAGAACTCTCAGGATAGTTTTTTTTTTTATAATCATCAAATGGTTTTTATGTCTAATGATCTGAAAAGTAGGTTGTATCTAAAACTGGAGTCAAAAGTAGTATTTTTCTCTCTATATTGTACTGGAATTGAAGTATAACATAGCAGAAAATGGAAATACTCAAGTAAAGTACCTCAACAACTGTCCTGTTCCTCCCTCCTTTCCTTCCTCTGTTCCTTCCTTCTTCCGTCCTTCCTGCCTCCTTCCTTCCTTCTTCCGTCCTTCCTTCCTTCCTTCCTTCCTTCCTTCCTTCCTTCTTCCTTTCTTCCTCCTTTCCTTCCTTACTTCCTTCCTTCCTTCCTTCCCTCGAGGACAACAGGAGGGTTAATAACAACTCAAACACATCTGAGACACAACTAAACATTGATTTTATACAAAAACTCTCAGGATAGTTTGTTTTTTATAATCTCATCAAATGGTTTTTATGTCTAATGATCTGAAAAGAAGCTTGTGTCTAAAACTGGAGTCAGAAGTAGTATTTTTCTCTCTAAATTGTACTGGAATTGTAGTATAACGTAGCAGGAAATGGAAATACTCAAGTAAAGTACCTCAACAACTGTCCTTAAATAGAGTAACTGAGTGAATGTGCTTTGTTATGATTTAAAACTGCTCTTATCTGTTGTTGTATGTTAAATATCTTCGTCTTTCTCTCTTTTATAGAAACCTGAGAGGAGCTGAATATGTTGAAGCTTTGTGTAACATGGAGAAACAAAGTCCTGAGCTCAACGGACAGACGTTCATCTCCGATCCTCGAGTCGTGTCTAACGGGTTTAAAATCAGACTCACTCCAGGTATTCCTACACAGCATTTTATTTTTTATTTAAATCCAACTTATGTGGTGTTAAATGAACATTCCTGCTGCTAATTATGTGACACATTCATCTAGATAACACAGCAAAGCTATTCGTTAATCATACGACTGGTTTAACTGGTGCTGTGAAACGCTGCAGAACAACAGACCAGTTAGCAAATCAGCTTTTCTCTGTTCCTGTGTGTTTGAGTCACGCTGTTTAAAGGTCTCACCGATCCGATCCTAGCAGTTTTATTTCACACACGTTTGCCATCATTAATGTCAAAGTTCGACACTTCGTCACTTTAGAAATGTCAAACGTACAGTCTCGGATAAATGGATTATAGTCAATTATTTCTGACAGTTTCTTGTGTGTCGGATTAGTTTGGATAAAACAAAATATTCACATTTATTCCCCCCCAAAAAAGAAATCATTGCGAACAGTGAATGATGACATAAAAAACTTTATATTTTTGCAGAATCCTGATAGAAAAACCAAATAAAACAATAATTTTTTCACTTATTTTGAGGCTTTTTTTGATTTTAGAAAGGATTATGAAACATTTTTCAAATATTTCAGCATGATTGGACAATTTACCACATTTCAACAACAAGAAAACATTTAAAGACGCTTTAACCTATTTAAATTAAGCTAAAATAGAGGAAGACATATAAAACAAGAGAATACAAAGTTACAGGAAATGTAATAAAAGATGATTAGAAGAAGTTTAGCAATATTTTAATATGATAATGACAATTTCGGCCAATCATCCACATTAATCAAAACAACTGTATTTGGACATAAGGGTTAAAGTTTTAAAGTTATCAGTGAACTTAACACATATTTAAGTAATTAACACATTTATTCATGTTAAACCCTTTATAGGGCTTTCATTAAAATACTTGGAAATGCAAAACTTCAACCCTAGAGAAATCTTAGGAGGATATTACATGACTTTTATTTTGCTTTTGTAACTTTTTTCAAGGTTTTTCATTTTTATGTTGCAAATCAAGGTCAATAAAGTTACTATATATGCTTCTTCACTGGTCTAGGGTAAAACATTTTCCAAAAAGATCCACAGGCATGGAGAGGCTATTTGGGATGTTTACAGAAGTTAGCAAATATAGTTATTCGCCTTTTAAAGGGGTTCAACAACAATCTAGTGGCTGTAAATAACCAGTTAGAGGAGTATAATGAGTATAATCCATCAAAAACATCAATTATTTATACAAAGAAGTAGTTTTATGGCTGTTATGTGTCCAATAAGCTTCATATTTTAGGGAGATCATGTTTGTGGTTTAAATATTTGGCAGATAAAAATGACATTAGTGTAATTTAACCATATTTTCATATTACAAGTAACTAAATCAAAAGTAAAGGTAATATAAAATTAAACCACTATACCCGTCTGGAGGCGATAGTGCAGTTAAACTTGTTTTTGCCAGATTTCTTCATCATCATCATCATTATTAAATATTATTATGACATTATTTCTCTGGGTATACAGTGTCCTGCGAATGTTGGTTGTTTTTGTTACTGGAATGGTTCACCTCAGTTGACATTGGCTCTCTGCCCGACAGCGTGGTCTCACAGTAGGTTTGTACCCCAGTGTGCAGGTGATGAGAATGGTTGCCCTTTAAGAAATTCAAGGAATTTTCATTTGGCACTGCCAGCCTCGGTGGGTGTGCATGAGACTGGAGGTAGAGGCGTATATGTAAGATTTGGTTTCGTTGCTGAAGTCTTTTAGCTGAATATCTAAGATTGTTTAAAATATGTGATCTTTATTGTGACTTCTGGCATATAAAATTGATAGATTTCTTACAAGTTAAACAACAAATGTCAGTATGGAGGTAAATATGCTGTAAAAAAAAATGACATTTCTTACTGACAGTTGTTGCTCTGTACATAAATATTTAATAGCACATGCACTGGACTCTGCAGCCTCGCACAGGCAACAGAGCCAGCACAGAAGTATTATAACTGTCTTTGAGTCTCAAGGGTTTTTTGGTTCATTTTTCATCCAAAGTCATGTATCAGAAATATAAATTGTGCATGATTTCCACTATTTCCTCATGAAATGAGAAGCTATCATTCTTCCACCCTACAAGACAACTTCCTTTCAGTCTTCTGGGGCTTCTATTAGTCATTTAACACTCCATTTGGCCCCTCGCTTGTTTGACTTGGTCATCAGTCCGGCCGTAAACCACAATATTTATTTATTATTCTTTCCTGGAGATAGTAGTAGCGTCTGGAGTATATGAATCCTTGTTTTCTGCTTGTTTTGGCCAGGCCTCACGTCAGCCGAGAGACATCTGGAAGTGACAGCTATGGCAGACTGCGTGCCTTTCCTCGGCGTGGAGGACCTCAGGGAGATCCTGACTGCAGTTCTTCACAGGAAGGCCAGCACTGTGCAGGAGAGCCGGCCACTTAAAGTCACAAACTACCTACAAGTGAGACACGCTATGAGTTGTATGAAAGTACGTTAGGTCGTAGCTTTGTTTGATTTTAATTAAATGTGTTGTGGCTTTTGTTTTGAAAGGGTGAAGCAGTTCGATTGGCCCGTCAGCTGCCGACACATTTATCCAAAGAAGACGTGCAGGAGACGCTTCTACGGATGGAGCAGCAGCTTGATGAGAACAACCGGACTTGTTTTCATGGTCGACCTTTTCTACAACACCTATCTGACGTCCCGTCTACAGACCAGGAAGCTGAGGCTCTGATCAAACCTCTAGAGCTGTGAAAAAGACACAAACACCCTTTTAAAAAACACTCAGTGCAATATCAATTTACAGCTGTGTCGTTTTTTATGCAGTAGATTATGATTTCAGTTCAGCTCTAATTCTGTACAGCTTTGTTTCTAACAGAGTTTAATAAATGTATGTTTCCATATTTGTACTTTGGTGAAGTTCGTGACTAATTTTGTTAACATTGAGTAGTTCGTTTTAACACATTTGATACCACACTTTATCTGTAATAAGAAAGGTCTACAACAAATATGGCTTCGAGGATTTAGCTCCTTTAGGGCTCAGCCGATAAGTAATAAAATTGATAAGTAATAAGAAATTGTAATGAGAATACTGATAAATGAAGGATACATTCATGTGTAAAGATAAATTAGCTGAAAGACTATTTTATTGATCAAAATTGTATTTAATGTTCCAACATCACACACTAGCTTATTTAATGGTTATCATGGTTTAGTGTGATTATATTAAGGTTTTTTATGGTTATAGGCCACATTTTATATGCACAAACATCATAATATATTATTTTATATTAACTTGCATATTTTTATGTTTGGGGTTTTTTTTCCTTTCAATTTTCAGCTATAATTTGCTTTTCGCGTTGGGTTTATTTTTCAACTTATAAATGTCCCATTTAGTGCAAGTCTTGGTCACCAATCAGTTATAACCAAATTTAAGGAGTCCTTTAGTTAAAATGAATAAAAGATCTACTATTAGATATTTTTTAGCTACTGAATATTGACACCAGTCTTAAAAATCCAATATCATTTGTGTTCTATCCACTTCAAGATATTATGGAAAGATAATATTCCCATTATGCAAGCTCTATTTGACCCCTCCCCAAAAAAAACAAGAAAAGGTTAAGAACCATGAAACTATTTGGTTGTCAATTTACTTGTAAAGTAAAGTTTAAAAGCTAAGCTAATGCTAAATGAGTCTAAACATGCCTTTTCTGACCATATGCATAACAAATACAGTCACAGTGTGGTCATACTGTAGTTTTATAGTGCATCTAAATCCATCTGCATTTGAAAAATTAGACAAAAATAACCTGAGTTTTGTAATTTTTTGGACACAAGTCAGACTGTAAAGTGAAGTTGAGACAGAAAGTTAAGATATATTTGTATTTTACCAGGTAAAGCTGACAAATAATGATTTTTAATTAAAATTAGATAATAGTCACAAGTGTGTATTTATATGCATATTTACTCTTTTCTGTTAAAACCTACATGTTTTTTTCTTCTATCTTTTTTTTTTTTTTTTAATAGTTTGATTTCTGACCTAGTCTGCATTTTCTCAGATTAACAACAGCGGTCTTTGAACTGCTGAGTGACACCTGAAAACCAGAGTATTTTACTACCCCTGAGCCTCATTGTGGCACCGTTGGAATGAGTATTGGCAAGCAACAAGCCTGAGATGTACACTGTGCCAGCTACTACCCATAATTCTTTTCCCTCAATTAGTGCCAGCTGCTCGGCCTTTAGTATTGACAGATAGTTGTATATAATCCCTGGCTGCATTAAATGCTTCAGAGATTTGCGCTGTAATTTCAACCACAAAGTTTAGCAAATCCTTGACACTGCGCTAACTTGTAGTGGTGCCACTTCCTAAAGACCTGAGTCTATTACGGCATCATTCTGGTGTTCATGTTGCCTGGGGTTTCCTGTGGGAAGCCAGTTTAATTACACTGTGCTATACCCTGAAGAAAAAAAAAAAGAAGGAGCGCCTGGTAGCCTAAAAGTGTATAATCCCCCCTCCCCCTCTCAATTGTGTAATTTCTTAATACTTTTCAATAGAAGTGGTAAAAACCTCAACAAAAGTTATGTCAGTACAGAAATAGCCTCGCCTATGATTTGACCACACTTGGATAACAGGGATACCTATAGCCACAAGAGGTTTTCAGTCATCGCCTTGTCATATGGACACTGAATCTCACCGCAGGGAAAAGTGCAATCTGAACACTCATCTAATGATAATATTATAGTTAGGGCAGTGAAAGGTCAAACCACAGCACACGTCTTGTTTTACGTGGCCTCTGCTGAGAGAACCCTCCCACAGATGGCTTCGGCATTGCTGCAGGGCCAACGCTATGCAAAGTGCCTCAGGGAATGGGGATAAATGCCAGTGAGAACCCCTCACCCCCATCCCCCCTGAATTTCTCCCTTCAGCTTTTTGCCCCTCGCTCCTTTGTGGACTCTTGTGTGAAACTTCTCACTGTTGGACACGTGCTCTTCAGTTTCTTGTGTCCAGAAATGTGTGCAGCAGCAGAATTTACTCTGTACATGCTGCCTTCGGCACCCAGGGGGCATATCGGAGTAATTGGGGACGATTAACTGATGACCATCTTTTGACCATGCGACCATACTGTTTAAAAGGTCAGCAACGGTTCGGTTTGCCAGCTGTCTTTTAAACCACCTGTTGCACTGTTTTTGACATTTTCTGCAACCAAACTGAAGTATTTGCTAGGGGATGACGCGACCTGGACAGTGTAAAAAGAAAGTATCGCGTAATGCATGCAAAATGTTGAATATCCAAACCTCGATACAGGAATACTCGTTTCACATACAGCGTCATCAAGATAGTTGTCTATTCTCCTATTACTGTCCTAATGTGCAGAGCTACTGCTTCTCAGGTCGTATTCAGCAGCCAGGGCAACTGTACACCACTCTCACAACCCAGAAGTAACTGTGCACTTTAACAGAGTCGTCAAATCCAAAATAAAATGACTTGAACTATATTTAACCCCTTTCCCACTCTATTTTTGGAACTGTTATGAGAAGTAGTCACATAGAGTACCTTGCCCGGTGCTGGGTACAAGCACCACCTGTTTCTGTTTAGAAATGTGAAACTAGATGTGGAGAAACACAACATTTATGTATCCCCGTGGGAATGCATGGATACAACATTTTAAGTATGTGACACTTTCAAAAGTTGTAATTAAATAAGAGGTTATTAAGTTTAAATATATGACTTCTTAACGGCAAAGAACAATAATCCTATCAATCACTAATCAAGCCACTTCTTCAAATATTGCCAAAAATGGCGGTGAAGAGACCATTGGCGTCAGAATGGTCCAACCAAAGTTCTCGTCCGATCCCATACTGGCTGCCCCCCACGATTTTGTGTGACTTTCCAAAACGTCAATCAGTACATTCATGCAGCAACTGACCAGTACTTTTCGTATATACATATCATGTGCCATTATCCCCAATATCCTCAATAATAGCGAATTTGTGGCTGTTAGAAACCGCTATGAACACTTCAGTAGCCTTTGGTAAACCCTAGGTTGGATTAGACGGAGGGATGAACTCTCACAAGTATGGTCGGGGGTTAGGTCAAGGTTAAGGTTATGGTCAGCGTTTGGGTTATGTTACCCTGCAAGGCAGCCGGATTCACAAGATTACGACATCCATCTTGTCAGGCACTTGTGTCCAAACCACTAGTAGTTCGGACCGATGAGCGTCGCCAATCCAACTGCCTCACGAGGTAGGACGCCAATGCCAAATGTTCTTTTGAAAGTACCCTCCCTTTTCCAAACAGTTTCCATGGACGACTTTTCCAGTAATTCTGTATAATAAGCCATGTGGTGCGTCAGCTTAGGTGTTAGTCATACAATGAAGAAACAATGTGTAGGAATTTTGCAAGAGTTACCGAATTAATCTCCATGGTGGATTCAGTCATTCCTGCTGCAAGCTTTGATCATGTAAGGTACTTTTTTTATTTTTGAAGATGTAACATGTGGTAGTAGTAGTATAGCCTTTACAACAAGTTTAGTGGTAGTATTTTGAGTTCCAGGTGGGAAAAGTTGCATCTTTAGTGCACAATGAGATATACAGCAAGAGTAGTACACTTCAGGTTTTTAGATGTTCCTGGCATGCTTCACTGTTACACTGACTGTACAAGCTGAGTTGAAAGCTAGAGAGTTTACCTGTTTGTTGTTTTACGTGTATGCTTCAGGCTGTGTTAAAGCATAATGTTGTAGTAGCAGAGAATCATTACTCTCCAATCAACATCAATCAATACTTGTATCATCAAGGAATTAACAAACTACTACAAATATAAACTTTAATTCAGATGAAATATATAAAAACTGGACATTTCAGCTATGATTCACCCTTTAGCTGTTCACTGCTTTGAAGCCTTGGCTGCCTCTCCCAGCTCTTATGTCGGTTCTTTGAAAAGGGCATCGTCTCTGTAATATGCAACACATGCTATAAAACTTGCAAATTTACCAACTTGCAACCAAAAAAAAAGAGGTTGTGATATCTTGCACAACAAGCTAGGGAAACGTTTGTCAGTGGTGCCTGCTTTACAAGGAACTACTCTCCAGAGACTGAAAATGAATCACTGTTATTAGTTTTTGGAGCTGTTGCTAAACAACTCAACGTGCCCAAATTTGTTGGGGTGAAGGAACATGTGACCCTGAGCAGCGGTTTGACTCACTGATGTGTTTTTAATCATTTTTGGACAACAACGGAGGTCTACAGTGCAGAGGAAAAAGATATAATCAGGCTTCTTGGATACACAGACAATACTTGTAAATAGATCAATTCACTGTTGGTTTGGCTCTACACATGAGATTTATTGAAAATAAGAACAATAAAGAAAATTCAATTTACTAGTCTTTTAATCAGATGCAAACAAAAGTCTTTAAATCTGTCACCAAACCCCAATGCTAACCATCAACACCCAAGCTTCACAGAAGGTCTTAATTAAGCGTCTTAAAACCATACCATACTCCACATAGGACCAACTATAAAATGCATCTAAGTTTTTGATTTTCAGCTGGTAATTGGTGGTGGTGCCTCGCTGTGACTGTGCACTTTTCTGCCAACCACTGAAGAGGCACTTAGTTCTTTTTATGGGCTTCAGGCACACATTAATGTGATGAGTGTTAAAAAGCCACAGGTTCTCAGCGGTTGGAGAATTTAAAGCCGCACCACATTCAATTTCATGGGTCAAGGGCATCCACAATGGGGCCATCAAATCTACTCTTTTTAATTTTTAATCACTTGTCAACAATGTCTAGAGAAGGTTTATTGAAGTTATATTTCAAGACATGCTACTTGGAGTTATACATGTTGGTATTTTTAATAAAAGATTCACTTTGTGTTAACAGGAGGAAAACAACACATAGTTTAAATCAACTAAAGGAATATTTGCTTTCAAGGAATATGTGCCAAGTTGTGATGTTTTCAGGCGTCAAGAGAACCAAATAGAAATAAACACAATTGATTTTACACATAAATATGCCATAAACATGTTAAAGCATTTTTGAAAGTGGGATTTCCTTCCACATCAATAAATGTCAAACCTGTGTTCAGACAGTCTCCTAGATTTATCCACGAGGCCTAATACCGGAAAGTCCTGCTTACTGCATGAATGTCACTCAACTGAGCTTCTAGTTAAATTAATTGCGCGCAGTAATCTGTAAAAATGTACCATAAATGTTATTTCTGAGATGTCAAATTCTATCCAGACCTCTGACACATACCTGATACTACTCTACATCCGTCTGTGTTAAGAGCATAGGCATATCATCTGGAGACAGGAGGTTTCCATAATCTGCCCTCCCTTAGCCTCCTTAGAGGAACATCTATTCTTCATCACTGTCAACTCGCCGTCCCCAGAGAGACGATGCTTCGCTGCCTTGGACCTTGGATGGCTTACGGCCACATTTTTTGCTCGTCACTTAACCCCACCTCGCAAACAAACACTGACAGTGAAGAATTTTGTAAACATATCTGGAGTGAACACCAAATTTGTCCTGTCTCCAAACTTCCAGTAGCTTTACAAAGTCATTAATCATATTATAGCTTCCCAGAGGTGACTGTCAGTTTTGGGGTAGGAATAGTGATTCCTCATCCCTAAGTGAAAAAGCAAGCAAAGTGCAGACGGAAAGGATAAATCACTTGAGAAGTGAAGACAGGTAGCATTCAGCAGCTGGACATTTGGCCCTTATCGTGTCCCAGACTGGCTGATTTTATTGCTTTTCATTGCTTTCCGTAGACCCATGAGGGATTTTCACAAATAGGCTGTCAATCTGGCCTGTGGTGATCATCTTCTGCTGGTTGTTTAAGTGATTACAATGTGCATCTTGAACATCGTGCCCCCATAAGATAAAGTGGTTTCACATTAGACTGAGTCAATGCTCAGATGGACAAGGGACACTGTGTATTCTGCATTAATCCTGGTCAATGTCTTAGGCATCTACAAGGACTTAGAAGTGCAGTTATCTTAACACAAAAAAGTGTATTGCTTGATCTGTCACATATTATAAATAGTCCATTTTTAGCCATGGTGGTAGCATTGCTCTGGGGATTTGGTGTGTTGGTCGATCCACCACTTTGGTGCGGACAGAAATATCTCAACAGATATGAGGATTGCTATGAAATTTTGTGCAGACATTCCATAGTCCCCAAATGATTAATCCTACCAATTTTGATAATCCCCTGACGTTTCCTCAAGTGCCACCATGAGGTTGAGATTTGTGGAACGTTCATGACAAGTATGCCATGAGATTTAAAACATATTCAAGGTCCCTAAAGGATGAATTCATACAACTTTGTTGAACTTCTGACTTTTCCTCCAACGCCATCAGCAGGTCAAAGCTTTCAGTAATGCTGTGATATATCTCAACATCTACTTGATGGAGTGGCACAAAATGAAATACATTCATTCACTCATGGTTCCCAGATAATGTATCACACTATGGTTTTTCTCTAGTGTCACCATCAGGTTGAGTTTTTAGTTCTTCAAAATATCTCAACAACTACTGGATGAATTGTTGTGAAATGTGGTTCATACATTCATCGTCCCCTCGAGATGTATTTTAATAAGTTTGATCTTCTGACTTAACATCTGGCGCCTTCGTCTAATCAAAATTTCTAGCATTTTTCAGGTCAGTTTTGTCCAATACCTTCAAATCCATGTGATTTCCATCAACCCCATCAGCTGCTAATCATGATCACAGTTTCTCATTGTTTCTCCATAAAACTCTTAAATACACAACACATTTACTGTACAATTTAAACAAGGAGAGAATCTGGTTTTGGTCTAGATGGTTGTTTCTGAAGCTATAATTTTGAAGTGGTCTCTGAACAGTCTGGACTGTAATGATCTAATGGGGCAAGTTGAGGAAAAAGGTATCAATTTGGACTGCAAAGAGTCGTTTTTAAATCAATACTATAAAGTGTCACATGGTTAAAACACTGCAAATGACCATTTCAGGAGTTTCTCAACTTATATCCTGATAATACCACTAAATTATCAGTTTGTTTCACTCTCATTTCATTAATGTTATTCGATCAGTTGCTTTCACGTTCCTGCCAATTTGTTGTTGGGTATTTAGTTGCTATAAGTTGATTTACAGCAGCCTTTACACCTGTGTCAATCTCATCCACTGTTGGCACCATTTTGTGTTTTTTTTCCATGAATGTAGCTATGTAGGAAGATGGCATCCTCACTCTTAATCTCGCCTACAAATCTCTGATTGGCTCAATTGTTTTTCCAACCAGGGAAAACAGTCGTCAATGGGAGCAGCGCTAGACAGGAGCAACGCTAGACACGTTAACCAGCTGAACAAATCTGAGCTGTGGAATGATGCCATTGTAGAAATCATCCATAATTTTTCCACGGAGGATATATTTTCAAGTTTCTGTCGTCTACACAACAACAGGGAACTATTTTCTTTTGTCTCCAGAGGGTTCATTAAAAAAAAAAAGAAGAAATTCATTGCTCTATTGCTATCACAGTTTCATTGCACTGTGCAGACATGTTCACTTCAGTCTCTCCGTGGTTTGACTGCGTTCATCTGTCATCACTCTTCAACCCTGCTGTTGTCAAGGAAGACCTTTGCCACAGAGGGATCTGTACCTGTCAACAGCAGCACGTGTCCAGACTGTATGGTTTGCTCATCTGTAAAAGGCTCCAGATGTTTTTGGATGCACCTGGCAAGCCCCTTTTCTCTCACCACCCGTTGTCTGTGACTTTGCACCACTTTCAGGAGAGGGCATCCCCCTCCTTTGTCCAGATGTTGGGGAAATCTTGAGGCTGAAGAATGAGGAATAGAAATATTGCTCTTTAATGCCTAAGGACAAACCTACAATAGGTGCTATAGGATATTGGAAACAGCGAGGGACTGGTGTCTTTATGATGTTGACTATCTTCAAACCTTTATGAATTTTAGTAGACTGTACGAAGCCTTGAGGTGGCAATATGATGTCTCCAAACAAGTTAACACAGATGATGTAATCATTGCTTGCACAATACTTCAAATATAAAAGGCCACAATTTTATCAACAGAGGAAATGTAATGGTCTATAATTTGAACTGGATAGTCCATTGTGTCACAAAGGTCCCAATAGCTCAGTAGATAACTCTTATAAAACAAATACACTTCACCAACTTTGACCTTTTTTCTGTTTTGGTACTTGCTCTTTGACCACAGCCATCCATACATCCCGGATTCCTTGAAAGGCCTCTAGAGGTGACGCCTCTCTTGAATAGCTGCCATCATCTGTCAGATGTCTTCACCTGACCTTCTCTAGGGACCTATTTCACCGTCCTAAAATAAACCTGGGCCCCTTATCGCTTATATTGCTTACTCACGCAAATGTGTAGATTAACATGCACAAAGATGTCAAGGTTATTCAGTTGGCCACTTGTGGTCCAAACTGAATTATCTTTACGACTTTTGCCATTAAAATTGTCTACAGACATCGGGTGGATGAATTGTTTGGTACAGATGTTTCCCAGAGGAGGAATTCAACTCTCTAATCTCATAAATTTAATCTAGTAACTATTTAACACCCCTTTTATTTATACTACATCTATGCCCTTTTCAGAGCATGTTGTAAACTCTTCCTTTAAGTTTAGACATACATATTGGTATTGCATTATTATATTTATTCTAGCTATGATAGCAGCATGGCTCTAAGGATGCTAACCACTCAGTTGATCAGTCATTTCATTGCACTACTTTGGCCCAGAGTAAAATATCAAGATATCTATTGGATGGATGACATTTGGTACAGATGCCTGTGGTTATTAAAGGATGACTTTATTGATTCTCTGACTTTTTATCTAACGCCACCAGCACAGTGGAGTTTTTACTTATCCAGTCTCGCACAATTTGACTGCCATGAAATTCGGTCCAGACATTCACATTGCCCACATGATGAATTTGCATAAAATGTCAGTTTGTTGAATACCTCATGACCAAATATCTGCAGAACTAATGACATTCCCTTCATCCTCAGCTGTACTTTCCGTTAAGTGCTAACATGCTACAAAAAATGTTGACTATGGTAAACATGAAGGGGGACCTATCATACTTATTTCCAGTGCTTTTTTTATATTTTTGGACTCTACTAGAGTAGCTTTGCATGATTCACAATTTAAAAAACACCCTACTTGTCTGTTCCTATATGCAGCCCGTCAGTATAGCATACAGTCTGGTTTAGCGCCTGTCCCTTTAAGGCCTTCCCACTGAGCCCATTCTGTTCTTATTGGTCAACTGTACGTATTTATGCAAACCCAACATTTCCTGTTTTACTGCTTCCTATTAAAAGCTTTCAAATGACTAAATAACTACTTTTTACAGGGAAATTAAATGTGTTCTTCACTGAATTAGAAAAGCTCCATTATCAGCGCTAAAAACCAGGCGACACAACAACATATGGACATATATGGAGCACTTTGTTTAGGAGATCAGTTAGAAATACTGCACGGTAGAATAGTACAAGCAGAAACAGTCACAGTGATGGTGATGATGTCTGATGCAAAAACAACATAACGTTAGCAGAGTGGAGCAGTAGACTAGTGTCCTGTGCTTGGAGCAGACAACCATATAAAGAATTCCATCAGAGGTCCACGTCAGTAGAAAACCCAGTGTTTAGAGCAGTCTTAACCTGCCAAGGATTACTTCTACATACATCTACCTCATAATTTGACTCATTGACCACATTTAACATGAACATCTGACATTGTGACAATAAATATATGATTGGAAATAAAGAAAAGGCATAATATAGTCTCCTTTAACATTATACCTGCTATACATCAACATGTTAGCACTATCATTGTGAGACATACTGCTCTACTACACACTGATGTAACACAGTCGGGGCTCTGACTGAGAAAATCGGGCCAATTTCATGCACTAAAAAGCTGATGCTCTGACGTCACCCAATATGTCAGTGTTCATAGAAGTGAACATGGAGATCAACACCATGGATGAGAAGTAATCACTTTAAGGCCATATATCAATTTCCCCTGACTTAAAACACTGTAAATAAGACTGATTATCCATGTTGAGTGATGTCAAAATTAACTGAAAATGTTGTAAGCTAGTTAAGGAGCCATGTTGATTGTTTGCATTTGGCGTTGAGAATCATGGAGTGCAATTTTCAACTTGGAAATTTCCGACCTCCGACTAAGTACAGCCTCACAGTATGGCCTTAAACCACTGAAAGACTACATTTCAAAAACCCAACAAGTGTGTCTTTCAATGTTTAAAATGTCCTGGTCACTTACTGTTTACATTTGGTGGATAATAGATCTCAATGGAAAATGTTGATGGGAATGACAGGCCTCAAATAAGTGGGAAAATGTATTTTTTGGTAAATCAATCCTTTGCTATAAAAGTGAAAAAATGTGAGTTGATATATCCAATAACCAGAATCCATATCACTATCAAACATCTTTAAACAGCTTTATCGGGCATTGTCTAACAACCATCTGTTAATGAGGACTTGAAGAGAAACGCAGCTTTTATCCATTCAGATTCTGTTAACCTTACACAACAGGAATCCTGTCCAATAACGGGGTCTCCAGCTGTCTTGGACTACTCCTTTACCCCCTAACATCCTTCTTCCCGTTCTCTCACTCTCACTTCCTCACCTGTCAGAGGTGGAATGTCGCTGGCGGATGCAGTCCTCCAGGGTCTGACTCCTGACAGATGTAGCGATGCTCAAGTCAAAATGTTTCCCAGCTCTCGTAGCTCGAAACAAGCAGACAACAGCAATTACTGCACTTAGTGAAATGATGCACCCGGGCGTGATAAACACTGCGGAATCAGAACAGCTTATACTGTTGTTTACGTCTGTTGATAGCTTCATCATATTTACCTTATCTTACTCTATTTCTTCTTTTCACCAGCTTCCTTTATGTATCCAATCAATCTAAAATCAAATCTGTAGAAGAGATTTACTCTATAACATAAAATGTAAAGCTGTAGGGCCACATCGAACAATTATTAATGATTAATGATTAATCGATTAGTCATTAAAGTATCAGAAAAAGGTTAAAAATATTGATCGCTGATTTTCCAAAGCCCAAGATGCAACCTCAAATGTCTTCTTTTGTCTTGAACAGCAGCAACCCAAAAATATTCAGTTTACTGTCACAGAGGAATAAAGAAACCAGAAAATATTTCCAATTATGAAGTTGTGTTTTAAAGAAAATATTCAAAATAATTAATCGATTATCAAAAGAGTTGACAATTGCTTTTCTGTCAATCGACTAACTGCTTAATTGACTCATTGTTGCAGCTCTACAAAGTTGTGTTCACTTTAAAACAATTTAAAACAATGAACACAAGTTTAAAGATCTCATTCAGACTTTAAGAGATGTAGAAATGCTCTGTTTAGAGTTACTATTTGTATCTGGTGTAGTTTTTCCACATCTGGTGAGCAAAGTTTGATTACCTTGTTAAACGTCTTAAAATTACATTTACTTAATTTCTTATATTGAATCCACCCAGAATCAATGAATAAGCAAATATTTTTCATTTCTTAAGTTTAACTGCAGGACACAAGATGTCTTCTACTTCACTGTAAAGTCTATTTTCAGTGTTTATGCACTGGACGCTTCAGGTTTCCATATCACACTTATATAAGTTAAATACTGGACCATGATTGGCTCCAAACTAGTTGTGATGTCACAAAATCTTAAATTCACGCTTTATATTCAGATTTAAGGTGAACACAGAGAAACTTTCCTCCTTCAGCAGCTGAATGTGAAAACAAACTGTGCACAGAGAGGCTCTAACATCCAGGTGAAGGAACAATAATCAAAACACATTTTTGACTGGAGGCGGACTTTAACTGACATTTATACATGGGACCTGGGAGCAATTATATTTTTATACTCCTCAGTTGCTAATTTTTAAGACATGCGTCATTAGTAATAATGGGAAAGTAAACTGCTGGAGAGTATTAGACTCGTAAAAAGTTCATGCCCATGTCAAATTGCAGATGGAAGAACAGCATAGTTTTTTAGGAGCCTGATATGAGGATAGAGATTACAGATTGTAAATTGGTTCTGTCCTGTGCTGTTAAACTTGTATGTTTCCACTTATAAGACTTTTACTCAAGAGCGTTCTCTAGTTTAAAGATCTTTTCATTCATTTTTTTTTGTTTGCCCCCTCACCAGAAAACAGAAAAGGGTAGAATGTAAAACTCTTCCTCGAGGGAAAAGAAGTTCTGTGGATCCACTCTACCCGGGGTCTGCTCTCCGCTGTGGCCGATCGTCGTGGCAGCTTTCCAGCTCTCAGCAGGAAAGGAAGTGGCTCTCAGGGGCAGTGCTCAATTCGCCCTCTACTGGGCGGAAGTCAGGCCTCAATGAGGCCGTCAGTCGAATAGGTCATGCTGTCAGAGCGCACCAGAGTTCACATCCTCTCATTAGACTGCAATACTTTCAACATCCCTTCACTGGAAAAAAGCAAAGTCAGGGAAATTGGGCTGAATTTCGCTTGTGATAAACCAGGCTTATGGTGATGGGATTGTGCAGGTGTAGTCAGGTAGACTGAGTGTGAGTGTTATTACTTTTCTGCTTGCACACACTCACACGTTGCCTGTGTAACTTATCAGTTTACACCATGTGTTGAAGACATAAAGATTCTCAGCTGCTGAATCGGGAAACTGGGGCTTGCAGGGTTGAGGTTCGGGTCGTTGTGTTGTGATGCCGAAACATTGAGTTTGGGAGTGAGAATGATGTGAAGCTATCTTCAGAAACAAAGGCATATTCAAAGGCTTATTCTTCTGATAAACTAGAGTAAAATGATGTGTTTTGGATCTGGAATATTGTGTGTTATTGCATCCTGCACATATTCCAGGGATGTATATAGCTAAATGTGCCTTAAATGCTACAGTTCATCCTTAAAGCTCAGATTAATGGAAAATGAACCCCTTTGTGACAAAACTGCATGAATGCAACCTCAGAAACAAACCACTCAAAGAAACAGAACTCAACAAACAAGCTAGAAACTTTATTTGTTAAAACAAGTATATAGAGTTGCCGTATTACATCTTTTTATCTTGCTAGATTGTGTTTTTTTTATACATTTACCAAAAAGTGGTTTAGAAAAGCAACTCCTAATGGAAACAATGGCATATGTATACAATACAAATTAGCAAACATATCAAAATCAGTTTTTACAACTTTTGTAGCAACCAATTCTCTCTATTGGTGTGCCATAGTGCAAACTGTGTTGTTTATAAGACAGAGTATAAGCATGATCTCAACATTCATACATCTCAACAATCCATGGTCTCTGTCTTAAACACATTTTTTCATTTGTAGGCTGCATTCATTGTGCCTTCAGTTCAAGTCCTTCCGTTCTGTAATGTGAATTTACAATCAGAATAATTCAAGTGTATCGGGCAGGTCAGACTGTTCTGTTGGATAGTGGAGATTATTGACTGAGCATAGAGAGCGTCTTCGGGTATGTGGATGCATGTTTGTGTGTGTGTATATGGCAGAGTGCATGAAGACCTGTCAAGACCAAAAGTGGTACTTCACCCTGGTGGAACATTTTGGGTCCATGTGATAAACCGCTACGTCACCGCCTGTACAAGTATCGTTAGCCAACAACAACAAAAAAAAAATTAAAATTAGACCTTCAAGTTTGATCCAATACAGTTTTCTAAATGTTTGTTTTTTTTTAATAAATGGCAGTTATAACGTAGGGGGTGACTCAGGCTTTGCTGTGTAGCCAAGTTTTCATCTTTTCATTGAGTCTTACGAATCTGCTACGTGTGCTTAAAAAAACAAAACATGTTCTACCAGTGTGAAATATCACTCTAAAAAGTCTCCAGCTGTGTTTTTTTTTTCCAAGCCCTTTCAAAAAGTCCATGAGGATTCCTGGTTTCACTCTGAAAACATAACTCGAAGAAAGAAGAAGAAGAAAAAGAAGAAAAAAAATGATTATCACAAACGTATAGCTTAGCAAAAAAAAAAAGTGTAATAGCTTGTAATGTTTGTCTAGTGGAGTGTGGAGTGTTGAAAGTGAGGAGTGTGGACGGCGCACGTTTGAATAATAATCTGTCGGCTTGTTTTTTTTTTTGAATAAATGGACAGAGCACAGAACGCTGACACAAAAAGGATAAAGTTTTTGGTTAACTTGATAAATTTCTGTCTACATTCACTCCCGAGTCCAGCATGTGTGTGTGTGTGTGTATAGGTGTGTATATGTTTGTGTGTTTATGTGTGTGTTCCTGCATCCTTCAAGCCTCTATGGGTAAGATTTCACTGGAGGAAAGAAAAAGAAGCTATGCCGGTTGTGAAAGCACTGCCCTGTGGGAGGGTCGGGCTGTTTGTGGCCTCTACTCTGGTTCTATTGCACTGTGTTCTGCAGGAAAGCACTGGAACTGGTGGATTGGTTGTGTCAAAAAGTCTGAAGTTGGAGGCCAGACCCGTCCTCCCCTCCCTCTTGCCAGGGTCTCAGTCCCAACTCAAGAGCATCCACAACGGTCCACCACCATGGACGGGATCTTGCCGTAGATTATCTGCTCTTTGCGATTAAAGTAGAGCATGTTGATGGGCGACATCTTGGTTGGGGTACAGCAGGGGCCTGCGGTACCTCGGGGGTTGGCCTTGTTCACCAGGTGGGTGTGGGGGTACTTCTGCAAGTGCATGTACTCACACTCCCCGGAGCAATAGTTGGCCTTGTAGCGCTTTGGGGCAATAATCCAGTCCCAGCCAAAGTCTTCAAAGTCCACTGTGAGCGGATAGCGGCAGCATCTGGACTCTGGCGAGTTCTCGTCACAGTCCAGGCCCGAGTCTCTCCTGGCACGTTTGGGGCCCTCTGAGATCTTCACCTCCATGAACGGTTGCTGGAATGACAGAGCGTGTGTGAATACTTTGCTGCTTTGCGAAAAGGAGGCGGGTGACAGTATTCGGCTTACATCTTTTAATCTGGTGCCCTCGACCTTTGGCAGCTGGTTTTGAAACATGGCACGATAATATTATGAAACTTTGAGTTTTAAAGAAATTAAATCATCTGACGGTTGGTTAACCACAGCCGTCTAGGTATTCTAATTGCCTCAGAGGCCGGTGCCAGTATTTGAGCCGTATGATGTGTGTTTGTCATTGATAGTAGCTGTGTGTGTGTGCAGGCAATTACTCTGATTTGCACAGTCACACAGAATACTTTAAGGAATGTGGGGCAGGTGAACTTTTATGTAATCAAGCAATAAGATTTGAGGTTATTGTGGACTAGGCATTAGTCCAAATGCAGGTGTGCGCCTACATGGAGTCTGTGTTGATTAACAACTTTCAAAGGTCTTTTAAATCTTGATTCCTGCTTCCAGCAGTGAAATGCATGAATGTTTAACCACCTGCTGACTGTGCAAAGCCTCTCTGCACACTAAAACCTCTGCAGGGTACAATACAGCACCCCAAAAGCAATTTTTGAAACTCCAGCTGGAATATGGACTCTTAGAGATTATTGGTCAAAGAGGATGGTCCCATGATACATATTGATTTGAACTAGAGTCCTAAATCCTGAACCAACTCAACTAAACAGCTCTGCATTAATGCCACATGTAATTAAACTCTTACTTTATTACTTATACTTCAAAGCTGACCACAAGGTTTCTATCAAATGTAAAATAAAGATTTAGCTCACCAGTCCTTCCTCTCCTGGCTCTGCCGAGGTCACGGCCAAGTCATTTCCCCTCGAATCGAAGGCGTTAATCTCGATGCCCCAGTTGGTCTCCGGCTGCCGCAGCCACACGGTCAGCACTTGTTTGACGTCTATACTTTGCCAAGAGCTGACCCCGGCATTCACGTCGATCTTCAGAGACCGGATCCGTATGTGCCTGCTCCCGTCTGCGACCGGCATCAGGCGGGAGATTTGCAGGAACACAGTAGTCGCCTCTTCCGACGGTCGCAGATGCACCCAGAGTTGAGCCCGTAATACTCGACTGGCTTGAAACTTTTGAGTGAAAGAGAAAAAGCAGCACTTCGGTTCCCCATCCACTTGGACGATGGGCTCGGCTGGAAGTAGACGAGGAGAGAAAGTGTGCTTGAAATCTCACAGACAGAAATAAACAGGCTCAAATACAAATCCATGACACATTTAAACTCTGTAAGACGACTAATAAAGTTTATTTAAAAACTCTGTGCGTAATAACCACGCGCACTGCGTCAAAATGCACCTATTCATACACTGTTTTAAGAATCGGTACTTTATATCCACATTTCAAAACCTGGTGAACTCTAGTCTCATGTTTTCAAAACATTATTGCCTGTTGATTGCGTTGCTTTGCGCTCTTTCGTGCGTAAAACCTTATTTTGGATAGGAATAAACTCCCAGTGCGCGTCCTTCTCATCATGCAATAAATTAAGATAAATAAAACTCACGTTCAGTGGCCATCATCATTATTGTCTCCGTGATGGCATGCTCGTCATCTTCCTCCATAACCACATCCTTATTATCATCTCCCAGCACGTCGTACTGGTCGAGAAGCTGCTGCAGCGGCGGCGCTTTGGGTAGGAGCTGCTTCACAATATCTCGGCTGATATTAGGAGCTTCTTTCATTCGCAGTTTGCTCAAAATTTGAGATTTGATCGCGTTTAATCGCATCGTTTTGATCTGCTGCCGGACGTCGCAGGTTGAGCACTGCTCGGTCTCTGCCGGGCTGGTGGCGGAGGGCTGCTGGTGCGTCTCTTGGTCACTCAAAACTACTGGACCCAAAGCAATCAGCAAGCTAAGATACAGCACAATCTGAGACAGATGCATTGTCTCTAAGGTGTGAAGTCTGGTTTAAAAAAGATCCCGTGGTGTGTGTTGGACCTGATTCGCGACTGAACTAGGTTTGGATTAATGTCCCACACTGATAGGCATCATACTTTATTAGCGCACACCTTTTTATACTCCAACTTTAGCCTCTTTTGTGTCGTCAAAAACTATGATTGGCTGGACAGGCAACAATGAATTTTAACCGACTGACATGAAAACTTTTTTTCACTGTCAAACCATACAGGGATTGAGACTGTGAGCATGTGCTGAACGTGTCCACAGATGGATAAATTCACTTTTCTTGCGGTGATTGCGCAACCAGCGCAGTGGTACGAACCTGACCATCTGTGAAATATGTAATACTCTGATTAGCCTCAAGTTATAAAACCCATATTAAAAACAACATATCTTTTAATGCATATTTGAAGGAAAATAAGATACTATGATAGGTTTCAATCATGCAGTTTAAGTTAAGAGTACGCTTTTTGAAAATAATACATAATAAGATATTTTGATAAATGATTACTCCTAACTGCATGCGTAGTTGTTCTAAATTGTTTGCATTGTCTTTGTGCTTTTGAGGAATTACACTGTACAGAACATGGATATGGAAATAAAATTATATCCCTTCTGAGAAGCTGTTTATTGGCTCGTGTAAAAATCTAATTTAATAACACATTGTTTTATGCGCAGCGATTTAAAACATTCAGTGAAGATAAATAAAATTCTTGGTACAGGACTTGTCCGAATTCTTGGTTGTGAAACCTGCACACAGTCTGTCATGGTTGTAGTATATGAGAAGATAGTGCCACCATGTGGTAAATCATCAGTACGACTTACCACACAACAATTTGAGTCTCCAGTCAGCCTAGAGAGGCATGTGGCTGAACCATCATCCCCACTCAGGCAAAACCAAGATGACATTTTCCCATTTGTGACAGTTTTGTTTAAGTCCCCTTCAAGAACCTACTCTCATAGAAATAAGACGTTTTTTCAGATGGTTAGAAGAGTCTTTATCCCCAGAACAGCATTAAATGTGGTTAGGTGGCCTTCTTGCTTTTTACAAAAATGTATCTTTAATAGAAATTGATGGTGAACTGGTAAAAACTATGAGACAGTTCACAGGCATATACATGTATGTAAACGTGACCCTTTAATAGAGTGACATTATTAGTTTTTGCAGCTGTTTCTGGATATATCAGGCTTTGGATACACACACAATACTTGTTAGTGGATCAGTTCATTGTTGGTTTGACTCCAAACAAGAAGAATTATATATTAAACTGACAACCTTGTTGGAGCCATAATATAATTTAATGTTGCTTGTTTTATTTTTGTTTCTTTATATTATACAGGTGACCATATCTATGTAGATGCTGTTTTTGTGTTTGAACAGTGCTGCACTGAAATGGATTTTAGTAGGCTCCAGGTGATGAGCTCCAGGTGATGAACTCCAGGTGATGAGCCCCAGGTGATGAGCTCCAGGTGATGAACTCCAGGTGATGAGCTCCAGGTGATGAGCTCCAGGTGTGTGAAGGGGGAAGCAAACTGTTTTTTTTATCGTGTCAGTGTGGCAGCGTGGCAGCGTGGCATTTTTCTTTGTGATGAGCTAAAACTGATGAATGGAAACTTGATTATGATGACATATGGACTAAATTCTACCTGTGCTAAGGTGAGTAAGTGAATTGATTGTAAATAAATGTTTATGTGTGATAAATCAGTTATAATCTGTATATGAACCGTTGCTAAATAGTTTATAAAGTTAATAAAGGACAGGGGAACCATTACAGTTAAATGATCAGTGGGTTGACCCTGAATTGGGTCCAGTCATACCAAATCAAATGGTTGACGTTAATGGGACCTTTCAGAGTCAATAATCATGGGATGTGGGGTGCCACAGGGTATCCTCGGCCCTCTATTATTTCTTTATTATGAATGACTTGATGATGATTCTGTTTCATTGGTAGAACATAAAGGTAGTGGCTGGCTATCAGATAATAGATTATCCCTATATTTAGAAAAAATCCCAGACATTATTTTGGCTCTAAAATAAAATTATCAACCACTCTGTTCTGATTGGCCAGCTTTCAGGTAAAACTTCCTTTCTGGACAGCTCAGTTCTTCACACAGTAGCTGGAGCTCTATTTCAAAGTCTGTTTGATTACACTGCCATCTCCTGGTACACCGGATTATCACAATACCTCAAACTACAAAAAGCTCAAAATAAACTGATACAGGTTGTATAAAAAAGTCAATCCATGATGCTGCTCACTTACAAAAAATGTACTTAAACTGATTGTCCCTTGGTAGTGAGAAATAATTAACAGACTTCATGCCTTGCTTGATAGTCAAAAACACATAATCTGCCCACAAATCTGAAACTGAGTGTTTCACAGAACTCTTTAAAGTGCCCTCAAAGAAATGATGATAAAACACCACATAGCATGTTAAATTCTAATCTTAACTTTAACTAAAACGTGAGCTTGTTGACATACAGTACTTACCCACCGCCTGATATTCATATGTTGATTGGGTTTTCCTTATTTGCTGTTTTGTTGTTGTTTTTGCTTTTATCTTGCGGTGTGTTAAGTGTTAAACTAGAGGGCTAAAATGGAAATAATTCATTCAATTCATCATCTGTGAATTTTAGTATAATGACTGCAGTACAGTATATATATATATAATGTGTTCATCAATCAGTAAGTATAGTCATTAATTCATTGAAAACTCTAACGATCAGTGTGGATACCATACTGTAGATTAGAATTTACTTGTTTTTTTAAATTAAGAACAAGGAAAACATAGCAGCATTGTACTGTTATCTATCTATCTATCTATCTATCTATCTATCTATCTATCTATCTATCTATCTATCTATTCCAGAGGTATCATTATTCTGAAAATCAAAAGAGAAAAAGGTTTATTCGTTTATTTTTAATCAATACAAATAAGAAAAAACAAAATGAGAGAAATCTGTTAAACAGGAAGAGCAACAGGCTTTTATAGTTGCAGCTGCAGTTCTCAGTTCCGCCGGCAGGTGTCAGTGTTGGAGCAGCTACTGCAGCTGCAGAGCCGCGGTCACTGCGGCTGCTGGACGCTGCAGCTCCGTCTGTTTTCCTAGGAGCGTCGTTTCACTGAAGTCAGTCCAGACCTCTGATAATAATAATACTACTACTCCCTCTGCTGAGGAGCTGCACTCACTGTGGACCGACGTGTAGGCAACAAGGAAATAGTCTGTCGTCTGGTGCACCAGTCTGGGATTTTTATGTCTTCTTCAAAGATTATATTTTTTTTGGAGTCTGGAGAGGAGCACTTCATCCTACAGTAATTAACCAAAACTGCAGCAGAGGAAGCAACTTGGGAGATAATTTTGTTTTCTTTGCATATTCACATTCAATCAATAGCGTGTGATGTTGGAGGAGGCGAGGAGAGGGCAGAAGAACCGGCGCGACACTAGATGATGTCCGGATTTACTTGAACGACCTTGGGTTTTTATTTCTTCTCTCATCGGATTATTATTTTTTATTATTATTTTCGGTGGAATGGAGAGAAACCTTACGGGTTTGCCACACTCCTTTAAAAGTATGTATCAGCTCTTTTGGATCACAACACATAATTAATTTTAATCTTTGCAGAAATATCTCCATTCAGGCTCTTTTGAACAACACAACAATCTCCACAGTGTAACTCAAATAAATCAGACTTAATCCAAATCTGTCTGACAGATAATGGCTGCTTTCACAGTCTGATGCATATTAACATTAAGGCACATTTTTATAACCATTTAAGCTCATTAACATACTGTTAGATGTGGTAGATGATTTTGTAAAAGAGTTGAGATTCTTGTGTTGATGTGTTGGACCTCCAGACGTTGTTTTACACACAGAGGGAGACTCCCAGCTCTGCATAAATCATTCATGGCCTGCGTGTTTGCTTTCTGAATGAAGCACATGTTTCCTGTGCACCAATAAGGCCTGTAGTCCTAGACAAGGAGCTGTCACTGCGAATCAGGCTGCGAGGCTTGGTTAGTAGAACAGATGGGAGACACAGGCTTACAACAAAACAGCATCAGTGCACTCAAAGCTAGAGACAGACTACCCGTGTCATGCTACACAATACAGGCAGAGGGGATTGAGTCATAAAACACTCTGAGGTAGAGAAAGAGGAGGAGGGGGGGGGGGGGGTGAGAGAGTGAGTAACACACTCTGGATGTGTAGAGGAGCGTGTTTAAAAATGACTCCATAGAGGTGAGCCACGACTGAGGCCTTGACCCTCAGCCAGCCTCTGGAGCCCCCGGGTCAGATAGTGGCCACGGCCTCTGTGAAAATCGTTCTCAATCCTTTCCTCGTTCCCCGCCATCTGGTATTTTTAGGCTGCCTCTGATGGAAAAATAAGTCACTGAAATCCTCCCTCTCCCACTCTCTTTCTCTCTGCAGTTGAGGAAGGGATGAGTTCAAGTCACCCAAGGAGGAGCGGGACTGACTGTTTCGGCGCCACCAGAGCCACACAAGAATGGGCCTCCTAGCCGGTCGCCCCCCAGCACCCTCCAAATCACCGCCCTCGACTGTGTAAACCCTTCTGATCGACACACATGTTGGCACTCAGATATGGATGAGCGATTGAGTGGATGACAGGAGCACAAAGGCGACTGCAGCAAGAAAGAAGTGGAGGGTAAGCACCAAGTTACGTCTGGGGCTTCAAATCAAAATGAAAAACGTGGGTGTGTGAGTTATAAATCTAAACCAAAGACTCTTTTGCACTTTACTGCCACTGCACATCCCCCACCACCCACCCTAAAATAAATCAATGCTACATCCCCCCAGAGTATGGGGTGCGTCAAATCCAAGAGGAGCGAGTCTGCAGCACAAAATGCAAAGTCCACGGAAAAGCTGGACGGCAAAGCCAAAGGGGCGAAGGGCGAGAATGCCTACTTGGTACACTCAGAGATGGACTCTGCAGAGAGCTCCCCTCAGATCAACCCAGTGCTGCTGGAATACGCCCAGAAACTATCCGAGGAGATTGTGGCCAGGGCTGTACAGCAGTGGGTGGAGGTAGACCGCCGCTATGGGGACATCCCTTACATTGAATGTGACGTACCGTGAGATGATGACGGTGCATCACGGTGGAAAGATCAGACCAAGCTTGAGTTTGACACTGGAGGTTGGACACGTGATGAAACAAGGCCAATCAGTCCCAAACATCTTAATTCACAATGAATCTACTTGCCGTGAGCAAGAGTGTGAATGAGTTGTCAGTAAATCAGTTTTGGCCTACTTTTGGATTGGATTATACTTGGATTGAGCCTAAAAACCCTCCGCCCAAAGCGACCAAAGCACTCTGATCCCGTTCACGTTTCTGTGATTATCTGTATCAAAGCCTGACCCTCTCTGAAGTAGAGCGCCTTCAGTTGGATATCAACTTTCTCAGACCTTATTTGTCCCCTGTCTCTCCCCCAGTAGATATTGGCTCTCTTGGTTTGGACTCATATCACAAAACAAGAAATCCTATGAGATTTTGCCAGGAATCGTAATGTTCCTATGCCAGTGAAAGTCTACCCCGTCCATTGATGCTGTCCAGGGGCCAAGAGTCTCTCTTCTTACTGAGGAAGTTATTAATAGATCCCTTCATTTTGGAGAAGGCGCTCACTCAAAATCTCTCACACTGGTATCACCAGGTTAGAAACACCGTCAGTTGTTCAGATCCTCCTGGTCTGAGGAAAGGTGTTGTGGATGAGACTCTCCCTTAATGGCCTCCCAGGAGGTCTTGCGGCGGGGAGACGCCATTAGGCAGCCTCGCCCACAGTCATCCATCCAGCGGACAAGGTCGTCAAAATGAGTCCAGGAAATGATGTTTTCTGCACTCTCCAGGATATTCTGTATACACAACTTTGACATTAAGGCCTGCTGGTCTGTCAGCCACAAAGAAACCAGGGCATGAGAAAGGATTGACATACTTTTCGGAAGGATTTGGCTTGTCAACAGAACTGGAGTTTAAAAAAACAACAAAACAAAAAAAAAACCCAAGTGGTTTTGGCTAAAATGTCGTAGGCCTAGTTTTCTGTCAACATTGTGTCATTGTACAACGCTTAAAAGAAAAATACTGCCATCTGCCATACAGAGGACAAAAGCACTAATATGCAAACCTCAACACTCATGACATTTCAGTCCAGTATAATGTATAGTTATATATGAGTCAGAACATTATTGTATACATTATATTAAATATAGATATATATATCTTATGATAGTGTGGTGCTGCTCTATAACAGTGGGCCATGATACATCCCAGGGGACAGAGTAGATATATTTGGAATAGGGATTCACAACCGCCCAAGTCCTTAATGAATGTTACTATGAGCCCAGTACGATTTTATGTTTTATACTGTCTGGTTTCTATTAGAGTTGACGTTATAAAGGTCTGTCTTTTGTTCGTTGGACAGACGGATGGTTTAGCTACAAGCCGAGGCCTCAGAGGCAAAAAATCAAGGTCAGATTTGTGCACAAGTACTGTAACTGATGTCATTGGGATTTACCCAAAATTCAAGTCGCATTGCACGCTAAGCTCTGCTGAAGAGCATCGATGAGGACACTTAAACTGCCACACAGCTATCTGCAGTGACTGCAGCTGTGAATAGTGTTGTTTTAATTACAAAATAACTGTAAGGTTCAACCATAAATGTGAGAACTGACAGTAAACTTCAACCCAAGGTAATGATAAGCCATAAGAAAAGAAGAAAAAAAACAGTGGCAGGGTTTTCTCACCACTTGCCTTCTCCCCAGGTCTTCTTTAATAATAGTGACATAAAAAAAGGCCAGTAAAAATAATATAATATATATTATCTATAATATTTGCACTGGGGAGTTGAAGCAGTACAGATGCTGTTTCAGTGCTGTGCCCATTTTAGTGAAGAGTACCAATCAAAAAAGCCCCCATTGAAGGCATTTTAGAGTCTCAGTTTACAAGCAGAACAATGAGTTTTCTCAAAAGGAACAAAATGTTGCCATGAAAAAAAAAAACACAACACAGAATATCTGCACTAATCTGTGCAGACTGAATAATCCAAAAACATGCTGCCAACACATTAAAGATTAGAGATGACATTATTCTCTACACCACGTATTGCTGATTCCTAATCGGATATTATTTGTTTTGCTTCAGATAAAGTGATAAGCTCGTCTCATATTGTCGGGATTTGACAACCAAAAGGCTGTTTTCAGTTGAATAGAGAGAAGTGAGAGCATTTATTTTCTTTAAGGTTTTCACATGCTGGAAGATAGTTTGTCATTTTGTTTTATAATTAAAAAAAAAAGAAGTAATTTAGGATAAAGACTAATCTATTTCCAAGGCGATTAATCAAAAAAGATGCTGCCATAAATGCTGATGTCAAGCTTTAATGTGCAAAATGTTTGGTTTCTAGTGTGATGTCGCCACTGAGAAAAGTTTAAAGGACGGGTTCACAACTTTTTCAAATGTGTCCTAAAGCAACAGTCAGGTGTCCAAATGAGCATTGATACATGTTTTTCCTGCTGTAATCATTCCTCCTGTTCATACTGAGCATGAAAAGATCCTTTTATAATGAACTTTCAGTGTAGGCGCTGGGGGCCAAAATCTACATCTACCTTCCAAGCAAAAGTGTTTTAAAAGTTTATTTGGACTAATGTGAGTCTTAAGTCGTCCAAATGAGTCAAATCAAGGTAATATGTTTCACAGTTACGGCCTTTTTGGCACCAAATTCCTTCTTTTTGTTCCACTGCAGCTTGAAAGGAAAAATCAAAGAGGAAAAACAGTCTCCGTGAAGTCATAAAGAGGGAATTTCTCACTAAAGAAAGACTGTAACTGTGAAGATATCCACTTCATTTGACTAACTCAGACTAGTCAAGCCTCATATTATCCTCAGATAAAATGACTGGTGATTTTGTCTCCCATCTATTACATTTTAAGCACATATGGACATCTTCTAATAGCCAGTATAAGCACAATGAATGATTCAGTGTTCATATAATAAACAATATGATCACCAGACTTTTGTTTGACTTGAAAAACTGTGAACCAGCCCTTTAAGTACACAAACCGTGGTATCATATGTGTTTACAAATTCACAAGAGACCTTTGTTTCCTTTCTTTCTTTTTCTGTACTTTTTAAAAATCATGATCTTGTGGTTGTTTAACAAGTAAAACAGTGAATTTGGATTTTTCTGCATCTTGCAGCACAGAAAGTTAAAAGTCTGATCCTGTATGTGTGTGTGTGTGTGTGTGTGTGTGTGTGTGAACATCTGTGTCTTCCAGTTGACGCTTTTTAACACTGACTGAAAGGCTGCCAATGCTTTTTTTCTTCTGGAAACTGATTTGTAGCTTTTAAAAGGTCACCCATTTTAGATTATTTTAGAAGTGTTTGGACAGAGGTGCTGATATATTTGCCAGACTCATCCCACACACACACACACACACACACACACACACACACACACACACACACACACACACACGCACACACACACACACACACACACACACACACACACACACACACACACACACACACACACACCTTTCTTTTTTGTTATTTTTGAAGGATTTAATCATCACCAGGAAGAAAGATACCCCCTTTTGCAGATTTGTGCTGCAGTGTTTAAAGTTCACCTCCAGTCAGAAGTGTGTTTTTCTTCTTTTATATTTGCAGAATTGAACTTGACTTTGCAGAATGATTCATGTGGAGTTTCACATTTATTTGCTGAAAGTGGAAAGTTTCCCTCTGCTCACTTTAAATCGTAGTTTGCAGGATTTGTATCATTACAATAAGTTTGGAGCCAACTGTGGTCCAATATTTAGGTTTAATTCAAGTGGTGTGAAAGCTTGAAGCCTCCAGGCCACAGATGCTTAGACATCATACATATTCATAGATTATATATTTTTAAAGAGGGAGGAGGAGGAGGAGGAGGAGGAGGAGGAGGAGGAGATTCAATTGTAATGTCTTAATTTGTGGAAAAACCATATCAGACACAAATTCACATTATTCAAATTAAGAATATTATTGCTTAAAACATCTAAATCATGACTGGAGGGGATCTTTAAGCTTTCTTTTGGCAGCTAGAAGAAAGATGAGAATTAAACTAGGTTATCTTTCTGTTTCCTGCACGTCAAATCTCATTCTGCTCGGTGAAAGATGTCTGTTTAATGTCTTTTAGAAAAATGAGCAACTATTCCTTTAATTGTAAATGGATTAAAATGAGGTTTTATCCTATGATTTAAAGCTGCAAAACCTGCCTGAAAGCCAAGTCAGCTGATCCAATAATGCATTCCTTATGGCAGGTAGATCTGAACTGAATATCCTCTTCTCTATCTCAGGATGTCGACTTTGATTCTGGGAAATTGTAACGTTTTATAGACCAAATGATTAATCGAGAAAATAATGAGCAGATTAATCGATAAGGAAAATAATCGTTAATAGCAGCCATACAGAAGTGTGACCCATCAGCCAGAGAAAAGGATCAGCTGAACTTTATATTTTTATGATTTCTTTGCTGCCAAACGAGTGAAAAACAGCCTCCAGGAAGCAGCTTTGTAACATGATACAAGTCTGTGAACACATGATCATAAAATAATGTAAAATGAGTGACTTTTCTGCATTTTCCAACAGTAGTACATCCATCATTCATGTAGCCTAACCTGCCGAGTGTACTTACTGACTTACAGTGTGTATGTGTAAAAACTGATGATGCCAATAAATCAGATTTACGCCTTCTATCATTAAAAAGCATCTCATCATCGCTTTTATTTAACCCTCCTGTTGTCCTCGAGTCAAGGAAGGGAGGGAGGAAGAAGGAATGAGGGAAGGAAGGAAGGAAGGAAGGTAGGTAGGAAAGGAGGAAAAGAAAGAAGGAAGGGAGGGAGGAAGGATGTAAGGAAGGTAGGAAAGGAGGAAAGGAATGAAGGAAGAGAAGGAGGGAAGGAGGAAGGAAGGTAGGAAAGGAATGAAGGAAGAGAAGGAGGGAGGAAGGAAGGTAGGAAAGGAAAGAAGGAAGGGAGGGAGGAAGGAAGGAAGGGAGGTAGGAAAGGAAAGAAGGAAGAGAAGGAGGGATGGAGGAATGAGGGAAGGAAGGAAAGGAAAGAAGGATGGGAGGAAAGAAGGAATGAAGGAAGGTAGGAGGGAGGGAGAAAGGAAAAGAGGAAAGAAGGAAGGAAGGAAGGTAGAAGGTAGGGAGAAAGGAAAAGAGGAAGGAAGGAAAGAAGGACAGAAGAAAGAAGGAAGGGAGGAAAAAAAGAGAAGAAGGGAGGGAGGAAGGACAGATGGAAGGAAGGAAAGGAGGAACAGTCAAAACAGACAGGACAACACGAGGAAGGTTAAGAATCACCCCAACGTGTGGGGGTTTCAGAAGCTGTTAGGTTTAAAGACAGATGATGAAATATTTATTTTTTTAAAAACCTGTCAAACAAGAAACACGGATACTCATCATCGTCCTGTGTGAGTGTGAGAGTGAACGGCAGGTTAAAAGTTCAGCGGCGTGAAGGACAAACGGAGGGATTTAAGGGTTGGGTGGCGGCCAGCGTTTGTTTGAAGAGCAAATGGTCGCCATAAAGCATGAAGGGTTTATCTTTGACGTGGGGTGAAATACTCAGACTGTGCTCTCAGTGTTTATGAAAGTTTACTGTCGACAGTTTGTGCGGAGGTCATCTCGTCTGCTCGCTCAATGAGTCTTGAAACAAAGACATTTTTAAAAGCCTTTTGCTTTACTTTACAACTGTATATGTGAAGCATGGCAGGGAGGATTAAAGCGTACTTTAGATAAAAGGTATCACAAACTGTGGATAGATGAAGACAGAAGAAGCTTGTCAAACTGTGAGACTGCAGAGCCTCTCAGACGTAGCTGGGAAAAAGGCGCCTCCTCAACTCTCCCTCCTCAAAGTTTACTCGCCTAGTTTCACTCAGTTCCTGGATGCCTTGTTGGATCAAGATTAAGATAAGATAAACCTTATTGTTCTGTGAAGGGGAATTTGTTGCAGCGTAACACGACACACATACCGACATTATCACAGTGTACATGCCTAAATATACAACATACGTTTACAAGTTTAAACGTGCTTTATGTGTTTAAATGGGCTAAAAAGTATGTATTTGGGATAATTAAAGGGTATAAAGAAATAAAACATATGGTCAGACCAGATGATAAATAATAAAATCAATAGTCTAGGCTATAAAAAAAGCTGAATAAAGTCAAACCAGATGAAGTCAAATCATAAAAACGATGTTATTTGATCCTATAGATGCTCAAACATTGAGTTAAGATAGCCTGATGTTGATCTCTGACATGACTTCAGACTGTCTGAAAGCATTTATTAGTTTCTGACTCTGTAAGAGTGTGAAAAACTGTAAAAAAGATAATTAGGGTATTATATGTTATCTCCTTTCTACGCACTAGACTTGATATCTGGATGCCTTGTTGGATCAAAATTAAGATAAGATAAACCTTATTGTTCTGTGAAGGGGAATTTGCTGCTGCGTCACATGACACACATACCGACATTATCACAGTACTTATGTACACATGCAAACACACATTCAAGTTTAAACCTGTTTAATGTTTAAACCTGCCTAAATTCACATTGTGAGTGGGACAGTATATATTTGGGATAAAACTAAAGGGAATAAAAAGAAATAAAAACAATAATTTAAAAGAAGCCAAATGTGGTCAAACCAGATAATAAATAGCCTAATAAATGAATCATATCCTATTCAATAAATCAAATCATATAGTACCACTACTGTAAATAACCACAATACATAAACCTTAGTCTCTGAAAAAGCTGAAAAAATCAAACTAAATGTTAAAGTCAAATCATAATAAGTGTTATTTGATCCCATAGATGCTCAAAAACTGACCCAAAATAGCCTAATGTTGTTTTTTTGATTGAACTTCAGACTGTCTGAAGGCATTTATTAGTGTATGACTGAGAAAGTGGGCAAAACACAGTAAAAATCACACATTTAGGGTATTATATATTATCTCCTTTTGATAACTAATGTTATATTTTGTGATATTTTTTTACAGTAACATGACACCAGAAAAACAAAAAAAAGTGCTTTAATGTGTCAACGAATCCAGAGGCTGATTTATGTCACAGCACAGAGCTGCAATGTTTAATCAGGTAACAGAAAATTAACTATTTTGATTGTTTTCAAGCAAAAAAAAAAAGCTCTATCATAGTCTAATGTTGCTTTTTGACACGTCTGACTGTCTGAAGGCATTTATTAGTTTATGATTCTGACAAAATGAAGGAAGGAAAACAGTAAAAATCACACATTTAGGGTATTAAACGTTATCTCCTTTTGATAACTAATGTTATATTTTCTTATTTTAAGTGTCAGAGCCTGTTGAAACTGTTTTAAAGACCCGCCTCCCACTTTAAAAACATCTGGATTAGGATTAAAGAACTTTTACAGCTTTGCCAGAGATCACTAACTGAGAGTAACACACTTTTTAGTTATTTTACTAGTCAAATAAAACACTTAACATCTTCCCACCGATACTGTACAGTTCAGTTTATAACCCAACATGCAATTTAAACCAACTGTCATCATTTTACAAGCCTTTTATAATTCATAAAAAGTCCAGTCATACCCAACCGTCAAACACAAAGACGCACGAGCGGCTTCTTCACTCATACAATCATTTGATGTGACATTACTGTACCAACCCATCGTTATCACCATCTGCTCCAGCTCTGACTCATAAATAATGCAGCAATAAGGAGATTTGATTCACGAGCTTCTCCACTGACAAAAAGGAAACAAGTTAAATATGAAAACACGACAAATCACACACATTTTAAACTGCTCACACCATTTTTAATTCATAAATTGCAGAGAAAAGATCATTAAAAGAGATTAGAAAATAGAGATACATGCCACTAAAAAGACAAACATCGGGACAATATTAGAAATATATGATCTATATTAATTCAACACTGCAGAAAATATCGACGCTACTGATCTGTGTCACTTCAACAACCGGAAATGGAATAAAGCACTCAGCGGTGAGATCATTTTCTGCTCTCGTGTTAATGCGAGGCCGACGTTACAGTACAGTACGACTCAGACTTCAGATAAAAGGCTCCTCTCTTTCACTGCAGAGCAAATTTACATTAAACATGTTTGATCTGAGTCTCTTAGCGACGTCTTCTGCCGCTGATTTGAGATTTCTGGCAGCAATAATGAATGAGGTAACTCTGGATTTTACAGTAAAATGTCAGAAAAAGAAAAAAATGAAAGTGAATGAAGTGTTTAAAAGTGTCGATGAATCTGGCGGCTGATTTATATCACAGCACAGGAAGAGAGAAACTGATTAATCAATAACAGAAAATTAACTAACTATATTAATAATCAAATAATCGATTTCAAGCTTCTCATATGTGACGATTTTCTATGGTTCTTTGCCGAGGTGAAATTGGTTTGATATTGGATATTCGGATATTCGACAGATATTCAAAATAAGGAAAGGTGTCTTTTTTTTCAATACCTCCTAAGCCATGTGACCTAGTGACTCCAAACCAATGCAGAATAGTTCTCCTATGTAATACCAACCACACACACTGACTGAAACATGATGATTTAATGCAGATTTATGGAACTAAAAATGAAACTAAGGGAGTAAAGTTTACAGTAGGAGCCGCTGATAACGACACAGAACAGAAACAACATCTCTCAATCTGTTAAATCAGGACTAAAAGGTTTTTTTTAGATCATAGCTTTTATTTTAATGGCACATGATGACAATATTTTCCACACAAAGTCACTTTTTTATGAGACGGAAGGAGAAAAAAAATTACAATCCTTTACATAGTGTTAAATCATGTGTGTACCTCATATAAAATAAAATAGCTACCTCACTTTTATCCCTTCATCCTCAGCAGTGAAGTCCTGTTGAATGACTATGATGGAGAATTTGGGGGACAGGAAGCAGCTGTTTAGAGAAAGGCTCAATGGTGTGTGTGTGTGTGTGTGTGTGTGTGTGTGTGTGTGTGTGTGTTTCGGAAGTGTGAAGCAGCTGCTGGCTGACGGGACGATCAGAAAGTCAGATCCTTCTCTCCCAGCGAGGAGAAGCACTGCTCCACACTCTGGTCCGACACTTCCTCCAGCGTCGACGGCTTCCACTTCGGACTCTGGTCCTTGTCAACGAGCACTGACGAAACACACAGAGAGTCAAAAACGTTAAAAAGGGGAAAAAGGAGATGAGGGAATAACTAATCTGACCTTTACTGGGTTTACAATAACACCACTTTTATAAAATCACTGCTAGTTGGACTAAAAGTTACTAATCCTACACATAACCTGACAAAGATCAACTCCCTGCAGATATAAGGGTCAGTGACAAATGAGGGTCGTCAAATATCTTTAACCCTCCTGTTGTCCTTGAGTCAAGGATGGAAGGGAGGAAGAAAGAAGGAAAGGAGAGAGGAATGGAGGGAGGAAGAAGGAAGGAAGGGAGGGAGGAAGAAGGAAGGAAGGGAGGGAGGAAGAAAGGATGGAAGAGAGGAAGAAAGAAGGAAAGGAGGGAGGAAGGGTGGAAGAAGGAAGGAAAGGAAGGAGGATGGAAGGAAGGAGGGAAGGAAAGAAAGAAGGGAGGAAGGAAGGAAAGAAGGACAGAGGAAAGAAGGAGGGGAGGAAGGACAGAAGGAAGGAAGAAAGGGGGATGGAGGAGGAAAAAAAGAAGGGAAGAAAGAGAGAGGAAGGAAAGAAAGAGAGAAGGAGGGAGGGATAGATGGATGGAAGGAAGGAAGGAACAGTCAAAACAGACGGGGTCAATTTGACCCGGGAGGACGACACAAAGGTTAAAAATAGTTTTAAAAGCAGCATCAGGTTTGTTAAAATGTACATTCCGAGCATTTTTGTTGGTTTTATATCATTTGAAATGACATATGCACCATTTTTTAAAAACCAAAAGTAAGACTGAATGCTCCTGAAAATGTCAAATGGTGTAACCACAAAATAATGATAAATATATAATAAATATTTTATCCACCTACAGTGTATTTAAGTGGACTTATACTAATAATTACTTCATTTAAAATAATGTAAATGGTTCCTGATTGACATTATTCCCCAGATTAAATGTAATATTTAAAAATGACATTTGCACCATGTCTTTAAAGTAAGACTGAAGGCTCCAGAAAATGTCAAATGGTGTAACCACAAAAGAAAGATAAAGTTGAGCAAGTTGAATTATTTGGTGGTAAAAATAAAAATAAAATAAAATAAAAAAGTTTTTATGGTTACACCACTTGGACATTTTTACCATAATCCTCTAATATATTCTCTCAAAATGGATTAAAAGCAGAAATTTGATGCTGGGTCCACCAAAAAAGAATGTGTGCAAGTTATTCATATTTTTATTTTCACATTTTAACCTCTTTAAATCTGATTACACCACATGGACACATAAAACCATCATTGGCCCATATGTATATATATATATATATATATATATATATATATATATATATATATATATATATATATATATATATATATATGTACTGTAGGAGGGATAAAACTATAATTTATCGAATCTTTACTGATATTACAAGAGTCAATACTTCTTTCTTTTTCCACTGTATTTCAGTTCATTATAGCTTTTTGTGCAATCCGTATAAATGATGATAAATCTGTGAAATCACATCCACCCTTCCTGTCCGTGTCATGACTCACCAGCTCTGACTCCCTCGTAGAAGTCGCAGCCTCTCTGTGAAACAACACAAACAATCTCATGAGATGATCTCCTAAACTTTCTGCCGATCAGTGATACAGTTAAACTAATTCAGATAAATCATTACAACTGACATTACAACTTTATCAAGGAAAGATATCGTGAATAATGAAATGAAGAAGAAGAAGAATTTACTAATCCTCTGGCTCCGATCCAAGTACGAGTGAAAACTAATAAACTAAAGATATTGTATCTGTGTATTTATCATGCATCAGCTCTATATTTAATAATCTGAGGCTCTACTGGAATATATTTGCATGTTCTCCAGTTAAAAACTCTTTATTTATCTTATAGTGGCTCTTTATGCAGCTCCTGAGTTCAGCCTCTGTCTCTTAACAAGCCGTTTTAGCTCCTGTCTCTTTAAGCCCCGCCCCCCGATGAGCCCACTCTGTTCTGATTGGCTCCAGAAGCTACATAAACAAACAGTACAGGTAAGATTTGACTTCTTTTTCTCATTTTTTACTCTAAATATAAACTTCTAAAATACATCTGAAATATGCAAAAGTTCAGAGCTGCCTGAAGAACCTGGATTTTGACTTTCAGGGAGCATTTTGACATACACTTACATCATGTTTTGAACTTTTGACCACGTTTAACAAAAACTTCTGTCATCATAACAGTAAAAATATGAAAAAAAGAAAAAAAAGAAGCAGTTTTAAAAGGAAATATAGTCAGATAAATACTTAAATGTTATTTACTTGTGAGTTAAATAATGAAACTATGATTTCCTTCGCTTTGTCACTCTCCAGTAGCCCAGAAATACTGTCTTAGGTGCGCATAATATTAACATTACCAAACTCAACTGGCAGCAAATAATGGACCAATGTATGGAGAGTGGTCCAAATCCAGTCTGAGACCAGTTTCCCAGCTTCTCACACTCATTATCAGTAATTTAAATAAATAATTGTCCCTTTTATTATTATTATTATTATTATTATTATTATTATTATTATTATTATTATTAATACATACAATGCAATAACACCAAACACCCTAAAACAAACAAATATGAGGAAGGAGGGGTTGACATCAATAAATACATCCTCCCCCCTTTTTTCCAGCCTAACAAAAGATCATTAAAAAAACTAAACCACACATACTGTATATATAATCTGGTAAGGAGATCAAGTTTGACCTTATTGTATCCAACAGGCCTTAATGTAGCGGCTGCTCTTTCCATCCTAATTAAATCGATGAATATTTCCAGCCATATTCATTTATTCAGTGGTGCATTGTTTAAAACTAAATAATTATTGTCTTCTCTTCTCTCATCTGATGTATAAATAAGAGAAAAAATGACTTCTTTCCTATTGACTCTGATGCATGTTGATCTTTTTGTTTATTATGAATGTATTGTTAGTTTTTTTTTTACCATGCAGGCTTGGCTCAGTCGATACTCCATCACCAACACGTCCGCCAGGCTCAGAGAGGAGCCCAACTGCAGCTGCTTGTATGTGACTTTCAGGGACGTGGGAGACATCTTAGCCAGTATCTGCAAGAGGAGACACAAGGAAGGTTTTAGTGTTTAACCCTCCTGTTGTCCTGGAGTCAAGGAAGGAAGGAAGGAGGAAGGAAGGAAGAAGGAAGGGAGGGAGGGAGGGAGTAAGGAAGAATGGAAGGGAGGAAAGAAGGAAGGCGGGAGGAATGACGGAAGGAAGGAAAGGAGGGATGGAAGAAAGAAGGAAGGAAGGAAAGAAGGAAGGAAGGAAGGAACGAAGGAAGGAAGGAAGGAAGGAAGGAAAGAAGGGCAGAGGAAAGAAAGACAGAGGAAAGAAGGAAGGGAGGGAGGGAGGAAAGAAAGAGAGAAGGAGGTAGGGGGAAGGAAGGAAGGAAGGAAGGAATGAAGGGGGATGGAGGAAAGAGAGGGAAGGGAGGAAAGAGAGAATGAGGGAGGGAGGAAGGACAGAAGGAAGGAAGGAAGGAAGGGGGATGGAGGAAGGAGAAGGAAGGGAGAAAAGAGAGAAAGAAGGGAAGGAGGAAGGACAGAAGGAAGGAAGGAAGGAAGGGAGGAAAGAAGGAAGGAGGGGAGGAGGGCGGGAGGAAGGAAGGAAGGAAGGAAGAGAGGAAGGAAGGAAGGAAGAAAGGAAGGAAGGAAGGAAGGAAGGAGGAAGGAGGAAGGAGAAGGAAGGGAGGAAAGAGAGAGGAAGGAAAGAAAGAGAGAAGGAGAGGAAGGAAAGAAAGAGAGAAGGAGGGAGGGAGGAAGGACAGACGGAAGGAAGGATGGAAGGGAGGAAAGAAGGAAGGAGGGGAGGAAGGTGGGAAAGAAGGAAGGAGGGAGTGAGGGAGAAAGGAAAAGAGGAAGGAAAGAAGGACAGAGGAAAGAAGGACAGAGGAAAGAAGGAAGGGAGGAGGGAGGGAGGGAGGAAAGAAAGAAAGAGTGAAGAAGGAAGGGAGGAAGGAAAGAAGGACAGAGGAAAGAAGGAAGGGAGGAGGGAGGGAGGGAGGAAAGAAAGAGAGAAGGAGGAAGGGAGGAAGGATGGAAGGAAGAAAGGGGGATGGAGGAAGGAGAAGGAAGGGAGGAAAGAGAGAAGGAGGGAGGGAGGAAGGACAGACGGAAGGAAGGATGGAAGGGAGGAAAGAAGGCGGGAGGGAGGGAGGAAAGAAGAAAGGAGGGAGGGAGGGAGAAAGGAAAAGAGGAAGGGAGGAAGGAAGGAAAGAAGGACAGAGGAAAGAAGGAAGGAAGGGAGGAGGAGGGAGGAAGGAAGGAAAGAAAGAGAGAAGGAGGGAGGGAGGAAGGACAGACGAAAGGAAGGAAGGAAGGAAGGAAGGAAGGACGGAAGGAAGGGGGATGGGGGAAGGGGAAAGAAGGAACAGTCAAAACAGACGGGGGGTCAATTTGACCCGGGAGGACGACACAGGAAGGTTAACTGACTCAACATTCAAATAGAAAGATGGATTAGATTCTTTCTTTCTTTTCTTTCTAAACATCCAAACAGAAGGACGAGCAGCGCAGCGTGTAAACAGGAACAAAGATGGTTGATGCATTTTTAATGTGCAGGACCATGAATTAGGGGTCTAGTAGCAACCGAGGAAGTGGGTTTATTATAAATATTTGATCCCTGAGCCGACCCTCGCTGGCTATAATTCAGATTTTAATGGTTTGGATGAAAGCATACTGGAAGTGCTTACATGTTTGTTGAAGTGAGAGGAATGAAAGCAGTCGACTCGTGTTGGTTAAAACGATGAAACGATGAAATGATGAGGAGAGGCATGTTTCCTAAAGTTGTGCATCATCTTCTCTTAATTTAATCTCATTGAAATGTGTGTAAGAGCAGGGGTGTCAAACATGCGGCCCGTGGGCCAGAACCGGCCCGCTGAGAGGTCCAATCCGGTCCAGTTTCCTTCTTCCTCCTTTCCCTTCCTTCTTGTCTTCTCTTCTCTTCCTTCCATCTGTCCTTGCTCCCTTCCATCCTTCCTTCCTTCCTTCCTTCTGTCTTCCCTTCCTTCCTTTCCTTCCTTCTTGTCTTCTCTTCTCTTCCTTCCATCTGTCCTTGCTACCTTCCATCCTTCCTTCCTTCCTTCCTTCCTCCCTCCCTTCTGTCTTCCCTTCCTTTCCTTCCTTCTTGTCTTCTCTTCCTTCCATCTGTCCTTGCTCCCTTCCTTCCTTCCTTCTTGTCTTCTCTTCTCTTCCTTCCATCTGTCCTTGCTCCCTTCCATCCTTCCATCCTTCCTTCCTTCCTTCCTTCCTTCCTTCCTTCCTTCCTTCCTTCCTCCCTCCCTTCTGTCTTCCCTTCCTTTCCTTCCTTCTTGTCTTCTCTTCTCTTCCTTCCATCTGTCCTTGCTCCCTTCCTTCCTCCCTCCCTTCTGTCTTCCCTTCCTTTCCTTCCTTCCTTCTTGTCTTCTCTTCTCTTCCTTCCATCTGTCCTTGCTCCCTTCCATCCTTCCTTCCTTCCTTCCTTCCTTTCTTCCATCTGTCCTTGCTCCCTTCCATCCTTCCTTCCTTCCTTCCTTCCTTCCTCCCTCCCTTCTGTCTTCCCTTCCTTCTTGTCTTCTCTTCTCTTCCTTCCATCTGTCCTTGCTCCCTTCCTTCCTCTTCCTTCCTTCCTTCCTTCTTGTCTTCTCTTCGCTTCCTTCCATCTGTCCTTGCTCCCTTCCTTCCTCCCTCCCTTCTTCCTCCCTCCCTTCTTCCTCCTTTCCTTCTGTCCTTCCTTCCTTCTCTCCTTCTTATTTTTTTCCTTCTGTCCTTCCTTCCTCCTTTCCTTCCTTCCTCCCTCCCTCCCTCCTAACTCCTTTCCTTCCTTCTCTCCTTCCTCTTTTCCTTCCTTCTATCCTTCCTTGACCCGAGGACAACAGGAGGGTTAAACTTAAGACATTTTAAGATGTTTTAAATACCACAACTTTTTTTTCACCATCTTTGAGTGAAAGTTTGATGTAAACCCAGGAGGGACGATGTGAACTGTAATTATTGATTATTAAATTACATTTTTATTTCAGCACTTCCCATCAGTATAGAGCAATAATTCCTAATGATATAATTAATCTAATTAATGCCTGGGCCTGGATAAGCAGCAGATAATGGTTTAACTGATTGGGGGGGGGGGGACGACATTCGCCTATTTTAATTGGATGAGCTTCCTCGCTACTGTGTCTGTCAGCTAGTATGAAAACGGCACAATAAAGGATTTTACAGCTTCCTTTGGCTCAAAACAACCAGAATTTTATATTTAAATTTTTTCTAACTAGTTTTACTGTCTACTACAGGCAAGAGAAGATATTTAAGATTTTTGTAAATTAAATTAATTACTTCTTTTAATACCTGCTATGGCTTTTTTTTTAGCAAATGAATTTTAAATAATAATAAAAAGTTGGTCACTAAAAAAGGAAACTGTGTTCAATGCTTTAAAATATTTTCTAAACCAACTATATGAATGAACCCACTGCTGTAAGAACTACTTCAACAAACTGTAATAATTAATATATTTAAACAATGAATATGAACCAACCAGCATTTCCTTCTGCCATTTAAAGTCCGCTAATTAAGATCCTCATACATAAAACATCAACATATGTAAAAGTGACATTTCTAAATACATTTAAAAGATGGTGTGAATATCACTCAGCTAAAAAATAAGGATAATAAAAGTTTGCAAATGTTCAGGATGTTTGACTTGACTTCTCTACATTTTCTCTATTTTAGGAGAATAAATAGATTTTGTCGTTGGTTTCCAGTCAGGAGCGTACCTCAGCTTGTTTCTTAGCGAAGTCGGAGCCATCTGCCTTCAGGTTCTGCACGATGCCCTCCACACTGCTGGAGCTGAACAGCCTGAAAGAGAAGAAAAGGAGGAAATGGGGTTACAACTTTAAGCAGGTTAAAGGATAATGACAGTTTTTTACAACCTGGACGTTATTTCTAGCATAAAATACGATCATTTACTCACCCAGACAACTTTGGTGTCATGTGGAGTCGTTCGGATGAAATTAGCTCCAGTGTTGCGCCGTGTATATCCGTATAATGTGAGTACACGGGGCACCGAAGCGCAGCCTCTATATAACGCATTATCTGCCCCCAAACTATTTCATTTCACCAATATTTAGTTATGATACGTTAGTGCTATTCCCCTCCGAGCCCGAGTGGTGGCATGTTATCAACATCCGGGGTCAGTAGGTTAACATACTAACCTCTGATCTGGATGATGTCATTTCCGAACGTCTCTACCACAGCCCGGTTTATCATTGAGCAGAAATCCTCCAGTGTTGAGATACAGACATTTATTGACACATCCAGATGCGTATCTCCTGGCCACCCATGCCACCACGGGCTCGGAGGGGAATAGCACTAACGTATCATAACTAAATATTGGTGAAATGAACTATGTGGCGCTAATTTTTCCAAATAACATCTGTTTAAAGTTTTGTTCCTGCGAATTCGGAGATAGCCGTAGTGAGTAACGCACTTCCTGTCATTTTCATAAAATAAAACACCTGTTACCTTTTATTATTAAGAAAACCATAACGATAGAATTGGTGCTTTTATTTTGAAAACAGGAAGCGAACATACCCTCGCTGTAGCTGACTTGTGATCTGTGACGTTTATATTTTGGGTTTTGTTCAGAAGTCATGTTGCATCTTGGGTAATTTGAGTGTGAGTAGTCAGCTCTTGATGCATACTCTGCATTTCTGGAGAATCTAGTAAACCATCCAGGAACTTCTCACATACTCTAAATCACATACTACACATACTACTAAATACACAACATACTTTAAATGATGTCAGAGTTAGTACGAGTAGTAGGAAAGTATGCGGTTTCGAACACAGTCTCGGTTTTCTGTTCAGTCTCTGTTGAATCCTCTGTTTTTGGTTCAGTTTGACCTGTTTTATCCGAGTCTTGTCCTGCGGTCTTTTTTGCTTCTCACGCAGGTTTTGTTTTGCCTGTTTGGCTCTAGTTGAAGTGCTTTTGTTCAGCCTCTATCAGCCTGCAGTCTCTGTATTTGACTCTACCTGCTCTGCTATTCGTGACACATACAGTATGCATGCATGTGTCCTCAAGACAAACAAAACGAGAGATCCATTTCCCAAAACCTCAAACCTGCTCTGTAGTGCTACTAGAGGTCAGAAGTAAGTATCCACAGGGTATCTTTATGTAACCAGCTGTTTATAAGCTTTCCTGGCACACCAAACAAATGGATTTTCTTTTTTATGGAAGGAAAGCACAGAGATTCAAGACTTACCTGTCAATATCAGATATGTGCTTATCCAAGATAAAAGGCTTCTCAGCATCCAGTCCGCTCTGTGGAGAGAAAACCTGATGATCAAGACCGAAATAAAAAGCAAAGACTCCCATAGACACTCAGAGGAAAACGCATCACTGAATAGCAGCTCGTTGCGTGTTAAGTTGGGTTTAATATCAGCTCCGGTTTCTAACCTTGTTCTGGAAGGAGTCTAAAAGTCTGGAGACGTCCTCGGCAGACGGAGACTTCAAGTCCACCAGCTCCTTCTCCAGGTCTGGGATCTGTGGAAGGAGAAGGCTGAAGATTAATACTAGCCAGAAAATGCTTCAGAGTTATGATTTTATGTCCGTCCAATATTGTTTCTACAAGACTCTAGCATAGATTCAGTTTTATCATTATGAAAAGACTGAATGTTTCCCCTCTGGTTCTCATTAGTAAAAAGAAATAGTTGAAGAGGGAAGTTACTGGATTAATTTCAATTATGTTTTTGGGGGATTTTAACCAGTTAGAGGGAAATAAGGAGAGTGGATCTTTTTAATGCATCCTATAGGTTTGATTCAGTGAGAAACATAACCCATGAATTTATGAATGTTAGGTTGTTCCTATAAGCATATAAAAAAGCTAACATGTTCACCATATTTCATTTAATCTTTAACAAACAGATAATGATTATAATTAATTTAATTAATTTATTAATTAGCCAACAGATAGATTGAATGCTCAATGACTTTGACCTTCGTCTTTGGTCAGACTCTGTTGTAAAAAACTGTAAAAAAAAAAAAAGAAAAAAAAATCTAAATCCACCCCACTGGTCTTCTGTCCTGAAAATCAAGGTTATGGTCTAAATAACCCGCCCACTGCTGAGCTGACCTCACGCCAACAGAAAGACAAACACAACCTGCCTCTGGACCAGCGAGTGTACGTTGGCATCTATGAACAACCAGTGACTCAGCATCTGGCTTTCCAGTGGAGCTATAACCCCCCCCCCCCACACACACACACACACTAACCTCCTGCCCCCCCTCCTCACCATCCCTGCAGCATCACCATGCAAGGAGGGACAGGATGGAAGGAGGGAAGGAAGGCAGGCAGGAAGGAAGGAAGATGGAAGGAAAGAAGGAGCGAACGAACAAAGGAAAAAAAAGTCAGGCAGGAAAGAAGGAAGGAAGGAAGAAATAGAGGAAGGAAGGAAAGAATAAGAAAGAAAGAAAGAAAGAAAGAAAGAAAGAAAGAAGGAAAGAAGGAAAGAAAGAAGAAATAGAGGAAGGAAGGAAGGAAGGAAGGAAAGAAAGAAGGAAAGAAAGAAAGATGGAAGGAAGGAAGGAAGGAAGGAAAGGAAGTGGACCACATTGGGGCCCTTGGTGTTCAATCTGGAGCCCACGGGCCACATATTTGACCCCCCTGCTGTAAAAGAACTCTTCAGGTCACTCCAGCTGTGATATACTGCCCCCCCCCCCCCCGCCCCCCCACTCTCTCCTACCCCCTCTCCTGCCCTCTCCTGCCCCCCTCCTGCCCCCCCCCCCCTCCTCACCATCCCTGCAGCATCACCATGCTTGTGATTTAGAACGGGTTATATAACAAATTAAAAACCAATAAACCCGTCAAACTCCTGTAAATGTGTTTAGAGTGCAGTGAAAGTTGATCGTACCTTCTTGGACTCTACAAAGTGAGTAGCGACACCGGCTCTCTGCACGTCGCGTCCTTTGAGACGGAAGCCTGTCAGAGCCAAAAACAGTCCCAACTTTCCTTGGAGCCTCGGCAGAAAATAGCCGCCTCCCACGTCGGGAAAAAGCCCTGAAAGCCCAGAAGACATAGAGTTAAAATACTTTCAGTTTTCACTTCCTGAAGCTTTATGATCATGTGTCACAGTTCAATCAATCAATCTTTATTTATATAGCGCCAAATCACAACAATAGTTATCTCAAGGCAGTTTTCATATAGACTGTACTCCTTAACACAATAACAAATACAACATTGAGCCTCATGAAAGAACATTTTCTTAAATTTATCCTTAATCTCTTTTATCAGTGTGATTTAATTGTGCTTAGTGTTGAGAGTCGGATTCATTAAACTCTCTTAACTGCACAAACTTGTCATAAATGGCTCGTTTCAGCCTGATGAATGTCAGCTGTTCGTTTGTGAGATTTGATCATTGTCTTGCTACAGAAGGCGACCTGCTCTGCTCAGTTTATGGGTTAGTTTGTTAAGTAGTGGTTTAGCTTCATTTACAGAAATACAGAAATAGTAAAAAGAACATTGCAAAGTGTCTGACATGGTGTTTTTCTAAAGGAAATTGCTAAATAACCAATATGAAAGGCGGTTATGTGATAGTTAGAGATATATTATAGGACTAAAGGTAGAATATTACAGCCTGCAGTAGTTCAGCTGTAACACAAGAACAGATCTGCAGAAAGACTCGGAGACAGCTGCAACTACTACTGAGATACAGAAGCTGCTGCACCAAAATACCACAATAAAAATCAAATAATAATAACTAATAGTAATAATAACTTTGCCAAAACAAAACAACACTCAACAAGAAATAAAATCAGAGTCCAAGTACAAAGCAATAAAAAG